>NC_080844.1:68236348-68591348 GCF_030435755.1 Ochotona princeps | reverse complement strand
GCTGGGCACAGCTGGGCCCCTTCCTCCACCTCCAGAGGACTCGACTCTCACGCTGCTCGGACACAGTACTCTCCTGGAGGACATGCTGGTCACTCTCTCTGCTTCATTCCCACCCAGTGCCCACTGCCGGGGAAGAGGGACCCACCATGGAGGTGGTTGGCTTGGCTCCCTAGGTCACCAGTTGGTCCAACCCTGGACTGGCCAGTGATATTGTGCTGGGTCCTCTGAGAACAGGGTCAGGGTTAGGGATGAGGGGTAGTGTCATGGCTACCGTTAGGGTTAGGGTTAAGTGTTAAGGGTTAGTGCTAGGGCTAGATTTGGGATTAGTGTTAGTATTAGGGTTAAGGGTTAGGACTTAAGTTTAGGGTTTGAATGAGGTCTATGGCTTGGGTTAAGGTTAGGGTTAGGACTAGATCTGTAGCCAGATTCAGATTAGGGTTAGGACTGGCACTAAGACTAGGAGTTAGGGTTAGGGTTAGGGTTAGGGATGAGGGGTATGGTTAAGATTAGAGTTAGTTTTAGGGTTAGTCAGCACTTCTGTCTGGGCATCTATGGGGTCCCTTCTTCCGTCAGCACCAGGCCACACCCTCCTTTGGGTCCCCTAGGTTAGGGCTAGTCAGCCCTAGGTTGTGGTTCAGAGCATCCTGCTTTCTGTGCTGTCCGCTGCTCTCTGGTGCTGCCGTGATCTGGCCCCTCCATCTGCCGCCTCTGACTCCATGTGGCCCCAGAGCTGCTCCCCAGAGCCTGTAGAGTCGCTTAGGACAGGAATTCCACCCCCAAAGCGGTCATTCTCTGGGATGCATGGGGTTCCCACGGGCCCAGAGGGTTCATTCAGAACTCAGATCCTAAGCCACCATCATGCGGCTCCCAGCGTTGAGAAACCGCAGAGGCACCTCCAGGGTTGGGGCCGGAGGGTCTGCTCTGGGAACCAAGTGTTTGGGCTGCTGCTTGCTGCTCCCACCACCCAGCAGACCCCTCTCCTGCCCTGTGGGTGTGTCCTTTCCGGTCTGCCCAGGCTGTGCTCTGCTGCTCTGAGCGCCAGGGGCTGCTGCCTCGGGGAGTCTGCTGCAGCTGCTGTCCTACTGTGTCCAGCAAGAGAACCTGCTTTAGTGCCTGCAGCCCCAGCACAGCCATACACACTGGGCGGCACTGTGTAGGCTGAGTCCACAGGAGCCCTTGGACCCCAGGGGGTCCCTTCCCTATGGTCTCCTTCTCTACCTACCTGGTGGCAAGCTCATCTGGGAAGGGGCTTGGCAAGAGAAGGGGGAGACCCTCACTCTTTGTTCCTGTAGGGGTTCAGATGCATGGGCAGGGTCCCACAGTCTGGGCCAGTGGTCAGCAGAGGGGCTGGGTCTTGGGCAGGTTCAGTTGACCTCTGGGGACTGCTGTGAGGGGTATGGAGCAAGTTGCAGCTGTGAGTAGGGATGGGGCGATGGGCCCCAGGTTCTCTACTCTCCTGGTTACCTTTTCTGCAGGGCGACCAGTGGTGCCCCAGTCCCCAAGACCAGAGGGCAGGTAAGACCCAAATCTGGCACCCCAATCTGCGCCTCTGATACCTGCCTCTGTCAGAGGAGGAGGCTCGGTGCTGATGGGCCTGTCGGGGCCTGGTGTCCAGCCACCCCCTCCGGCAGACCCTCTGTGGGGGTGGCCGCTCTCAACCTCACGACCCCCGCCATCCCCATGTTGGGCTGTTGGAAGTGGCCGCATCCCAGAATGACTGCTCCAGCAGGGCCAGAAGAGGACGCGAGGCTGAGGTCCTAGCTTAAGCCATACTTTCCGGTGCTAAAGGAGAGCTCGGGCAGCCTGTGTACCTCGCTGCCTGTGTCCCAGAGCCCCACAGTCTAAGGAGCTGAGAGACATTTTATTACTTATTTTCACTTTATTTTGAAAGGCAGAGAGGGGGGAGGGAGAGAAATGGGAGGCAGGGAGACAGCAAGAGGGAGTGAGCTCTCCATGGCTCACTCCCCAGATGCCTGCTACACGGGGCTGGGTCAGGAGCAGGAGCTCCACCCGGGGCCCCAGGGGTACAGGGGCCGAGCTGCTTCAGGCATGGCTGCTGTCTCTTGGGCAGCCCTGGGCACTCGATCCAGAACACCCGCAGATCTCGCCAGGTCCCTGTGCCCGTCACCTTGCTTGCTCTGTGTGTCGTCCAGGCTCCCTGTCCAGCTGGCTGGAGGGGGGACAAGCCTTTTCCTGCAGAAGGGTCAGAGCCGTGAGGGGCTGGGCAGTTCCTAGCCCACGCACTCCAGGCCTTCCGTCCACTCTGGACCCCTACGGCCTTAGCCAAGGGGGACAAGAGTGGCACAGGAGGCTCGTCCCCTGACTACTAACAGGTGAGCATCTTGGGCTCTCTGCTGGCAGCCCGCCAGCACCCCCTGCTCCCTGGGGTCCACAGGGGAAGGTGGTTTCCTGCTGGGGCCAGTCCTTAGCCCCCTCCCTGGTGCCCTTGACCATTTCTGTCCCCTAACAAACCCCTGGCCTCCGTGGTGATGACATGATAAGTCAGTGTGGCAGGTGCGAGTGCGCACTGTGTGGGGTTGAAGGCCGTGAATCAGTGCAGGAAGAGCCCTCAGGACACAGGCGTGGGAGGAAGGTGGCCATGGGGAGACGTAGCGGCGAGACGAGGAGTGCTCCCCCGCCAGCCTGGTCTGAGTCCCTGTGGGCTATGGCTGCACCACCTTGGGCCCCTGCCTCCCCCGATGGATCGCCTTCCTGCTCTGGGGCTGCCTCGCTTGGGCCCCTGGGCCCCAGTCTCAGAGCCTGTGTTTCTTTAACACGAAGCTGGTGTGCCTGAGTGCAGCTTACTTTAGGAATTAATGATGGTTTAATATTAGGGAATATATTAATATAATTTATCACACTAATTGTCTGGAGAAGAATGCTTATAAAGTCACCTGATAGGGCTCTGATTACGGCTATAACTCTGGTCCCAGGAAGACACATATGGACTAAGTGTCTCCCAGGCACTTCCATCTGGGAGCCGAGAGAAGCGTCCAGAAAACAGAACAGATGTGCAAGGGGAGAAGGCTGATGAGGAAGGCCCCCAGTTCAGCGGCTTTTGGAATCGCCCAATGTTAGGAGCCAGGCAGAGTGTAATAAATAAAACAGCTTCATAACCAGCGAACATCAATTCCTGGTTGCAAACCTCGGCAGCTGGGCCCGTGCAAAGCGATCCATAAAACTTTAGTGAAAGAAATAAAATAAGACAAATGAACGGAGGGGTTAGTAACTCAGCATTATCAGCACCGCTCCTGACCCCAGAAGAGAGTTGGGAAACTCGTGCTGGGGAGAGCACCTCGCTGCAACAAGCAACACCACCCATTTCCCAGGGTCAGGATTTGAAAGGGATGTGGCTGAGGGGTGTCTGTGGGCCCAGGGACAGTAGACACCATACGATACAGAGCCTGTGTCATTAGCTCGGACTCAGATTGAAGAAGGTTCTGGTCAATTGTGTGAATAAAGAGAAAAGACATGAAGGCATCAAGGCACACAGGACTCTAATGGGTGCTGGGCATTGAGGCACACAGGGCTCTGATGGTTGTTGGGCAACGAAATGCACAGGTTGCTGTGGGTGCTGGGCATCAAGGCACACAGGGCTCTGATGGGTGTTGGGTTCCCAGCAGATGGAGGTGGCTTTGCCCGGCTCGTTGGGGGCGGCCTGAGGCTCAGGCCACGGCGGCCCTGCCTTTCCGTGGTGGAAGTCTAGGATGTGGGACTCCTGCCCCGTCTCGCGCACCTCTGAAGGGAGAGCCACCGGGCGTGTGACGACTAATGGGCCAGCATCGTGGCACCTGTCTAACCACTGCTAGGGACGCCCCGTTCAGTGGACGACTCCAGTTCGAGTCCTGGCTGCTCTGCTCACTGCTGATGGACTGTGAGTGGCGGCAGGTGGCCGTCACCTCGCGATGAGCCTGCCTGCAGGCTGCCCTAGCCGGAGCTGCTCCAGGCACAGCAAGAGTGGAGCTCCGGATCAAAGATTCTCTGTTTCTCTCAATCCCTTCATCTCCACCTTCTAAGTAGACAAGAAGTGCATAAACACGAAACAAAAGCCTTGTACAGCACAGCAGTCACCCTAGCCCCCACAGGGACCTCATGGGACAGGCTGCAGGGAGGCCGCAGAGCCAGGCTGGGGGGCACCGTCCTGCTCAGAGGGGAGGCGGCTCCTGCACGAGTTGGGGGCGGGTGGCTCCATGTGCACCTGAGATCTGAGTCCATGGGCAGAGTGGGCCACAGGTCATACCCTCAAACTGAGGTTTCTTCAAGGAGAAGCAGTCACTCCCATGCCAGGACCTACAGAACCTGCCTCTCCTTCGATAGAGCAGCCGCCCCCACCCCAGAACCCCAATCTGCAAGCCTGCCTCTCCCGCCTCCGCTCCACCTCCCCCATCCACCCGCAGTCAGGGAACCCTGCCAAAGGTGGGGCCTGAGCCTCAGCCTTGATCTGTGTGTGGCTGCTGCTCGCTGGATTCCAGGGGCCTCTCCTCAGCCCAGCCGTAGGGGTTGCAGAGGGAGACCTGGTCAGACACAGCACGAAGGGCAAGTCTGGTTTTCTCCAAGGCAAACTGGCCGCGAGTGTGTGCCGCGAGTGGGGGTGTCAAGCCAAACTCTCCATCATCCATCCAAACATGGCGCTGGCCGGCATGAGGCCCTGAGACGCCGACATCCCGTGGCCGATGCGGGTTCAAGTCCCGGCTACTCCGCCTCTGAGCCAGCACCTGCTGATGAGCCAGGGAATGCAGCAGAGACGGCCGAGTACGTGGGCCCCTGCACTACATGGGAGACTCGATGGAGTTCTGGGTGTGTGCTGCCCACCAGGAAGTGGCCAGTCCACAGTCCCCGGCACTGCTGGGTGGGCATGGAGCAGCCTGGCAGGGTGCCTCTGGAGACATGTCTGGGTTAGGGCAGACAGGACCTGTATCTCAAATATTCTCTGACAGAGGCAACAGCTGGAAACCATCCAGGAAGAGGCGGACAGAACAGCAGCTACACGAGGCGGGAAGCGTGAGGAGGGCGGTGACTGTGGGTCAGCCTTAGCAGGGCCGGACCTGCGTTGTCTGCAATCTCTCGGCCGCCACAGGCTCGGTCACCACCAGCTTGGGCCTGGAGGCCTGCAGGCGAGGTGCCCACACTCTGGGCTCAGCCTTGCACCAAGTTGAGGGAGTGTCCGTTACCTCCTTTTACAAAAAGCCAGGGTCAGCAGCTGAGAAGGCTCAGGGGGTACCAGGACCTGGTGACCAAGCCTGGCCCAGCAGGGGTTACTCATACTGGGGCATCTGCCCCCACTGGAGGCCTTTTTCAGCTGTTTCTAATTCAGGTCTGTGCACCCTACGTGCCTGGCCCAGCAGGCGTCAGCCTCTGCACTGGGCAGGGCTGGCAGTGTAGTGGGGTGGGTTGCTGTGCCAAGCAGTGGGGTCCTCTCCATCTGCTTCCTGGTCACACCTGAGCCCTGGTCCCGTCTGTGCCACACCCTCTGCCAGCTCACCAGGCTCTCTGAGGCCTGAGGTTGGGTGGGGCGTAGTCCTCTGGGCACAGGCGTTGAGGGGTGCTGCCCGCTGCCTGGCTGGGCGGGGTTGGTGCCTCTGCGTCTCACACCGTCACACTTCTTGCTGCGTTCAGAGCTGGACTTTGCCACATCAGGACTTCGCTGGGGATTTTCCATGAATAATTCATTCCCTAATACGAAATTTGGGGCCTTTCCCGATAACACAGCCAGCTTCTTTATTATTTCTTGTACACGATCCACTGTCATTGAATTTCACTGTCCCTGGGGAACGTTTTAGGAATCCTGCGTGGAAATCACACTCGAGTGAAGTTTTAATATAAACTGCAAACAAAGAGGACAAGTGGCTTTATTATATTAAGAGATCATTTACTCTGTATTGGCAGAGTGAAGTTATCGGGGAAGTGGCCCTGATAGCCATCAGTAATGTAAATGAGCCATCTTTATTGAGTCGTAGTCCACCCAGGCCCCTCGCTGCCCGTTTGCAGGCACCGACACTCCATTTCCTCTGTTTTGAGTGCAGTTCCCCACCTGCACCCTGTATTCGGGATCTCAGCCGGGGAGTCTGCATCATTTCTGAGGTCGGTGGCCGCGTTCCTCACTTCCTCATGTGCTGGGAGCCTGCCTGGGAGGCAGACCCCTCCAGCTGGGGGATTTGGGGGTTCACACTCTGGAAGGACAGCAAGGAATTAAAACAAGCCGCTGAGATGCTTCATGCCAGGGCAGGCTGAGTCCTCCCTCCGCCGGCTAAGTCCTCCCTCCGCACCACTGGGAAACGTCCTGGTTGAGTTGCTGGCCAGCTGAACAGACTGGGACCCAGAGAGCTGGGGAGGTTCCAACAATGCCCACAGTGGACAAAGCCACTCTGTGACAGGAGAGAGCAGGAAAAGCCAGTGCTTCCATGGTCCTGTCTGAGGACAGATGGCCACACAAGTGTCCTACCCCAAAGGGCTGAAGGCTCGGCTCTGTACGCATCAAGAAACCCGGGCTGGACAGACACACCTTCCTCATCAACAGTTGTCCACGGGACGATCCAACAGTGCAACACCCACCCCTGCAACTCCCTTCTGCACAGGCCCCACCCCTGCACCTTCCTCCCGCACAGGGCCCACCCATGCACCTCCCTTCCGCACAGGCCCCATCCCTGCACCTCCCTCCTGCACAGGCCCCACTCTTGCACCTCCCTCCCGCACAGGCCCCACCCCTGTGTCTTCTTCCCTAAACACGCACACTGCATGGAATCCTTGAGGGCAACCTCAAGTCCCAGGGTGTGTTTGTTCATTCGTAATTGTGAGAGGCCTGTGTGTTCCCCCACTCCCACACCTGGGCTGTTTCCTGTGGTCCTGGGTGGAAGCTGGGACAGCAGCCGTAACCTCAGACTTCATGGGGGTGCTCAGTGTTGGGTCTCTCCTCTCTCCTGTGCTGCGTACTTCCACTCTCCTGTTTGTTGGAGCCCCGAGGGATGCTGTGGCCACCCCAGCCCTGCAAACTGATGCTGCTGTAGTCAGCTCCTGGGCCTCAGCCCTTTACAGGCTCTGTGGGAGGCAGTCCTTGGCCTGCACAGGACACCCTGGCCCACTTGCTGGGGTGTGGAGCCGGGCTTCCTCCTTGGAGCCCTGCCTATCATTGCCCAGTAACTTCCTGTCCTTCCTACCGAGTGTCTCCCTCTGCCTAACCAAGTCACCCTGTCCCTAGTCCCCATGTCTGCCCGGGCCTCTTTGTGGGCCTGGGGAGCGGTGTTTTCTGGCCTCTGTGCAGGACGGACAGCAGGGGGCGGGGGGTTGACAGGGCTGGGCAGAGCCTGTTGCCATGGCAATCACACCTGCCAGCTCACCTTTCTATTCGTAAACATTGCCAGCACAGGACTGTGCTGTGTCCAGCACCAACAGAAGAGGACCTGGCAGAAAGGTCTGGCAGTGCACGCCATCCTCATCCTGAGCTACAAGGTGAGCAGCGTGTATCGGATCCCCGAGCAGGCTGCGGTGCAACCTGCCAGGTGCTATGGCTGGCTGAGCAGCAACTCCCTGGCTGCTGGACCCCGGCTTTCCTTAGGCACCTGATTTGACACGGTCTCCGTGCCCTGTTAGACAAGCCCTGTCTGCGGTGCATGTCCTGAGAGGAGAAAGCTATGGAGTGGTGGTAATCATTACAAATGACTTAGTCCAGCCCAGTACCCCAGCGTAGACCCCAGATGATGGCCTGTGGACCATCCATTCTCCGTCCAGGGCTACGGACATGGTGGAAGGCCCTTAGCTGGCTCCCTCCTGGCCCAGAAGCCCCTGAGGACTAGGCCTCCATCTCATACCCAGCTATGTGCTGGCATGGCCTGGGTGGGCTGGGCCATCCTCGAGGACTCCCACCACGCCATTGGAATGCTGGGCATTGTGCCGCTGTAGCTGTCAGGACTAAATGTGATATGGATGTGAGTATCGTGCTGGAGGCAGCCCGTGGCACCTCAGTCTGCGATGACACTGTCCTCTCACTTTGAAACTACAACAGTTGGGTGGGATCAGACATAAATTGGGCATCATTTTGGAGTTTGGTACAGGGTAAGCGAAAGTTGAAAAAAATCGATCAGTGTCGGCATGCAGCAGAGCTCAGTCAGGCTACGCGTGGCTTCTCCGACACTGTCCTGAAGGCAGCGAGTGGACCCGGCCAAGGAGGACAGCTGGGGGTAGTCTCACTTGGAGCCACACTTAGGCTGAGATGAGGTGCCAGTTAGTGTGGGTTCCTGGTACCCCAGGCATCTAGCTCTGTGCTAAATGAATGGACAGATGATGGATGGATGGGTTGATGGATGGATGGATGAATGGGTGGATGGGTGGGTTGATGGATGGGTGGATGGGTGGATTGATGGATAAGTGGGTGGGTGGATGGATGGATGGGTGGGTTGATGGATGGGTGGGTTGATGGATGGATGGGTGAACGAATGGGTGGATGGGTGGATGGGTGGGTGGGTGGATGGGTGGGTTGATGGATGGATGGATGGATGGATGGATGGATGGATGGATGGACAGATGGGTGGATGGGTGGGTGGATGGATGGATGGGTGAACGAATGGGTGGATGGGTGGTTGGGTGGATGGATGGGTGGATGGGTGGGTGGATGGATGGGTTGATGGATGGATGGGTGAACGAATGGGTGGATGGGTGGTTGGGTGGATGGATGGGTGGATGGGTGGGTGGGTGGATGGGTGGTTGGGTGGATGGGTGGATGGGTGGGTGGATGGATGGGTGGATGGATGGATGGGTGAACGAATGGGTGGATGGGTGGTTGGGTGGATGGGTGGGTGGATGGGTGGTTGGGTGGATGGGTGGGTGGATGGGTGGTTGGGTGGGTGGATGGATGAGTGGATGGACAAACAGATGCATGGATGCATGAATGTGTCTGTGTTTCCAGCCTCAGTGTGACTGCAAGTCCGCATGTAGAAAGCAGGACTTTGCTTCAGTCACCAAACACAGCACCAGCACTGGGCTGTCAGCGGTGGGGGTGGGTGTGTGGGTTGCTCAGTTGCCAAAAGTGAGAGCTTTCTGCTGCTGTGAAAGGTCCCTTTGCTCCAACCCAGGTCTGGTGGCCACCACTTTTGTCCAAGGCCCTGGTCCTCAGGGAAAGAGGGCCCTGCATCCTGGAGGGAGAGGGACTGTGACCCAGGCAGGTGAGTGAGTGAGCCAGCCCTGTTCTTTGGTTTTGGGGGATGATGCATCCCAGGGAGGGACCCTGGCAGGGCCCCGTACTCTGTTGTTGTGGGATAGGGTGGGCTGGGGAGCAGGATGCTCAGGGGTGGGGCTGTGGGAGGAGCCCCTGGCGAGGTCCTGCCCTGCTCTTGACAGCTGGGTCCACAGCTGTCTGCGCTCTCCATCCCAGGGAAGGTTTTGTGGTGCCAGCTGCTAGTGGAGACCCTTAGCTGACACCACAAAGCCCTTAGCACATGGGCCTGCTCTTTGTCAAAGCACTCATTATTTTCTTAAAGATTTATGGCTTTATCTGAAAGGCAGAGGTATAGAGAGAGAGAGAAGGGGAGAGAGATCTTCCATTCCCACAAGGCCAGGACTGGGATGGTGTGAGCCTGGGAGCCAGGAGCTTCCTTGGGGTCTTCCCCGTGGGTGCTGGGGCCCAACCACCTCAGTCATCTTGTGCTCCTGGCCAGACCATCAGCAGGGAGCTGGATGGGAAGTGGAAGAGCAGGGACCCATTGCTCAAGTGGGATGTGGTGTTGCAGGAGTTCTGAGCAGGCTGCACTGGTGGGAGGTGGGGCCACAAGGGAGCAAGAAGGCACACTTGGCAATCCCCGTGTCTCCCGTGGCTGCTGCGTGTCATGTAAAGCTGCTTTCTGTGCTTAATCCCTGTTCCTCCACAAAAGTCTCCTATTGTGGGAAGAGATGTTCTGAAGCCCTACTGAGAAATCAATTTCCTTTTTCATATGCAAATCGGCGCACAGGCAGTGTGGGAGCAGGGAGCCCTCCCAGCCTCTGCTGGTGGTTCCCACTCTCCACCGTCAGTTGCCCAGGCAGGAAGCCCAGGTTCTGCCAGGCACCATGACTGTAGCTGAGGGTCCCACCCCTGCACAGATCCACGTGTTTCCTGGCCTCCCTGGCTCCTGCTTTAGCCTGGGGTACCCAGCATTGCTGGTGCCCAGGGCTGCTGCCGAGCCACCGTGGCCACCATGGCTGGGTCTGCACCACGTGGACCATGCTTGCATGCCCATTGTGCCATGCAGGGCTCTGCTCTGAGGCTGCAGCTTAAGCAGGTTCCTGCCCAGTGCGTTGCCTGTGTTGCTATTGACCAGCAGGTGGAAATGGAGTGTGCTCTGCGCGGGAACTAGCAGCCTGACAGGCAAAGCTGCTGGAGGCTTCACATCGTCCTAACCCCCGTGACCCTGGGTGTGCAACCAAGGGGAGTGACGAGACAGCTGGTGATGCCCCAGGGGCTGGTGTTAGGGGCACCTGAGAGTCAAGGCTGGCAGGCTGTGTGGGAGGTACAAAGCACTTTGCCTATGATAAAACAAAATCTTCATAAAACAAATGACATAAACAGAAAGGAAATGAGGGGCAGCTGCACTATGCCTAGCCTTGGGTCCCGGCCTCTGTCGCTGGCTGCACCCAGCTGAGAGTGGACCCTGACCTTGCCTGGGGGTGGGAGATGGGGACAGCCCTGTGGCACCCAACTCTTGGTTGGCTCATCTGGGCCTGCAGTTCTGAGCTCCCTTCACGCACCTGTGTGTCCCCTCTGTGGTCTGGTACCCCCAGGCTGTCTGTCCGCCGTTCCTCTTGGAAGGCGGAGAGTGGTCCACAGGTGTGACATATCCGGTGAACCTGGTCCTATGGAGCCAGGGCCTCATCTGCTTCTTCCACTTGCCATGGCTCCAGCCCAGGTGTCCTGGCCAAAGGCCCTCCAGGCCCCGTGGTGCCTACCAGCTGTACTTCACGTGGAGTTTTTGCCTACAGCCCCGGACCCACACTGGCCAGACCTGTGGAAGTGACATGTTCTCCAAAGATAGCGTGGGGAGAGGGACTGCAGAGGTGCCCACCCACCTGCCTCCAGGACTTGGGCTGGGGCAGGCCTGCCGCCAGCAGCTCACAGTGTTGCTGACGCGTGCAGCTCACTGCCCAGGACCCAGCAGTGCATCCTGGGGGATGGTGCTGGAGTGAGGCGAAGTCCAACAGGAAGGTGTCCGCATGATATGTTGGGTGAGGCCACGGCCCCGCGTGTATGCCTGCACGGCGTCTCCCACATTAATAAGGATTTTATGAGTTTATTTAGAGGACAAGGCTCTGGTTGTTAGCATCCCCACACGTTGCCTGAAAAATGCATGTGGCTCCTGAGCGCAAATCCACCCATAAGGCGCCTGTGATGTATCTTTGCAATAAAGTTATCAAGTCCTTTCAAATGGTTACTTTGCTCCATGCATCTCTCCTGGTGGCTCCCCAGTGTGGGTGCCTCGTGGCCTCCAACAGTCCTGAGCAGGAGACACGGGAGATCAGGGCAGCTACTTACCAAACCGCTGCACGCTCACCAACCAGCTGCCAACCAGCTACAGGCTCACCAAGCAGTTGCAGGCTCACCAACCAGCTGCCAACCAGTTGCAGGCTCACCAACCAGCTGCCAACCCGCTGCAGGGTCACCAACCAGCTGCAGGCTCACCAACCAGCTGCAGGCCTGCACACCTGCCTGGCCCACGTGACCGGTGTCTCAGGTCCCAGAACCACCACTGTCCCTTTTATCTCGTGGCTCCGGCTTCCGGCCTCACCTTGTTGGGTGCTGGTGATGGCCACGTAGTTGGGTCCCTGCCACCCACACGGGGGACCTGGACTATCTTGGCCCCTGATTTCCCTTGGTGCAGCTCCCGCCATCATAGCTGGGCGGTGAAGTCGTGGAGGGATGAACTGGCCCAGTCTCCTGCCCCCTCCTCTCTGCCTCTCACATCAGTAACTCAATTTCTAGAAAACCCAACTTTCCTTTTGTTGTATTGTAAACTCTCCCTGCTGATTAATGAGATGTGCCAAGGGAAGCACAGACCCACGTGGATTCCTTGGGCAGCAGGGAATTGCTGAGTGTGACACACAGCTTTTCTCCAACACGACCCACACAGCCAAGGAGCTCCTGCTGTTAGAACACGCACTTCAGTCTAGACACAGTACGGTGTGAGTTGGACATTCAGACCCAAACGCCTGAACTTCTAATTGCGCCAAAGCCTAAGGTTTGAGCGCACACAGTGGAAGTTTCTGCACCTGACCCGTGGACAGGGTTGCAGCTAAGCACAGGTGTGCAGAGGGGCTGCGTAACTCCCCCAGGCTGTGTCTGAAAGGTGGGCGCTCGCACACGTCATGAGCTTCGGGCTTTCCCTTCTCTTTCTGCCCAAGATATCTCACTCGACAGGTGCACGTGTTCCCAGCCTGAGCCGCCTCCGACTCGGAGTGTTTGGGCAGTGGACGTTCAGCCTGCGCAACGCACGCTGTGCCTCACACCTTCCTGCATCTGTGACCTGAGTCTGTCCTGTGCCTGGCCACTGGCTCCCTGGAGGTGGCTGTGCTGCCCTCTGACCTCAGGCCCTGCTGTGTGGAGCACGTGTGGTCTTGGAGCCCCGGGTTCGCCTGAGCCCTGGGAGGGAAGGACCCCAGGCCCTGGCCCTGCAGGAGTTAGGGCAGTGTCATCCACACCTTTGTATGAATATAAAATAATACAACAGTTACCAATAAATGAGGTTTTCACCACATTTGTGAAAAAAAAAAGTTTTTTAGCGAACTCCCTGTGTAAAGGTTTTAGACCCGAGGGGAATCCCATCAGCATCTCGGGTGGGAGGGGCTGACAGCCGCGGTGGCTGGACGGGCAGCCGCACCTGCTGTTACACGTGTTTCCCACATATGCTCGTCTTTGAGCGATTACACATCCACGCGGCAGGACTGGATCAATGTGCATGAGTAGTCCATCGATCAGAGCCGCCGCCCGGGCCCCTTGCCAGTGGGCAGAGCGCGAGCCGGGTCCTGTTCCACTTGACCTGTGTGGGCAGGCAGCGTGGTGAGTGACGGCTCTCCAGGGCACACTCCACCCTGGTGCTGGAGGCCGCACAGGCCCCTGGCTGCCTGAGGACGGAGCAGCACGAGGGCTTCGATCCATCGGCAGGACTCTCCTGGGGCAGATAAGAGCGGGATATTTCCAGATGTTTGTGAAAGCAACAGGCCAGGGGCCGGCGTTGTGGAGTGGAGGGAAGGTCTGCCTTCAGCAACGCCGGCATCCATGGGCATGCTGTCTGGAGTCCCGTTGTCCACTTCTGATCCAGCTCCCTGTGCCTTCCGAGGACGCCGTTTGCCTCCCGGGCGCTGCTGGGGAGTCTTCCGTGATTGTTGCTCCCTCGACTTCCCAGAAAGTGGGCAGAGCGCACTTGCTGCCGCGCTGTTGGCAGACTGCAAGAAACAAGCGCTGGGCTGCCCCTTGGTGCTCCGCCCCCACCCTCTTGCTGTGGCCCTGGCAGCAGGCTCTGGGGCTGTCCTTGGTGGGCACTTCCTGGAGTCACAGCCACCCTTCCTCCTCTGTTCACGGGTGCATAATGCAGGTGCTGATGCTGGCATTCGGGGCTGGCATAGGTGTGGCACACATGGCCGTCCACTCTGGCTACCTGTGTGGACAGGGTACAGGCGTGGCACACATGGCCATCCGCTCTGGCCACCTGTGTGGACAGGGTACAGGCACGGCGTACATGGCCGTCCGCTCTGGCCACCTGTGTAGTGGTATTCAGACGAAACACACTGGTGCCTGGATCGAAGGTGACTGCGGCAGTTTCCGTGTGAGTCATGCTCGCTCGTGTGGTCGGGCAGGCTCTGAGCCGCAGCCTGGTCGTGTTTCTCACCCATGCAAACCTCAGTGGCTGCTGGACCACGGAGTCTTTATGACAACACCATCTTTTCCCCCAAAGTGTCTGCCTAGAATATCCACAGCAGGCCATCCTTCATGGCCAGTTTATAATGGCAGATGTGCACGTGGCTGGTCAGGTTGGCCAAAGAATGACCATGAGACAGGAAATCACGCGCCGGGGCTTGGGGCGGAGCCGGGATCTCCCTCTCTTCTCGTGAATGGAGCTGCCCTGAGGTGGCCGAGTGGTGTCGTGAGGAGGGGTGCTGCTGGCCCGGGGCTTCGGGGCTGTGAGCCTGGGGTGAGGGCTGGCACAGGCATGTGAAATCCCAGCCTACATGGGATGGTATGCCCACCTAAGGACCTAAGGATTCCTGGGCTGAGCCAAGGGCCCCCAACACCTGTCTGTGCAGCCTCCTGGCAAGCCTGGCTCCTCCTCCTTAAGCTGTCTGTTTCCTCTCACTGCCGGCTTCCCGGGGACCATCTGGGCTGGCACCCTCACTGCTGTGCGTGGGCAACCACATGGCGTGTGCCGGTCACGTGCCGAGTCCCCGCTGCAGAGGTCCGCTACGTGTCCACAGGTGTGGGCCACTGCACTGTCCTCACTCAGCCAGCTGTGTGTTGTGTCCAGCATCTGCTGTGGCTGCTCCTCTGCTGGCTGCGCTCCTGGCACCTCTCAGCTCATTCCCTTCCTAAGCTTTGCTGGCACTGCTCTGGGGTGGGTGCTTGGTGCAGCAGGCACTACATGGGTCCTAAGGTCCATGTGCCTGGAGTGTGAGTCCTGGCTCTGCTCCCAACTCGTTTCCAGTTGACCGCATTACGAAGGTACAAGGTGATGGCTCGAGGGCTTGGGTCCTGCCACCCAGGCTGGGCCACTCTCGTCTCTCTGCTTTAGACTGGCCCAGTCCAGCTGGTGCAGGCACCGGGAGTCAGCCAGCAAGTGAGCGGTCCCTGCTATTAGCCTCCCTGTCTCTACATCTCCCCCTTGCAAACACATAAATACGTTACAGGCTCTACCAGTGCCTATGTGTCCTTCTCTTTTGGGAAGCGAAGCTCTGGTCCTTGCACAGGCTACCTAACATGAAGGCTTGACTTGAGTGTTTGGGGGCGGAGAGGCCCGCTGTGCCCACGGGGACCATCCTTCTCGGTAGATCCGCCACTGTTTGCAGAGTGACAGCTTTCTCCAGGCCCTCTCTACACCACGCAGCTCCAGCACACACAGGAAAGTGGGATTTGGAGGGACACTGAGCAGCACTCGAGGACGCAAGTTGGTCCCAGCCTGGTGGACACCAGGTGTTGCCCCACATCTGTCCACATGTGTGTCATGACTGGAGCTACAGTGTCTGCCCACAAGTCATGTGGCTTGCATCCAGGCATGCTCAGAGCGGCGTCTGCCTGGGAGACAGGCCGGATTCGGTTAGAGAAACCACAAAAGGGGCCCAGGAGTCCGGCCAGGGGGTTCCGCTCAGGCCCTGCTGCATTCTCAGGGTGGAAGCTGCTCTACCTGGTGTTCTGTGTGCAGATCCCAAGCCTGTGTGCATGATTGCCTACATGTGAAACGCCAAGCCCATGTGCGCGATTGCCTATGTGGGAACCATGCCAAGCCCATGTGTGTGATTGCCCATATGGCATACACACCAACTCATGTGTGTGATTATGTATGTGGGAAACATGCCAAGCCTGCCTGTATGATTGTGCCTACATGTGAAACATGACAAGCCCATGCACGTGATTGCCTACTTGGGAAACACGTCAAGCCCGTGTACATGATGTGTACGTGTGGCACCTTTACCCCATGGGGAGTTCAGTCCCCTGGGGCAACCCCAGCTTGGATCCTGCTGACCCACACGGCAGGCTCGGCGGCTGGTGCGTGTGCGTGTCTGCCCCGTGGCTGGGACAGCAGCTCCGGAGCCCCTTTCTCCCATGCCCAGCAGCTCCGGAGCCCCTTTCTCCCATGCCCAGCAGCTCCGGAGCTCCTTTCTCCCACGCCCAGCAGCTTCAGAACCCCTCTTTCTCCCACGCCCAGCAGCTCCGGAACCCCTTTCTCCCACGCCCATCAGGAAGAAAAGGCCCTGCTGGTTGTGGCGTGTCTGGGTCCACAGCCCTGCTCACCTGTTGCCTCACCTTTCAGCTGAGAATACTGGCCCAACTGCCCTTCTGCAGTTGCCAGACTTCCCTTCCAGGGCTGGGCATGAGGGAAAGGCAGGAAAGGAGGAAGAGAGTCCCTGACAAGGCCATGATCACCCGCGCCACACGTGGTCACCCTGTGGGCAGGCTTGGAACTGAGCTGGGTGGAGGTGTGGCCTCAGGAGGGAGCAGCACTCAGGTGCCTGCCACATAGGCCGCTCCTTCCATCAGGGGGGCATTCTGCAGGTTATTTAAGACGTAACACGCAACGAGGTGGGTGAGCAGGCTTTGCTGTTTAACGTGGACATGTGAGGTGCGTCCTATTGGGTACAGGGTCAATGTGGACATGTGAGCTGTGTCCTGGTCGGGGACAGGGTCAAGGTGGACATTGCGGTGCGTCCTGTCGGGACAGGGTGGACATTGCGGTGCGTCCTGTCGGGACAGGGTCAATGTGGACATGTGAACTGTGTCCTGCTCGGGGATAGGGTCAATGTGGACATGTGAGCTGTGTCCTGGTCGGGGACAGGGTCAAGGTGGACATTGCGGTGCGTCCTGTCGAGACAGGGACATGTGAGCTGTGTCCTGCTCGGGGACAGGGTCAAGGTGGACATTGCGGTGCGTCCTGTCAGGGACTGGATTCTATAATGCCCCCAGGTGACTCTGGCTTTTGCGCCAAAGGGCAGAAGCACAAGCAGTTAGAACTTGGATTTCTGTGTCCTTGTGCATGATACAAGAAAGCTTTTCTTTTTCTGCTGAGCTGCAGGGTTTGGGCTCCTGGGATAATATTTCCTCATTATTTGTGGCATTCAAATGCGGCAGGTGCAGAAAAGGTGCGCTAGTCTGTTTCGTCAGCATCATTAACATTTCCCCATCACTGTTTGCTCTCAGTGGGCAGCAAAGTCATGGATCCAGCCCGATGCGTGTCCTTGCCCGCTCCTGCAGCATGCGCTCTCCCACCGTAGGGGGTCAGCGGTTTTAAGCAGTTGGTCTCACATCACCAAACGTGGAGCCAGCGAGAGGCACCCGCACACCCAGCCATGGACCTGCCAGCAAAGCCCTTCAAGAGCTCACTGTGAGACAGGGGAGTAGAATGACAAGGAGTGGGGGAGAGTCAGTGCCTCGGTGTCTAGAGGGGGCGAGAGTGCAGGTTTGTGATGGAGTTTCAACAGGTGGAGTGCCATGTCCCTCAGCACGGAGGAACTGTGCCAGTTGGTGTCAGCTCTGGGCCACAGGAGGAGGTGGTGCTCAGGGCAAGCTCTTTCTGCGGCAGAACGTGGAAGTCAGAAAGTAGCAGAGGCTCTCGCCCAGAGCTCTCACTATCGCCCCACCTTGCCTGGCTAGAACCACACACGGGTTCAGCCTCAGTGCCAGCGCAGGGCCAGCCTCGGGCCCACAGGGCAGGGTCAGCCTGCAGCCCCACAGGGCAGGGCCATCCTCGGGCCACAGGGCAGGGCCAGCCTCGGGCCGTGGGGTAGGACCAGCGCAGGGCCCACAGGGCAGGGTCAGCCTGCAGCCCACAGGGCAGGGCCAGCCTCTGGCCCACAGGGCAGGGCCAGCCTTGGGGCTGTGGGGTAGGACCAGCCTCGGGCCCACAGGGCAGGGTCAGCCTGCAGCTCACAGGGTAGGACCAGCCTCGGGCCACAGGGTAGGACCAGCCTCGGGCCACAGGGCAGGGCCAGCCTGTGGGGTAGGACCAGCCTTGGGCCCACAGGGCAGGGCCAGCCTCGGGGCCTTGGGGTAGGACCACCAGGGTGGAGCTGCAGAGGAGTTTGTGTAAATGGCCCCTGTCCACTGAGGTTTGTGGTGGCAGTTTAAGTGGGTGCGAGTCGCAGTGGGGTGCCTTCTGTTGTGTGCTGCCTGCTCTCCCGCTGACAGCCCATCCTCTGGTGGCTCTCTCGAGGTGTCCTTCACTCTGGCTGGCGCTTCCACGGTGGCTCACTTCACCTCCCCTCTCCTGACTCCTCGGAGAGCAGGTTCCAGCACGTCAGCCGGGGCTTCTCAGCAAACTGCTCTTCATACAGCACTGTTTGTCGTTAGCTTGTGCTCCTTCTGGACTGTCTTAATATGAGGGCTAAATTCCATTTGAAAACACCTGCTGGGACACTGACAAATCAAGCGGCATTCCGATTCTGGTGGCTGTGTTCCTTACCTCTGTCTCAGCACCGAGTCATCTCCACGGCCGTCCGTTCCTCTGTGTTTCTTTTTCTCACTTTCTTGTTGAACATTTAATGGGTATCAGCGCTCTGACTTACCCTTCTGAGCTGCTCCGTGTAGCTGCTTCAAAGCGCTCTTGGTCGCCTTTCAGGACATTTTATCTAGAGCGAATTCCTGTTGTAATGACTGACGTTTTGGCTTCATTTGTCGACCTCATTCTGTTCATCTTGTGACTCTGTCTCCTTGTTGGGCAGCTCTGTGGGCTGCCAGCTCTCCTGGGTGGCCACTGTCCCATCGATGCCTGCAGCTGATCAGGAGTCTGGCCCAGCCCCGAGGCACTCAGCCTGGGGGCCAGGCAGGCTGACCATGGCCTTGGTGGATTTGGGCCAGGCCCTGGCAGCCCACGGAGCACACTGGCTCAGAGCAGCTGGGGCGGCTCAGTGCTCAGGTTGGGCCAGCAGAGCCCCGAGGGTCCTGTGCCAGGCACAGCCTGTGGTCGAAAGGCCCCTGTCTGCAGGCATTGTTGCAGTAGGCCTAACTGCAGTAGGCCGGCCGTCTACTTGTGGAGGTCAGGCCATTCTTCAGGCTGGTGTCTCTCAGACACGATACCCGAGAGCGCCAAGTGGTCCCTCGGGAAGGAGCCGGGGCAAAGACCACATTTTGACAGGACTCAACCCCTTGCCAGAGCTGGGGGTCTTCCTGGCACACCTGGGCATGTGAGACTGGGCCCGAGCCCCAGTTCTGCTCTCCTGTCCCTCTGAACACCCCAGCTCTGCCCTCCTGTCCCCACACACCCCAGCTCTGCCCTCCTGTCCCATGAACACCCCAGCTCTGCCCTCCTGTCCCCACACACCCCAGCTCTGCCCTCCTGACCCCACACACCCCAGCTCTGCCCTCCTGTCCCCACACACCCCAGCTCTGCCCTCCTGACCCCAAACACCCCAGCTCTGCCCTCCTGCCCCCATACACCTGCAGATTCCCCTGAGTAGAAAGTGAGTGTTTGCAGCACCTGCTGTGGAAGGCTGAAGTCATGAGTGTGGGATGTTCCAGCCAGGCGTGTGATGACGTCACATCTGGATATGTTTGCGCCCCCACTGACTCGCGTCCTGGTCCTTTAGCAGACAAATGAACCAGGCCCTCACGCAGTGCGGGAACATCTGGGAGCCCAGCGTGACTGTGGCTTTTCTGTTGGCTGTGCCCTGCTTCCTCTGGCCCACTTCCTGTTTCCTGGGTGTGACTGGGGGTTTGCAGGAAACGCAGCAGAATGAAGAACTGTGTCATGACAGCGACTTGGAGCAGGAGCACAAGAAAACACACCAGTGAGATGCGGGGTGTCAGCAGTCCGACCCACAGCCCAGGCTTCTATTTTTATATTGTTAATCAAAGTCATCAACTTTACTGTTCGTGGGGAGCTGGCAGGAATTTCTCCCTCCCCACAGCTTTCTGAATTATTCACTGGCTTGCTGCCTGGCCGCTGAAGAGACACGAATCTTGCTGATGGGAGACCCTGTGCTGTCTGAAAGAAGCCACTGGAGCTTGGCCAAGGGTGAGGTGGACCATGACTGGGGTGGCCTGCAGCCGTGGTGGCCCCCGGATGAGGTGGACATGGCTGGTGGCCTGCAGCCGTGGTGGCCCCCGGATGAGGTGGACATGGCTGGTGGCCTGCAGCCGTGGTGGCCCCCAGATGAGGTGGACATGGCTAGGGTGGCCTGCAGCCGTGGTGGCCCCCGGATGAGGTGGACATGGCTAGGGTGGCCTGCAGCCGTGGTGGCCCCCGGATGAGGTGGACATGGCTGGGGTGGCCTGCAGCTGTGGTGGCCCCTGGATGAGGTGGACATGGCTGGGGTGGCCTGCAGCTGTGGTGGCCCCCGGATGAGGTGGACATGGCTGGGGTGGCCTGCAGCCATGGTGGCCCCTGGATGAGGTGGACCATGGTTGGGGTGGCCTGTGGCCGTGGTGGCCCCCGGATGAGGTGGACCATGGTTGGGGTGGTCTGTAGCCATGGTGGTCTGTGGCCGTGGTAGTCTGTGGCCGTGGTAGTCTAGCTGCGGTGACCCATGGCCGTGGTGGCCCGCAGCGAGGTGGACATGGCTGGGGTGACCCATGGCTGTGAAGGTCCGCAGCTGAGTTGGCTCATGGCCGTGGCGGCCAGGGTTTCCGCCCAGCTGCTTCTGCATGGAGGGCCTGTGCTCTACTGGGCCTTGTCAAGTGGATGTCAGCCTCTCTCTCTTATGTTCCTTTGGTGACGTCATTCTGAGGATGAGGCTGTCGCCTCTGTATGGACAGCGGTCCTCAGAACGAGGGGCTTCCTCTGGAGCTGGGCTGGGCAGTGCCAGGGAATGGAGCTGTGGGAGCAGCAGTCCAGCGTTGGCTCTGGGAAGACCACAGGAGTCCTTTAGCAGTTTCCATGTCCTGCAGCTTGACGGTGAGTAGGGTGAGACCAATACGGGCCTCGGAGCTGCTGCACTTGACAGAGACCCCTGCAAAGCCTCAGGGCCCAGGAGGGGGGAACACATTGGGCCCTGAGCACAGTAGCACGGCGGGGCTCTGCGAGAGGTTGGCACGGGGACCTCGACCTGCCCGCGGCTATAAGGTGGCCTGTGTCTACCAGTGGAGGGGCGGGCAGGCAGTTACTGGGGTTCCTGGGACCCTGCAGGGCGAGGTGGGTTGCAGCGGCTCAGGACAGGCCAGAATGCCCCTTGCCTCCGCTGCGGCCCGGTAGCATGCCAGCCCCGTGTCACGTGCCTGGTGAAGCCCGCTTTGCCCAAGGGTAGCTCATGTCATGGCTTGTGTCAGCAGAGGTTGGTTGACTCCTGGTCAGGGCCTCCCAGGCTAGGCTGGAACAGCCCTGTCAGGGGGCCACACACCTGACTGGGCCCATGAGGCAGACAGGGAGCTCGAGCGAGTCGCTGCTGGGTCTCCAAGGCCCAGGTGCCATGCTGCTGCCAGGTTACGATCCAAATGGAACAGTCACAGGGACCCGTGTAGGTGCAATTCCTCTGTCCTGCCACAACCTGCTGCAAGAATCACACACACACTTCTTTTTGCAAAGTATTACTGAGTCAGGCATACCACAAGTCACTAATCTGTTTTTAGGATTTCTTATTTTATTTTCAGTTGAAAAAGTTTTTCAAATACAGAGGGAGAGGGGGAGAGAGAGAGATCTTCCATCTGCTGGCTCACTACTGAGGCCTCAATGGCCAGAGCTGGGTTCTTCCAAAGCCAGGAGCCAGGAGCTTCTTCTGGGTCTCCCACATGACTGCATTCCTGTGGGGTAGGGGACTTCCTGAGGGCTGCGACAGTGTCGAGTAGGCACATTCCTTGCAAAGCCTCAGCACCTGCTGCCCTCCTGGCCAGAAGGGATACGCCTCAGAGTGGCTGCCTCCGGATATGCTGGAGTATCCAGCAGAGCTGTCCTCCACGTGTCCCAGGGTCGTCTGCTCTTCCGTGCCGCGGGTCCCCACATGGGGCTCCCTTGGCCCCGATGGGGAGGAAGTTGGCATGGTTCTTCCTACATGAGTTTTTCTGGTCTTATAACATCGAACAATTATTGTACTAAGAATTTACAAAGTCTTCCCTTCACAGACTGGTAAGTTGCTCAGATCTGATGGAGACTGTGTCCCAGATCCACTGGGAAAGGAGCGAGGGTGCGTTGCTTGGTAAACCACAAGCCAGACATCTCCACTGGGAAAGGAGTGAGACACACCTCTTGCTTTGTTAGCCTCATAGAACCTTCAACGCCATCAGTACCAGTCAATGTGAGCTCACTTTTTCACACTCTCATAATTTGAGTAATAAAGAGTTTTTGCTTTTTAAGTCCTTGCCAATCCAGTGGGAACATGGGTAGTGATTATTTTTATGAGTATATCTTTGATTATTAGCAGATTTCAGCATCGCTTTGCACACATATTGCCCATTTGCAGGGTTTTCTCTGGGAATTTTATGTCCTCATCTTGATTTTATCCCTTTATCGGCTTTTTAATTTTATTATTTTGCAAGATTTCCTTATATATGAAAGAGATTGCTGTATTACTACACAGCAATTAGAAGCAATAAAGTAGATATTCATAAATCAACATGGATTATAGAGTTGAATAAATAAGTGAAAAATAGAATAAGGCCTTTAGCATTGTACTCTTTATGTAAATTAAGATAACACATGCATGGATTGTTCTGGAAGTGGTGGGCAAGTTAATTTAGATCAACACAGCCATGGAGAACAATTAGAGAAGCTGGGAAGACGGTGTTGAGGAAATTAAAGGAGACCTAATTAAGTGGGGGAATGCAAGGTGCATGAATTACAAGACCCAGTACAGTGGAGCTGCCAACCTCGCCCGGTCCCTCTGCAGCGGCAAGGTCCTGCCAGTCCAGCACCTACGGGTAGCTGGGCTTGCGTCCTCACTGCAGACATGGTTTTATTTATTTAGTGCTGCAAGCTAAGAAGCAATTCCAGAATGATCCAAGGTTGGGCCAAGGCCACAGCAGAGACACAAAGGGGTGATGGGACTCGCTTGCACCATGTGAGTTCAAGGACACCGAGGACGTGGTGCTGTGTGGAGGCTCCCGTGTCCAGAGCCGCGGGCCGGGGGCGGCCAGGCAGCCCTTCAGAGCGTGGACCCCTGACTGACAGGGAGAGAAGTGCCCAGAGCAGGTCGGTTGGCCATTTGAATGGGAGCACGAGCTTTCCCCAGTCACCATTCACAGAAGAGGCACTTCTGCACTGAGGGTGACAGTCAGCGTGAGCTGTGATCTGGGCTCCAGGACTCCGCACCTCAGGGCAGGACAGAGGTGGCGAACACAACATCCCCACATCACGGTCCCTGCATACACCCACACACCCACACACCAACACTGTCCACACACCCACACACCAACACTGTCCACACACCCACACATCAACACTGTCCACACACCCACACACCCACACACCAACACTGTCCTTACACCCACACACCCACACACCAACACTGTCCACACACCCACACACCAACACTGTCCACACACCCACACATCAACACTGTCCACACACCCACACACCCACACACCAACACTGTCCACACACCCACACACCAACACTGTCCACACACCCACACACCCACACTGTCCTTACACCCACACACCAACACTGTCCACACACCCACACACCAACACTGTCCACACACCCACACAGCCACACACCCACACTGCCCACACAGCCACACACCAACACTGTCCTTACACCCACACACCAACACTGTCCATACACCCACATACCAACACTGTCCATACACCCACACACCAACACATGCACACATCCACACTGCCCACACATCTACACATCCACATTGGCCACACACCCACATTGGCCACACATCTACACATCCACACTGCCCACACAGCCACACATCCACACATCCACACACCCACACATCCACATATCCACACACCCACACACCCACACTGCCCACACATCCACACACCCACACTGCCCACACACCCACACACCCACACTGCCCACACATTCACACCCACACATCCACACAGCCACACATCCACACACCCACACACCAACACTGTCCACACATTCACACCCACACACCCACACTGCCCACACACCCACACACCCACACTGCCTACACACCCACACACCAACACACTCATACTGCCCACACACCCACACAACCACACTGCCCACAGTGTGAAGCAGTGTTTACTGGAGCAAGTTCTGAATGGTGGAGTCACTCCCAAATCGGGCAGGGGGTGTTGTCAGTCTACACGCCAGCTGAAAGGTGAGTGAAGCCAGACAATCCATTGTGAGTAGAGATGAGGTCCACCTTTGGGCTGGTGGATCGGGTCTGCAGCTATTCCCCATGCTGAGCGACAGCCGCTAAACACAGTGTCCAGGGGGAGGCACAGGAGGGCAGGGTGCCCCTGGTCACTGCCCTGGAGCGGAAGGGCAGACCTGAGTGAGCACCATGCCCCTGGTCACTGCCCTGGAGCGGGAGGGCGGACCTGAGTGAGCCCCATGTCCTCTGGTCACTGCCCTGGGGCAGGGCTGTAGACACAGGTGAGCACATGGCTGCAGTGTCCTAGCAGAGAGCAGTCGGCCTCCTCACTGAGGCCTGGAGGCTGGGGTGCCATTGCCCCTTGGCTCCTGCAGCCTCCCCTCTGCCTCTGGGGCAGGGCAGCAGCCGTGGGTGAGGAGAGGCAGCTTTATTCTGGGACTGAAATTCCAGTTGCATGAGTTTTTTTTAATCACAGCTCTTGAATTTTTCTCCAGACAAGTTAAACTGCAGATGCTCCATCAGGCCGTCTTTGTCACACACCTGCTCAAGTGTGGCTTGTGTCCAGTCGCTTCACTTCGGACCCGGCTGCCTGCTAACACACACAGGGGCACAGTGGAAGAGGACCCAAGAGCTCGAGGAACCTGGGCTTCGGCCCAGCCGCCGAGGCCGTCGGGGGCATGCATCCGTAGGTAGACATCTCTCTGTCTCCCCGTTGACACCTACCGTACATTATGGGGCAGAAGGGCTGGCTTTCCTGTGGGCAGCAGGTGTCTGACCACCTGCCAGCTGTGTGCAGCATCGCTGAGGGTGTTCTGCAGTGCACAGAGTCACCTGGCCTCTGCATCATTGTGTGTTTACAATGTCTAGGATGCAATCTGAAAGCTACAGGGCAGGTGGAAAGACTTTGTCATGGACAAAGTGAAGAAAGCCAAGGAGGGAGGCTCCCAGGGAGAACGCTGACAAACTTAGAAGCAGAGCACAGCCCAGGCAGCCCCCAGGATCCCCGTCCACACCAGCACAGTCCAGGACCCCCAGGATCCCCGTCCACACCAACACAGCCCAGGACCCCCGGGATCCCCATCCACACCAGCACAGCCCAGGCAGCCCCCGGGATCCCTGTCCACACCAACACAGCCCAGGCAGCCCCCGGGATCCCTGTCCACACCAACACAGCCCAGGACCCATGGGATCCCCGTCCACACCAGCACAGTCCAGGCAGCCCCCGGGATCCCCGTCCACACCAGCACAGCCCAGGCAGCCCCCGGGATTCCCGTCCACACCAGCACAGCCCAGGCAGCCCCCGGGATCCCTGTCCACACCAACACAGCCCAGGCAGCCCCCGGGATCCCTGTCCACACCAACACAGCCCAGGACCCCCGGGATCCCCATCCACACCAGCACAGCCCAGGCAGCCCCCGGGATCCCTGTCCACACCAACACAGCCCAGGCAGCCCCCGGGATCCCTGTCCACACCAACACAGCCCAGGCAGCCCCCGGGATCCCTGTCCACACCAACACAACCCAGGACCCCTGGGATCCCCGTCCACACCAACACAGCCCAGGACCCCCGGGATCCCCGTCCACACCAACACAGCCCAGGCAGCCCCCGGGATTCCCGTCCACACCAGCACAGCCCAGGCAGCCCCCGGGATCCCCGTCCACACCAGCACAGCCCAGGCAGTCCCCGGGATCCCCGTCCACACCAGCACAGCCCAGGCAGCCCCCGGGATCCCTGTCCACACCAGCACAGCCCAGGCAGCAGCCAGGAATCCTTCATTCACACCAACCTGGCTTTGCAAGGCAGTGACACAGAAAGATGGTTCAATTGATCACAAACCTGTGAGAGTTTACTCTCCTTTGTCAACTACAGGGGGAGGTATGATTCAGCTCGGCAAAGGCTTTTATTCTAATCAGCAGTGTCCATGGGGGTTGAAGATACCCATGCTGGGGGCCCAGCATGTCCTCCGGATGTGAGTCTCCCTGACTCGGACATGTGGACATGTGGGTGGCATGCTAACGGACAGTGCAGGCGAGGCCAGGGCAGGGCTGTGCAGAGCAGCCCCATGCTACGAGCGACTGTGAACGTCCCAGCGGGTCACTACATGTGGCCTTGTCGTGGGGCGTAACACGAAGCAGAGCTGAACGAAGCGCAGCACCAGCGGCAGCACACAGGTGCCGCTCTGGTCCCTCTGGGTGTTTGGGTGACGTGCCCAGAAGAGCGGCTCCTGCTTGGGGCGTAGCATCACTCCCGGCCGGCTCGGGGGCCCAGGCTCAGACCAAGCTCCGCCTCACTTGGGGACGCTGGTGTCCATGTTTGTGGTAATTTACCAAGTTGCAGTTTTGTTATCAGTGCATCACTTTAAACATTGATAAACACTCTTGAGACAGCACAAGTACGCTTTACAAAGATGAGAATTGTAGCTACACAAGGGGACTCCAAAAAGTTCCCAGAATAGAGACACACTGATTGGCAACAGAAAAAACAGAAACCCGTGCACACAGAAGTGTTACTAAGGTCCACAGGAAACTTGAGCCATGAAGAAACTATGTGTGGGCTCCATTTTTTTGCACTGTAGTAAACATATTTTCATTCTGTTCCATTTTGTCCCTGAACTTTAGGACGTAGCCTTATATAACAAGTGTATTTGGCTTGTTCCCTGAGGCTGCTGAGGAAATGCAAGCACAAGAGTAATTGGAAAGGAATGAAAAGCACAGGACAGGAGGAAATCGAAGGGTGAGATGGAGGGAGAGCGAGGCCCGCAGCCCTCGGTGGACACCAGGGAGGCCCTGCTCTGCCTCTCCGTGGCGGGGGCTGGGGCCTTTCTGCTCTCTGGAGGGGATTCACAGCGGCGGAAGCGGGAATGCTGGCCCTGTGGTCTCACCAACGTCTCCACGCGCTCCGTCAAAGCCCATGGGTGCTGCCCCGTCGGCAGTGGGAGTGAGCTTGGCAGCCGGGACACACGAGGCATCGTGCACATAATTACAAGGCATCACAACAGTCTTAACTGTGTATAGTTACGGGGTACAGTGTGACAATTCAGTAAATATATTCAACGGGTGCTCAGCAAATTGGGTTAGTTGTGTTCCCATCGCTTTAAGCAGGAGCACGATTTATTTAGGTACTTGTCTCACGCTAGCGATCAGGAAAGCATTTCGGAAAGACTGCGGTGGCTGGCTCCTGTGCAGGCCCTGGGCACCCATGGAAGCATTGCAAGGATGTGGTGGGCACTGCACTGCTCCAAAGCCCGCTGCTGTCGGCACAGAGCAGCGCCCACTTCGCAGCCCACAGGACCTAGGGCCTGCCTAGGGCTGTGACGTGTGATCATGCACCTGATACTTGCACTCTCTTGGCTTTTCCTGCAGTGTGAGGCCAGTGTCTGCCCTCAGACAGGAAGCCCACTTCGATGGCTCTCTGCATCACGGTCCCCGACTCACACGCCGCCGCTCGTGACCTCAGCACCGAGCCATGACCAAATGGGCTCATCCGAGGCTGGCACACTGGCTGGCAGTGTTCCCCTCCACTCCTGCTGATCCCGGGCTGCCGGGGGGAACAGACCAACCTGCCCTGCTCCCTCTCCAAGGCAGCACAGTCCTGGGGGAACCAGGGGCCATGGCTCCCCCAAGGTCACCTCGCTGTCTGCAGCCCATCAGGGAGACTGCGCCCGCTGGCAGCTCCCTCCCCGTGGATGCTCTTCCAGAAGTCATTTTGGTGGCGGTGGCAATGTAATGTTCAGAAAATGGATCAGAGTAGGACCATACCTCATGTTTATAGTTTTTAAAAAGCATTCTAAGGACATTTACCCAAACGACGTTATTAAGACAACTTTTTCTGCTGTCAGATTGACTCATCGGCTCTTCTCTTGTCTTCCTTCTTCAGGCCAACGGAAATATTAAAAGGTCGGCTCAGTAAACTAATTTTTTAAGTTTGAAGAGAAATACATGCCAAGAGCTCACACTGTGTCTCTCCTCATCTTTCTAGCTTAGAGAGAAAATTTACTGTAGGCCCCTCCATTTTTCCCTTCACAGACCATTGGGGACACGTCGCAGGGGATCATAAGAGAGAAAATGAAATTCTCTCTCTTTCCAGAGATGGCACATCACTCAGACCCCCACACTCCATTCCTGCTTCCTCTGCAGCCCGCCCTGGGAACGGTGCCTGCTGGGCTGTGCGTGGTGTCCGTGGGGCTGTGTGTGGTGCTCACGGGGCTGTGTGTGGAGCCCACGGGGCTGTGTGTGGTGTCCATGGAGCTGTGTGTGGAGCCTGCCAGGCTGTGTGTGGTGCCCACATGGCTGTGCGTGGTGTCCACGGAACTGTGTGGTGCCCACATGGCTGTGCGTGGTGTCCACAGGACTGTGCGTGGTGTCCACGGGGCTGTGTGTGGTGCCCACATGGCTGTGCGTGGTGTCCACGGGACTGTGCGTGGTGTCCACGGGGCTGTGCGTGGTGTCCACAGAACTGTGTGTGGTGCCCACATGGGTGTGCGTGGTATCCACGGGGCTGTGCGTGGTGTCCACGGGAGTGTGCATGGTGTCCACAGGGCTGTGCATGGTGTCCACGGGGCTGTGCGTGGTGTCCACAGAACTGTGTGTGGTGCCCACATGGGTGTGTGTGGTATCCACGGGGCTGTGCATGGTGTCCACGGGAGTGTGCATGGTGTCCACAGGGCTGTGCATGGTGTCCACGGGGCTGTGCGTGGTGTCCTCGGGACTGTGCGTGGTGTCCACGGGACTGTGAGTGGTGCTCACAGGGCTGTGCGTGGGCACGTTGCCCTTCTTCTGAGCTCAGCTCTTTGAGGACAGGAGACTCAGCCCCTGTCTGTGTGCTAGTGCCAGCTGGGGCCAGGAGATGCTGAGTGTGTCTGTGCAAGTGAGCAGGGCACGGGGTTTTCATACTGCATTCCCACCTGGGGATGACAGTCAGGACAGAGTGCTGGTGAGCCTTTGCAGTGTCCCGGATCCCCAGACGCCTCACAGGCTCTCCGAGGGGCTTTGGGTCACCTGCCAGGACCCTCGCTGACACCCGGTCCCGTGGTCCCTGCCCCTGGCTGACATCCAGCCTGGCGGTCCTTGCCCCTTGTGGGACACCTGGCCCTGCGGTCCCTGCCCTTTATTTACACCCTGGCCCACGGTCACTGCCCTCGCTGACACCCGGGCCCACGGTCACTGCCCTCGCTGACACCCGGGCCCACGGTCACTGCCCTCGCTGACACCCGGGCCCACGGTCACTGCCCTCGCTGACACCCGGGCCCACGGTCACTGCCCCAGGCTAACATTTTTCCCCGACTCTGTGTGTGTGAGTCGCTCGTGGACTGCATGCCTTCCACTTCCAGCTGACGGGACAGTATTGGTCCTCATTCCTGAGTCCTGGGTCTCAGAGCATCTCCCGGGCGGCCTCTGCCCTGGGTCAGCCCTGCCCCCACCCCACCTACTTATTCTCAGGCTCTTCCATCTTGCCCTGTGTGTTTGACTCCTGAATCATGAGAGAGAGAGAGAGAGAGAGAGAGAGTGAGAGAGAGAGAGAGATCTTTCCACGGATGCACTCCCTAAATGGGCATTGGCAGGAGCTGGGCCAGCCTGAGGCACACAGTGAGGAACTCACAGTGAGGAACTGCATCTAGGACTCCCATGTGGGTGCAGGGGTCTTTGCAGGTGCGTAAGCAGTGAGTTGGGACTTGACCCACGGCTCCCTATGGGATGCCAAGCTCCACGAGCTGTGTCACCAACCCCATGAGCTACGTTTTTTTTTAAAGATTTACTTTTTTTCTGTTCAGAAGGAAGATTTACAGAGAAAGGAGTGGCAGAGAGAAAGAGCTTCCATTTGCAGTTTTGCTTCCCAAAAGACCTTAAGGGCCAGAGCTGGGCTCTTCTGGGTCTCCCATGGGGGTGAGGTCTCCCATGGGGGTGAGGTCTCCCATGGGGGCCAAGCACTTGTGCCGCCTTTTGCTGCTTCCCAAGGCATAGCACAGAGCTGGATTGGAAACGGAGCAGCTGGGACTCGAACCTGTGCCCATATGGGACATTGGTGCTGCAGAAGGCTTAACTTACTACGCCATGGTGCCAGCCTCCAACTTCTGCACCAACCTGCATGGCTATATTGTACTTCACTGCTGCCAACTGACTGCTCGCCCTAATGCCACACAGTCAGGGGCCTTCCTGGGGGCAGGAGCCATGCTCACATGCCCTAAAGTTCTTGGTGACTCGTATTGTTCTGAGAAGTCCCAGGTCCTCAGGGATCCAGCCCCCATCACACATGCACACTCAGATATGCCCCCACACTCAGACCCCCCCAGCACACTCACATTCACACAAGCAGGTGCTTGTTGCCCCTAGAGTGTATATAGGCTCCTCTGTGCCCTTTTCCATCTACCTGTGGTCTGCAGTGTTGCTCAGCCATTGCACCCACTCCCCCGGGCCACATCCTGAAGGGCATTGACCAGGCAGGGCCACCCCCCGTCAGCCATTGGACCCACTACCCAGGGCCACATCCTGAAGGGCATGGACCAGGCAGGCCATTCCCCATCAGCCATTGGACCCACTCCCCCGGGCCACGTCCTAAAGGGCATGGACCAGGCGGGGCCATTCCCCGTCAGCCATTGGACCCACTCCCCAGGGCCACATCCTGAAGGGCATGGACCAGGCGGGGTCATCCCCTGCTTCCCTGCTGGTGGCACGAGCTGCCCTGAGATTGATTCCCTGTGGACTGTGGGGTCCACATGTGTGGTGTTTGGGGCCCATGCGCATCCAAACCCCCATCATGGCTTCCTCCGCGGCCTGGGGACATTTCTGAATGTTTGAAATTTTCTTGTACTGAAAATCATTTCTGTGAAGTTCAATTCCTGCTTCCCCTCTCCTGTTCTCTGTGGGAATTTTGTGTCCTTGCCTGTGGCTGAGCCAGGAAAGGAGCTTGTACACCAGGGCTGCAGGGACAGTCAACACTGGGGGAGGTGGGGCCCTGGGCTGTCCTTCCGGGCTGGCCCCGGGGATCTAAGAGGGCATCTGGGGCTCTCCCTGCTGGGCATGGGCAGCAGCAGGTGGGTGAGTCACATGGGCAGGTGAGGGCATGCCCTGCTCTCCCAAGGCTGAGCAGTGCCCGGCAGGCTGTGCCTGTCACTCCCTGGGGACCAGTGCTAAAGCAAGGCTGTGGGAGCTCTCCCCAAGCCCTCTGCCTCGTGGAAGCCCCCAGGGGTTTCCTCCACCTCAGCCCTGTGCAGTTGACCAGGAGCCCAGCACTAGGAGACAGCCGTGTTTACCTTCAAGCATGGGACCTGGCTGGGAGCTCTCACAGCCCAGCTCGGCCCTAGGAAGCAGTCAGGAAGCAACCTCCCTCAGGGAAGCCACAGCATGGACATTTGAGCCCCAGGACAGGTGTCCACAGGACAGCTGCCCACAGGAGGGCGCTCTGAGATGTAGTCTGACCCTGGTCTGGAGGGCTCTGGGAGCACCTGCCCGCATGTGCTAGAACTGTCCTGGGGCAGCCCGGCCTCCCTTGGGCACCAGGTGAAGTGCCCTGAAAAACCTGCCCACACGTGGTTGCACCGTCCTGTGGTCCTGGGTCAGCTTGGCCTCGCCTGGGCACCAGATCCCGCCCAACTGCTTGGCACCAGTGTCTGAGTGGGACTTGTAGACTGTGTCCCGTTTGAGGAGCAAGGCTAAAAGAGGTGCCCTGGCCGTTAGCATGGATGTGTTGAGATCCATCACCTGCCACTTTCATAGCTGCCCTGCCCTGCCACAGGTCAGTGTGAGGGGAGGGGACTCACCTGTCAAGTGCCACCCCAGGGGTCCCCTCCTGTCTGCTTGTGCACTGGGCTGCAGAGGCTGAGGCATGCGAAGTTGGGTTTTGGCTCCTGGTGGCTGTGCGGCCAGTCCGTCCCGTACTGCCCCCGTTGGTCATAGAGGACGCGGCTCCTGCCCCCTGGGGTGCTCTGTGTCTCCCTCTCAGCCTTCACAATCCCATGCCTTTGGACCCCTGCCTGCTCACCTGGTGCGCACCTGGTGCTCGCCTGCTGGGAAGTTCCTCTACGCAGACACAGGCAGCTCAGGGCCTGTCCCCTGCCACCCTCCCAGCTCCCAGTTTCAGGACAGACAGTGCAATGCCAGCATGGATGGTGCCAGCCATAGGGAGGGTCTTGGAGGAAGCTGGCCAGGACCCTGCACCTCGGGGAAGCAGGCAGTTATCTGTGTCCTCCCCAGCTTCAACCCTGGGGCTAAGGATGCTAACTGGCACCTGCTCCTTCACTAAGTGAACATGCAGCAGGGCACCACCAGCCAGGCCTGAGTGAACCCTACCTGTCACATGGGTTTCTCCCAGCACCACGGACAACAGCCGGCTGCAGGCTTGGGGCCTCTGAGGCTGAGAAATGACCTAGAACAGGAGAAACACAAGTGCAAAGTGGGCCAAGTGGACCATGCGAGGGCAGAAGTGGAGACCATGTCCTTTGTCCCCTCTGTCCCCTGGTTTGACCTCAGCTGGGATGGTGTGGGTGATACAGGGTGTTCTCATTCTGGTTCACGGCCGACTGGGAAAATGACACGAAAGTTGTCTTGGGGGATACAGGTTGATTTCAGCAGGAGAGAAAACGCACAGGTACAGGTGAGCCGTGCCCGCTGCCTGGTGTCCCTGGCTGTCTGACAACAGCATCCACAGCCTCCTGGGCCATCCAATGGAGACTCCCCTGCGCCCTGCCCGACGCTCCTGCCCAAGCGGCAGGTGCACCCTGGGCTGGAGGAGCCTGACTCTCCCTCCTCCTGAGGGTGGGCACAAGGGCTCTGTTCACCGGCCCTCCACTTCACACCTGTGTGAGGTGCTTTCCTCCACAGCTGGGGGTGAAGGAGACATGGCAGCCAAGGATGAAGCTGGTTGCCACACGGGGCTCTCGGGGGTTCAAGGGCCCACTCTGGAGCTGCTGTGACCCCAGCTGGCCTGGGACAGGCAGTGTCCTGCCTCCTGAAGTGGTGCTGGTGCCTGGGTGGCTGGAGGGCTGCGCATGGTCCAGGCAGGCGTGCTGGGCTCTCAGGCGCTCTTGCTGCTGGCACTCGTAGGAGCTGCTCCACATACTGCGAGGGCCTCGCCGGCCTGAATTTACACTCCCCCACCCCGCTGTGGATCAGTCACTGCGGCTCTTTTGATCCACAAACTGAAAACGCCTGAAGAGTCTGGGAGGCAATTTCCTGGTCAATGCTCAGTTAAGTAATTTTAAGGTCACAGATTACAGACTGTGCAGGGCGGTGTGCATGAGTGTGGCTGGTAGCTGTTGAAAATTTCCCAGAAGGGCCTGGCGCAGTGACCTAGCAGCTAAAGTCCTTGTCTTAAATGTGCTAGGGTCCCACATGGGTGCTAGTTCTAATCCCGGCAGCTCCACTTCCCATCCAGCTCCTTGCTTGTGGCCTGGGAAAGCAGTAGAGGACAGCCCAAAGCTTAGGGACCCTGCACCCGTATGGGAGACCTGGAGAAAATTCCTGGCTCCTGGCTTTGGATCGGCGCAGCACTGGCCGTTAAAGTCATTTGGGAAGCGAATCATCAGATGGAAGATCTTCCTCTCTGACTCTCCTCCTCTCTGTATATCTGACTTTGCAATAAAATAAATAAATCTTCAAAAACCAACCAACCAACCAACCAACCTCCCGAAAGCCTATGCCAGAGCAGCGAGACCGCATGAGGCCGCCAGGAGTGGGGCCGCCAGCAGTGAGGTCGGCAGGAGTGGGGCCGCCAGGAGTGGGGTCGGCAGGAGTGGGGCCGTCAGCAGTGAGGTCGGCAGGAGTGGGGCCGCCAGGAGTGGGGTCGGCAGGAGTGGGGTCGGCAGGAGTGAGGTCGGCAGGAGTGGGGCCGCCAGGAGTGGGGTCGGCAGGAGTGGGGTCGGCAGGAGTGAGGTCGGCAGGAGTGGGGCCGCCAGGAGTGAGGTCGGCAGGAGTGGGGCCATCAGCAGTGAGGTCGGCAGGAGTGGGGCCGCCAGGAGTGAGGTCGGCAGGAGTGGGGCCGTCAGCAGTGAGGTCGGCAGGAGTGGGGCCGCCAGGAGTGGGGTCGGCAGGAGTGGGGTCGGCAGGAGTGAGGTCGGCAGGAGTGGGGCCGCCAGGAGTGAGGTCGGCAGGAGTGGGGCCGCCAGGAGTGGGGTCGGCAGGAGTGGGGCCGTCAGCAGTGGGGCCGCCAGCAGTGGGGTCGGCAGGAGTGGAGCCGTCAGCAGTGGGGTTGGCAAGAGTGGGGCCGCCAGCAGTGGGGCCTCCAGCAGTGGGGTCGGCAGGAGTGGTCAGCAGGAGTGGTCAGCAGGAGTGGGGTCGGCAGGAGTGGGGTTGGCAGGAGTGGGGTCGGCAGGAGTGGTCAGCAGGAGTGGGGTCGGCAGGAGTAGTCAGCAGGAGTGGGGTCAGCAGGAGTGGGGCTGCCAGGAGTGGGGCCGGCAGGAGTGGGGTCAGCTGGAGTGGTCAGCAGGAGTGGGGCCGGCAGGAGTGGGGCCACCAGGAGTGGGGCCACCAGGAGTGGGGCCGCCAGCAGTGGGGTCGGCAGGAGTGGGGTCGGCAGGAGTGGGGCCGCCAGCAGTGGGGTCGGCAGGAGTGGGGTCAGCAGGAGTGGGGCTGCCAGGAGTGGGGTCGGCAGGAGTGAGGTCAGCAGGAGTGGGGCCGCCAGGAGTGGGGTCGGCAGGAGTGGGGCCACCAGGAGTGGGGCCGCCAGCAGTGGGGTTGGCAGGAGTGGGGTCGGCAGGAGTGGGGCCGCCAGCAGTGGGGTCGGCAGGAGTGGGGCCGGCAGGAGTGGGGTCGGCAGGAGTGGTCAGCAGGAGTGGGGCCGGCAGGAGTGGGGCCGCCAGCAGTGGGGTTGGCAGGAGTGGGGCCGGCAGGAGTGGGGCCACCAGGAGTGGGGTCAGCAGGAGTGGGGCTGCCAGGAGTGGGGTCGGCAGGAGTGGGGCCGAGAGTGGTAAAGGATTTCCTGGTGTGTGAATGTCAGAAAGCAGCAGTGGTCCAGCCTGGCAGGCAGGGCTGGCGACAGCCCCACCCCTGCTGGGTGTGCAGGCCCCGTGGATTCTTGCTTGTACTCAGCTTGGGCTTCCAGTCTGGCCCATGGGGCTGGGCTGCCGGACACTCTCCTGGGCCAGTTGCAGCGTGCCCTTCCACTTCACCGTGCTGCCTCTGGGGCATGGCCACTGCTGTCTTCCACGTGGAGATGGTGTGCTCTGTCACACCCGCTTGCTGCACGCCCGGCCTGTTAGCGCCACGTCGTCCAGTTCACAAATCCGTCTGCTTCTTGGCAGACACGCTCGATAAGGATTGAGAGGACCATTAACACCTTGGGGTCAATACTGAGAGCGACTCCATCTACAGGAATTACCGCGGCTGAGCTGTCCCCAGACTGACACGGCGGCTGGGAGCTGGGACGGTTACGCAGAGAGCCAGCTGTGCCTGTCAGGACAGGGTTGGTGAACCCTCAGGCATGGCCAAAGCCCGGTTTATGGCCCAATGCTCCTGTCGACCTGGGAGCACATGTCTGTGGCGGCTGCACCTGTGCTCAGAGCTGGGGAGGCACAGATGCTGTGCCCAGTACAACAGCCTTGCTTCACATTCTGCTCCCCTCAGCTGCACTCCTGCCCTGCTGCTTAGGAACCCTGTCCTGGGAGGGGCTGCAGACCCTGGCACCACCCAGGGCAGGCTCAGTGAGGGCTGGAGAAGCTCTCCCACACCGTCTGACTTGTTGCCAGAGTTCCCAGGTGCTGCTTAGGCCAGGTGCATCCTTGCAGAGGGGACATGGGTTCTAGGAAGCTGGTTTCAATCCAGCGTGAGAAGTGGGAGCAGCGACCGTCCAGGTCAGGGCTGGGGAGCCAGCCTGGGGCTGGTTCTCCGGAGGCTCTGCTGCAGGAAGCAGTTGGCATGGGGACCTTCTTGATCCAGGTTGCTCCCTGCTTCCACATCCCTGGGGACAGTCACAGGTCTTGGCTGCGTCTGAGCTCGTCTGCTTTCCTTCTGCAGCGGTGGCTCCTGCTCTGAGGGACGTGTGAATCCACGGACGTGGGCGTGCTCGGAGGAGCAGAGAGGCTGTGGGGTCCTGCCTCCAATGGGAAACCTGGATGGAGTTCCGGGCTCCCAGTTTGGGCTGCTGGAGTCCTGCCTTCCAGCAGGTGACTTGGATCAAGTTCTGGTAAGGTTCAGGCTGCCGGCTTCCTGCCCCTGTGAGTGACCCGGATGGAATCCCGGGCTCCCCGTTTGGCTGTTGGTTGTTATGGGCAGTTGAGGAGTGCCACCCTGTCTCTGCATTTCAGATAAGTTCGTCATAAGAAGGTTCAGAGTGACGCAGACCACCGTGAGTCTGAGTCCAGGCCGGGGAGGGGGAGCTGCGACGGGGGGGGGGGAGCTGCGACGGTGGGGGGGGAGCTGCGATGGGGGAGGGGAGGGGAGGGGAGCTGCAAGCACCCTCTTGCATCTGGGAGGCACCAGTGCTGCTGCTAAGATTCCCCCAGACAAGGGACCCGCCAGGGAGAGAGGCTCACCTGCGGCGCCTCCTCCGAGGCAGACAAGCATGGCTCTCCACGTGGCTGGTGTCCTGGGCTCGGATGTTAGGCTATTGTTAGCAAGCATGCGCAGCTGGGCCAGGTGAGTGCAGGTTCTGCCCTCCTACCTTGACGTCTTTGATTGGATCCTTCCTGGGTTTAAGACGCAAGTTAGTGTAATTAAACTTCAAATTGCTCAAGTCGTGTAATTAATCACATTTAACTTCAAGCACAATTTCTAATTGATCCCAGTTGGCTGACTGCACCTGGAAGTCGTGGTGATGGTGGGAGGAGAGAGCAGGTGTTTGGCCCCCCATGTGCATGCATGTGAGGCTGTGTGTAGGTGTGATTGTGATGTGTGTGTGCACGTGTGTTGGGGTCTGCCTATGCTTGAGTCTGTGTAAGCACATGTGTGTCTGTAGGTTTATGTGTGTATGGTGTGTGAATATCTACATGAGCATGTGCATGATGGTGTGTCTGTGCGTATGTGTGGACACGTGTGTATGTCATTGTGTCTGTGTGTACAAACATATTTCTAAAGTTAGAGGACAGTGGGATTGCCAGATGGGTTTATTTTTGTAAAAGCAATTTATTAAAAATCTACATAAATTTTTCATGTTATACATTTTCATAAATGTTTAGGATCCCTCATCTCTGTGCATGCGTGCCTGCGTGCGGGACACGTGTGAGCAGGTGTACATGTGCATGTGTGTACCTGGGTTTATGTGTGTGCATGTGTGTACCTGTGTGTGCAAGTGCCTGGATGTGTGTGTGCCTGGATGTGTCTGTGTTTAAACATCTGGGCTTCCTCAAGGACAGTAAAATGGAAGCAAAATGGCCCATGGTCCTTCTGGAGTTGGGCCAGGACCTGCAGTGTGGCCATAAGGGAAGCTGCTGTTCCACCCCTCAGAATACTCCACCCCACTGGGGGAGCACGGCCCACTGTCCACCCAGGACGCCCTGCCCTCTGGGGGAGCAGGGCCTGCTGTCCTCCCAGGACACCCTGCCCTCTGGGGAGCAGGGTCCGCTGTCCCACCCTCAGGACACCCTGCCCTCTGGGGCAGCAGGGCCTGCTGTCCTCCCAGGACATCCTGCTCTCTGGGGAGCAGGGTCCACTGTCCCACCCCCAGGACACCCTGCCTTCTGGGGCAGCAGGGTCTGCCCAGGACACCCTGCCCTCTGGTGGGGCAGCAGGGCCCATTGTGCCCCGCTCAGGACACCTTGCCCTCTGGGGGAGGAAGACCCGCTGTCCCCCCAGGGCACCCTGCCCTCGGGGGCAGCAGGGTCCACTGTCCTCCCAGGACACCCCGCCCTCTGGGGAACAGGGTCCACTGTCTCCCCAGGACACCCTGCCCCCTGGGGAGCAGGTGAAGTCACCTGCAGGGCTCTTGCTGGGTGGGTGTCATTGTTGAACACGGCTTCCTCCACTAGCAGCTTCAGCTGTTCTCAGCCACACCACTAGGACTGAGGGCATCAGCGATGCCAGCGAGATCCCCCAGCTGCTGGGGGTGGGGACTCCGCTCACCTCTTGGTGGGACTTGTGAGGCAGAGTGGGGCGTTCAGCTTCGCCGATGTGTGAGGAGGTGGAATTCACAGAGTGCGGATGGCGCAGCTGGGTGGAGCTGATTCGGCACGGCTGCGAGTCACAGCAGCTAGGGTTTCCAGCCGGGACGGCCGCCCTCCTCACTGCTGCCATGATCATCAAACTGGTGACGCGAGAGCTGCAGGAGCCTCGGTGCTCACACATGGTTAGCTTCTCTGCACCTTCTTTCCCTTGGTGTTTATTTGTGTCTATTTGGCTTTGAATACAATGTGCTTTTTACTTAGGTTGGCTATTTTCAGCAGGACGCAAAGACCCAGGCTAGACCAGAGGAAGTGCATGGGCACAGCAGGCCCTGGGGGCTCCATGCCATGGTGAGCTGGGCACCTAGACCCCAGTCAGGTCAGGGCAGGGCAGCGGAGGCTACCCACGATTCTGCAGGGAAGCCAGCTGCGCTGTGCTTGGTGGCCCGTGCTCAAGGCCAGGGTATCCATTACGGGAGGTTTACAGAGCACACCCACAGAAGATAGAGGAGACAATGGTAACGCTTGTGGCATCAAACGGCCACCCTATACACCACGGCACACACACACACACACACACCCCGTGCTCACACAGACACACACACACCCCTGTGCTCACACACACCTCCCTGTGCTCACACAGACACACACACACCTCTGTGCTCACACAGACACACACACATACACCTGTGCTCACACAGACACCCCCCCCGTGCTCACACACACACACACCTCTGTGCTCACACTCCCCCACCCCGTGCTCACACACAACCCCCCTGCTCGGCATGCTCTCCATTGTCCCCTACTGGGAGCTGGGCATGGGTGGTGGGAGGGCAGCTCAGCTGACAGCTTTAGAAACCCACCATGGCTGGAGTAGGGGCTGGTGAGCGGGTGGGTTTGGGGTCAGGCAGGACTGGCGCGTGGCTTTAACTTTTGCCAGGTGCAGGATGTGTGTCCCTCCATTTGAAGAGGGGGTGACCAGCACATCTGTTCACGGCCTGCCTCTGCCTGGCACTCCAACTCCCTGGGCATGGGAGGGAGCAGCCTGCGCGAGAGGAGGATGGTCCCAGTGTGCAGGGGAGCCCCGCACCCCAGGAAGCCTCTCCACCCATGTCACCCAGCTAGGGCGGCAGGCCACCACCGTTTTGTTTGTTCCGGGAATTCGGGGCTAGCGTTCCACTGCGATCTCCTGGGAAGCCGATGGGAATGAGAGCTCTGGGCCTTGGTCTGTTTCACTGAGTGGCATAGGCTCGGGAATCCTAATAGATTTTCCTCATTAGACACTCCAGACTGCACGCAAGGCCTTTAGTCTCAACGAAAACCTGGTTCATCAACGCCACGGGCTCTGAGCTGGCGGCTCCGCCTGTGTGAGCCGAAGTTCTTGGCGCATAAATCCTTAAAACACTTGCACAATCGGCAAAATGTGTCTTTCTATGTAGATCCATTTAGCTTGTTTTATGAGGATTGCAGAAGTATTGATACTCCTGCCACTGCACCATCTGGGGGCCTTGTTCTAGCACCGTTTCTTGCCACCGGGGAATGCACAGAGCAAGAACCCACAGCTGCCCACAGCCAGTCCCCAGGGCCTGAGAGGGAGGCTCGTGGCACAGGGGACCCGAGGCACCAGAGGGGACACAGAACCTAAATGACCTGGTGCTTCCCTGCCAGTCTGAGTTCCCTTGTACCTAGCCAAGTGTTCCATTGCTGGGAGAAAAGCAGCCAATAGCTGGCAGGCATCCTGGGTCTGGTTAATGCTAAATCTGTCGTAACAATACTAGTGTGCCAGCATAGTTGCCTATTCTATTTTTTAAAAGATTTATTTACTTTTATTGTAAAGTCAGATATACAGAGAGGAAAGATCCCCAAGTGGCCACAATGGCCAGAGCTCAGTTGATCCAAAGCCAGGAGCCCAGAGCCTCTTCTGGGTCTCCCAATGTGGGTGCAGGGTCCCAAGACTTTAAGTCGTCCTCCTCTGCTTTCCCAGGCCACAAGCAGGGAGCTGGATGGGAAGCGGAGCTGCTGGAATTAGAACCAGTGTCCATATGGGATCCTGGTGCATGCAAGGCAAGGACTTTAGCTGCTAGGCTACTGTGCTGCGCCTACCTATTCTATTTTTTTAAGATATGTACCTGACTAGGTTGGGCTGTGGTACCCACCACCAAGAGTTGAGACTGTGGGCAGGCCTTGCTGGGTTGAAGCACCCACCAGCATGGACAAGACCCAGGGCTAGGAATGGGTTTGGTAAGGTAACTTTGGAAACTCTGTTGCTGGGCTACAACTCTCAATGGTGAGTGCAAGAGCTGGGCTGTGGGCAGATTGGGCTGGGCAAAGTTGCAGCACCAGTTGGCACATGTGTGGGCTGGGTCTGAGGGTGGGCCAACCTGAGCTAGGCCCTAACACCTGCTAGTACTTGCAAGCTAGATCTACGGCTGGGCCAGGCTGAGCTAGGCTGTGGCACCCACTGGTGAGAGTCAGAATGGGTATGGGCCAGTTGGGCTAGGCCTTAGTACCTGCCAGTGAGTGCCATGACTGGGGTTTGGCTTTGTCGGGCTGGATCACAGAACCTGTTGGCATTCAGTTTTGGGACTGGCAGCTGGCCTGGTAGGGGAACTTGGGGCACTCCCTTGTCAGGCTGCAGTTCCCACTGGGCTAGGCTGCAGCACCTAGAGGCATATGTGTGGACTAGTCTATGAGTGAGTCATGAAAGCCAGTCCATAGCACACACTGGAACAAGGAAGAGCCAGGATGGAGTGCAGGCCAGGCCAGGCCAGGCTGGGTTGGACAGCAACACCTGCTGATTCACACGAGGGCTCGGGCTAAGAGTGGGCCAAGCTGGGATTGGTGCTGAACCTGCCAGGGAGAACTGTGACTTGGGGCAGGCTGGACCGAGCCAGGTTGTAGCACCTGTTGATGAACGCTGAAACTAGGAGTGAGCCATCTCAGACTGGGCCACAGTACCCACTGGCACACACAAGATCTGGGGCTGATAGTGGGCCTAGTATGGGACCCTCAGGGACTTTGCTGCTGGGCTGCTGTTTTCACTGGTGAGTACGAGAGCTGGGACTGGGGGCAGGATGGTCTGGGCAGGGTTGTAGCACCCATCAGCTGGTGTTTGAACTGGGTTTGGGGAGGACTAGGCTGGGCTAAGCTGCCACACTCACTGGCATGAGTGAGCCAGAATGGGTATGGGTCAGCAGGGCTAGGCTGCAGCACAAGCTGGCAAGAGGCCAGACTGGGTGCAAGTTATATCAGGATGGACTGCAATATGCCCTGGCAGGTGTAAGGTCCGGGGCTGGGGACAGTCCTGGAAGGGGAGCATTAGGCACTTCACCTGCTGCTGAGCACGAGAGCTAGGGCTTGGGGTGGGCCAGGCTGAGCTACGATACAGTATGCAGGACGAGCAGGGACCCCAGAAGGAGATGGAACTCCTTGCTGGGCAGGGTTGGCCCCACTTGGTCACTGTGGTCTTGGGGCTGGGAAGGACCCAGACCTTGCGGAAGCAGGTCCTGTCCAGGCCAGCTGTCCCCTCTGGAAGCCCTGGGTTTAGCGTGGGTCTTGGGACTTGTGCTCCTGCCTGCTCATTGCTATGGAAAGTGTCAATTGCTGAGCTGATTTGGACAGCAGAGCGGGGCGGGAGGGTGGGAAGGTGACTCAGGGCTGATGGGCCTGGTGGAGGTGCGGGAGGCAGAGCTGCACAGACATCAGGCAGAGAACAGGTTCTGCATGGGAAATGCTCTTTGGCTGGCATCACCCTGAAAGCAGAGATTTCCCGGGGGGCGGGGCAGGCATGTGGGAAGTCCCACACCAGAGACATGTGGACTGCTGAAATGCCATGGCCTTATTCAGGGCCTCCACTGGGGCAGGCCCACTGGGCTGGGGCAGGCCCACTGGGCTGCAGCAGGCTGGGGTCCAGTGGGATGCTCAGCAGAGCTGGGGACATCCGCCCTGGCTGGACAAGGCCACCTCGGCAGGCTGACCTGACTGCAGGCCCATTTTGTATCAATGGCCTTGGACCCACCTCTAGACTTCACATTTTCTTTTTAAAAAACTGTTTATTTATTTAGTTTTAATGATTCATTTATTTTAATTGAAAAGGTAGATTTAGAGAATGAGAAAGAGAGAGAGACATCTTCCGTCCACTGGTTCACTCCCCAAATGGCCATAACAGCCAGAGTCAGGTGCTTGTTCTGGGTCTCCCATGTGGGTGCAGGGTCCCAAGGCTCTGGGCCATCTTTTGCTGCCTTCCCAGGCCACAAGCAGGAGCTGGATGGGAAGTGGAGTGTCCGGGACATGAACTGGCGCCCATATGGCATGCTGGTGCTTGCAGGCGGAGGGTTGTCCTAGCCTCATGGACTTTAGCCAAAGCATTGTCTTTGTTCCGGAGACAAGTTCATGGGAACGCGTCCTGTTCTGACTGAGCGTCTCCCTTCTACGCCACAGGCTCCGTGGTGGGGGCATGGCCGGGCTGACCTGTCCCTCTGCCCTGGGCCAGGACATTCTCCCTGCCACGGCCAGCGTCCCACTGCCGCACTCTGAGCCAGCGTGGGTGGAGGGACTCATCCTCCCTCCCCCTTCGTAAGGACTACCTTGTGTTTAAAATCAGGTCATTGGTGAAAATTTTGAAGTCAACTATGGTTTTAAAAGTAATTTCATTTTATCATTCGTACATGGTGATCTTGGTGGAGGGTTTAATCAAAATGTCGAGGAATTCAATTATTTAAAAAAGCCGTACGTTTAGGGCTGTTCAGGGGGTATAAAGTCTCATTTAGAATGCCCGACATAACAGAGCGAAGCCAGGGCGGCCCCGCACCTGCAGCATTCACATTCAGCCACAGTTGGGGGTGTGCTGCCCTTCATTGTGGTGGGCCTGGCTCTGTCCATTCATGATGCTTTTGCAAAGCGTTTACTGGAGAAAATGAAAAACAGCTTTTAGCCACAAGCCTGTGCAACCTGCCCTGTCCCACATTTACACAGGCCCGAAGGGAACCGGCCTTGACGGAGCAGGTTGTCTGTGGAGCCTGTGGCTGCCTGAGCCCCGCACACGGCAGGCATCTGGCACAGGGAGCCAGTGGCCACCCTGCAGAGCTGTCCTAGTGTGCAGGTGCAGCAAAGCAGAATGATGGGTTCAGTGCTTTGCACCTCGAAGCTGGGAGAGATTGCCAGGCTTATCCCTGGGTCTCTAACAGATTGCCAGGCTTATCCCTGGGCACAGAGCAGCTCTCCAGGCTGGCCCTCAGATGGGTGGGAGCCCCTGCTCCTGGACAGACGTGGGCACACGCTGTCCATGCTCCTCGTGGCCCCGAGGGTGTTGTTGCAAAGGGACGGCGGCCAAGTGGGTCACTCTGTCCCTCATCATGGGACACCCCAGCTCTCACCAGAATGGGACACGGAGCATGGGCCGCCAGCACGGAACCTGGTCTCAAAACCCAGGCTGTGCCATAGGGTGGCTCAGTTGGCAGAAAAAGTATTCAAAATAGACATGAAGCAAGCGGAGGTTGCTAGTGCTTTACTCAAAATCCGTCATGTTGAGTACAGTTTGACGGAAAAAAAAAGCCCCGTCGACATGTGAGATTAAACAAACTCGCGTGCTGCGGAGTGGCTGTCGCCTCACCTACGATTTCACTGGAAGACGCCTCACAGGGGCCGGAGCAGTCAGGCCATGGGGGCGAGGCTGGTCTCCAGGGAGTCCTGAGGGCGGGGCGGGGCGCCCAGCTCTGGCCAGGGGAGGGAGAAAGGCGCCTGGTGAACCAGCTGGTGCACTTGGGAAAAGCCGTTGCTACGTATCCGAGGAGTGACATTTTGAGTCCCTATGTGGAACTTTGCTTCCTAAAGCGAGTGGAAGTTGAATTTGCAAGTCAGGAAAGCAGCTAAGGCACGCCGAGCAGCCTGAGGACGGTGCTGCTGAGGGGCGCAGCTCAGCGTTGCAAGGAAAATATTTCTCTTTTCACCTCCACAGAGCAGAGGGAGCCATGCAGGATCCCTGGGAGGGATGCGATGGTCACAGAGCATGCCAGCAGTCGGCTGAGGGTCACCCTGGTGGCTGGTGGACGCTGGGCAAGGAGCAGTGCTGTTCCCTGATTGGCTCTTGGCTTGGCCTGAGGGATGGTGCCAGTGAGTGCCACAGGAGAGTCCAGCAAACCAGGCCTGGCTCACAGTCCAGGGCCAAGAAGAGGGGAGGTGCCCTGCAGCGAATCTGAGAGCTGGGATCAGGTGGCAGGAGGCACAGGCCCTGGCAGCTGGCAGGTGCCCTCAAATGCACCCGGGGGTAAGGCCAGCTGCAGGCAAGTGTTGGGAGCTCCTGCGTTCAGATGACGCTACTGAATAAACCCCATGTCCTAGGGCTGTGGGAGGACCTGGAGTCTCGGGAGAGGGGCCGGGGTGTAGAAGCAAGGACACAGCCACACGGTGGTTGGGCGGACGCCAGGCCTCTCCTGGAGGTGCTCGGAGTGAGACCAACCCCCTCTTCACACTGGAGGACTCGGAGGCACAGAACTGGGAGTCTGTGGGTGAAGCAGAACGTTCTGGCATTTTCTCTCCCATGTAGACTGTGAAGCCCACTCCTGTTCAGTTCCCTTCCACACATAACTACCCTGTCCATTCCATCCCACCCAGGACAGGTGGATTTCTGCAAGATCTGCCCACTCCCCTGGGAGCACACAAGGCTGGCCAGTCTGCTTCTGCACCAACACCAAGACATCAGAGCCCTTGGCAAGGGTCAGGGAGCCACCAGCAAGTGCAGGGGACCCCCTTCTGAACACTGCCACTGCCCACAAGGCTGGGTGACCCACACTCTGAACTTGTGCACACCCCTTCCAGGAGTGTCCTGGACTGCCACTTGCCACTTGCTGTATTCTCTTCTCCCCTCATGGAAGGGCAGCTCGCCCCTGCATGCTCAGGCCAGAGTGCCTGAGGGCGGAGGCATGTCAGGAGCGGGTGGGACGGTCAGTGGCTGGCACGACACGGACAGCACAGCTGCTGAGTCAGGTGTGCAGCTGGCGCTCTCCCAGCAGGCCAAGCTACGCCCTTGGTGGGTGGGGCATAACAGGAAGTGGCATCAAAAGTCCTAGACCCTGTGCATGAGGCCTGAGCAGAAGCCCAAAGCTGTGAGTGCTGGGGACACTGTGAGTTCACAGCCTCGCCCACACCGACAGGCGCTGGGACCCGGTCACCTGCACAGCCTCGCCCACACCGACAGGCGCTGGGACCCTGTCAGCTGCACAGCCTCGCCCACACCGACAGGTGCTGGGACCCTGTCACCTGCACAGCCTCGCCCACACCGACAGGCGCTGGGACCCTGTCACCTGCACACTGACAGGTGCACCTGCTTGAACAAGGTCCCCGTTCCAGCAGCTGCTCCACTCCTGTCTTGTTTCCTGCCACAGGTTACTCTTGGGCCCACCTCCTGTGCTTCCTGGGCACCTGTCCTGGCTTCCACTCTCCTGTTAGAGTGACTGTTTGTAGCCGCTGCGTTTCTGGCGTCACTGTAGCCTCGTGATGAGCCCAGGAACACTGCAGAAGGAATGACCGAGTAAAGCTTTACGAAGCAGACAAGTTGCGTCATGCCATGGCTGCTCACTGACCCGTTGTGGAGCAGGAGGATTTTGTGCTGGGTCTGTGGGAAGCGGGGCACGCATGTTCTGCTGCTGCTAGGATTTAATTTGAATTAAATAGACACTTCTGCTGCCGCTGATTTGGGCTCAACCTTTAATGTCTGCGTTGTTCATGAACAATTCTGCTTGATGTTTTCTCTCCAGCAATGGGAGCGCCCAGCAGCCAGCCAGACTGCCACGAACAAGTCAGTGTTGACCTCCAGGTGCAGGCAGCTCCGGCAGGGCCTCCTTCCAGATGGGGCGTGCTGCGCGGGGGCCTGCTCGGTGGCCCCGGAGGGCCGGGCTGCGGCAGTGAAGGCGAGAGCAGAGGCTCGTGCTGTCCTCAGTGCTGTGGGCCTTGCGCCTTTAGCCGCCACTCACAGGCATTCGCGCCTTCATTCATCTTCCTACTGCGAACTGCGCGCCCACCACACACCGCCTCCGCAGGACGTGGACACACAAGCCACATGTTTGGTCCTGAAGGAGGTGGGGCTTTCCCTCACTGCTCCATCTGCTCACAACCCTTGTGGGCCAAGGCACACGCGCGCACACGCAGACACGTCCAGGCACAAGCATGTGTCCTCCCCCCTGGGGCTTGGTGGCCACTGGCTGCTGTGGTTGGGGCGCCTGTGCCAGTCTGCTCAGGTCCTGCAACGGCTGCCCTGTGTGCCCGAGGCCAGTGGCTCACTGCTGCCACCCCCTGAGCTGCCCCTGCGTTTCCTGGCCTCAGGTGCTGCTGTGGTGTCCTGGGAAAGGGTGCCTTCTGCCCCTGGGAGACTCCCCACAGGCGTGTCCATGTTCCCTTCATGACTTTGGAGACCGATCCTGGCAGCGTGTGGAGCTGAGGCCTGATGTCCGCCCTCGGGGAGTGCAGCTGCTGGGCTGGGCAGAGTGCTCCGCCGATACGACGGGAGCACCAAGCTCCACTGGGGAAGCTGGCAGTGGCCATCTGTCCACCCCCTGCTCTCCTGAGCCCGTTCAGCGGAGGGACAGCTGAGCCTGGGCTCAGCACAGCTCTCTCTGACACAAAGCAAGAGGCCTCTCGTTTTCTATGTTTGAGACCTTGCAGTGGCAGCTGACTCCGTCCTGGTAGAGGTACAGCAGCTGCATCCGAAACAGAGCCCTCTAACGAGAAGCCGCACACGGCCCCTGGTGCGGGGAGCTGGCTGCTCTGCCATGTGCGACTTTCCTTGGCCACAGCTGCAGCCCTGGACGGAGTGCCAGGGAGCCTGGCTGCTGGCTCAGACTGAGGCATGACGGGGCTGAGAAACCACCTTAAAGGGACATTCTTCATTCTCTTTCAACCAGGAGTCCTTGGCGAGGAGGTGTGCAAAGCAGGGCACATGCGCACCGTGCTCTCCTGTGCCTGGTCCTGGCTCCTCGGGGCGACGCCCTGTGTTAGAACGCGGAAGTAGAGACCTGGCACTCTGAAGCAGCCAGACGGCAGAGCACCTGCCTGGATGTGGGGGATGGGAATGGTGATGCTGAGGGCCCACGCTCCCCACCTCCCGGAGGAGTACGATCCGCTGCAGACTGCACTGTCTTGCCTGTGTTTCTGCCGCTTAAATGCAACTTCACAGGACCTGTCCGCTTACACCCCCAGGTGACCACAAACAAACTCGCCAGTTCCTCTCGCCAAAATGTCCCTCAGATTCATGAACCCGGATGCCATTTGGACACGGACTGGGCCTGGCAGAGTGGAGGGGGAGGATCAGAGATGTTCACAAAACACCAGGGAGACGCTGTGATAGGCTCACAACTGGCACACGGCTTGGAGTGTGAAGGTGCACAGAGCACACGGGCTCCCATCCTGCCCTGCAGCCGCCAGGGCTTGAGCTGGGCGGGTCTGCATGCGTCAGGAGGCATGGCGTGAAGGGCTCCGTCCTCCCCCTCCATCACCAGGGCTGAACTTGGTGGATCTGCGTGGGTCAGGAGGCATGGCGTGAAAGCCTCTGTCCTGCCCCTCCGTCACTAGGGCTGAACTTGGTGGGTCTGCATGGGTCAGGAGGCATGCCCGGGAGGTCTGCCATCCCTGTGACCAGGTGAGCCTTGTGGGCTGCACATATTCTGCCCAGACAACCGTTCCCTGGTCACTTTAGCGCATGGACACAGAATCCTGGGCTCAAGAGGTGGCTTGTCCACAGTCCCAGAGCGAACGTGCAGGGCCAGAGGGAAGCTTGGGTCCCAGTGTGTGGAGGAGGCCTGAGGCTCTCAGCAGGCCTGGCTCCCACAGGGGTGTCTGTGCAGAGGGAGCCAGACCACAGCCTTGCGTCTTGGTGGGGCCTGGCTTCCCGGCTGGCTGTCATTCTCAATTCTACACTGAGACACATCCCAGAGCAGGGCAGCTTTGCCTGACACTGAGCTATCAGCTCTCGTGGTCTGAGATAAACCAATTTGGAAGGAGGACTATTATCCCACTACATGGCAAAGGGGAGAGGAGCGGCTATTGGCTCATGCTGGAGAAAAGCCTCAATAAATGGGAAATTCGCTGCGTTTGGCATGGCTTCAAAGCCTTTTCAGCTTCTATTTTAATAAGGTGACATTGAAAATAACCCCAAAGTTCTTTTCAAACTCAGAAAACAAAAATTCTCTTCAGACATTCTCTGCTCTAAAAATAAAAAATAAGTCCACGTGTGAGGTGGAGGGATTGTGAGCTGTGAGCGCATGCTCCCTGCACTGCCCTGGGACTCGGAGCCCGGGCTGGCATGGACAGGTGCAGGAGGCTCTGTCCAGCCTAGGGGAAGAGCAGAGAGAAGTCCCTTTGATGTGTGTGACATTAATTGCCAAGATTACAGCTGAAAGCTCTGGGTCCAAATGTGGGGCAAGAAACTGGGTTACCAGGGAAAGGAAACTTGCCTTGAAGTTGGGGATTGGATGGACCTTCCTCCACTGAAGCGTCTCAGGCAGAGCGGGCCTGCCTGGCGCTGACCACAGTGCTGAAGCCCAGGGGGTGACGTGAGTCACACGCTCTTTCTGGGCACCAGTGAGTCCAACTCACGACAGGGATCGTCTGGGTTACTGAACGCTGTGCTAACCCATGGGCACAGCAGTGTGCAGCGTTGGGCACACTTGATGATAGGTGCCATCGGGGACACTCAGCAACCCTGAAGGTGACCCAGCCATAGCAGGCACTGCAGAGCACATATGAGTGCCTGCCAGGGTGAAGGGATGGCACAGGACTGAGTTCTGGGAAGAGAGCACGGCTGGGTGGGTGTAAGCACAGGGACAGGTCCTGCAGGACCTGGCCAGACAATATGGAGAACCTGGCTGTTGGTCTGGGTCAGACGGGTGCCACAGGGTATGCTGATGTGTCGTGACCAGCAGACAGACCTGCTCGTGTACGGGTGGACTGAGGAGCAGCAGGCAGGGAGGAGACAGGAGGAGCTCGCTGCAGCAGGGAGGGGAGAGCTGTGGACTTCAGGGGAGGAGGACTTGCCCTGAGAGGTGCTGCTGAAGTGGACATGGTCCGGAGGAGGCCACGGCCTGGGCTTTGGAGGGCCAGGGATGTCTGTGAGTGCTGCAGAGATGAGCAGGGCGACATTAGCTGCGCAGCACCCAGACTGCCCGGGCCAGGCCGCGGGGCAAGCAGGGTGACGTGGAATCGTTACCAAGCAAGCAGCAGCCGCCACTCAGGCGCAGGCCGCGCATTTGCAGTGAGGGCTAGGCCTTGGTTTCCCAGGTGCAGAGTAGCAGGGAGATCAGGTCTTGGCAAGGAATGTGCATGTGTCTGGAAAGGGGGACGAGAAGAGGGGCTTCTGGGACCACTGCACACGTGAACTCAGCAGGAGGGAGATGGGGCTTGGGGGCCGGGGGAGGCGTGGAGAACCAGTGAGGCCAGCAGATGACCTGTGGGGTCAGCAGCAGGTGGTGTTCAGGGGGCAGGTGTCCGTGACGTGGGGACTGAGGGGACACACACCCTTCTAAGGGCAAGGTGAGGCTTACTGCAGTTACAGAAAGTGGGTGGACACCACAGTGACAGCCAGAGATCTGGCACGCCCTGAAGGCAGCCAAGGCCACGTACAGGCCAATGACGGACGAAGGCCAACATTCCCTGACCTATCAGGACCCAAACAGGGCTGACGCCAGGTCCCACGTCAGGGGGTATAACACCTTTGTCTCGGCCACCCAGCTTGTCCTTCCCCTTGGGGTCCTCTCCTCTGTTCATGCCTCCACCGCACGGGAAAGGCCCAGGACGGACTTCTCTTTGCATAACAAGGGCCTGTTTGTACCTGGCTGGTATTTTCTTTCTCGGGTGGTCGGCAGATCTAACACAAGGGAGTGGGTGGGGAGAGCTGGGGAGAAGGTCCTGCCAGAGGCTCAAGTGCAAGTGGACGCAGGTGGGCGCAGGTGGGCACAGGTGGACGCAGACAGGCCCAGGGCTGCTGCAGCTACAAGCTTCAAGAAATGGTTGTGAAGGCAGGCACGAAGCTAAAACAAATCCTCACAACCTCTGGCCCAGCTGTCTCTCCGGGATCCCATGATGCCAATGGGGCCACGCTCACAGCACAGATGAACCTGCAGGGCTGGTGGGACGCTCCAGAGTCCTGCTGGAGGGAGCCAGCACCTGCGCCCCTGGCAGGGCCCAGGGCTGTGAGTGCTGGTGGGGGCCAGCCGTGGACCGGTCACCTGCACCCCGGCAGGGCCCAGGGCTGTGAGTGCTGGTGGAGGGTGGGGAACGGGGGAGCCCTAAGTTGCCAGTTTGCAGTTCAGCCACAGGGTGGGACTCTATCGCTAAGGACACCTCTGAGTTGCCCCCTGCCGAGTGAGCTGGGCCAGGGACGCTGACTCTGGTTTTCCTATGAAGACACTGAAGCTCAGCCGCCCGTGGGGTTGGAGCCACACGTTTCTTCTCCTGGCTTCATCCCATGAGGTGAGTGCAGAAGTGGGGAGACTCCTGGGCAGGTGCCCTTGGCTGGGCAGCGCTGCTGTGCCCTGCGAATGTTGGATCCACCTGCTCCTATCCTTTGCCGGATTAAATTAATCTTTCTCTCTTACACGCACACACATACACGCAGACACGGTGCCCTGTTGGGGCCTCACAGATCAGGAACCACACAGTCTCTCTCTCTCTCTCTTTCTCTCTCTCTCTCTCTCACTGTACAGTGTTCTGGCTGTTTCCTCTCACACACGCACACACAGCCTGATGTATGCCATCAGTCACAACAAACGTCACCTTAAGCCAGTGTCTTCCTGCCATCCAAAACTCTGCCCAGGTGGGAGACCACGTGAACCTAGCCAGGCTGGACCTTGTGACCCCAGATCAGGTCCTCACATGGGGCGAGTATACCTCACATTACAGATTCTGATAGCAGAACCTCCACAGACGGCTTGTGCACTGTGGCGTCTGATCCACTCACAACTTATTCCCCAGGAGCAGCCACTGGGGCATTCTTTTTTTTTCTCTTTTTTTTTTTTTTTTGAGCTGAAATAAAATCATTTAATTTTACACCAGGCTACACTGCAATTGAAAATTCAAATTTCACAGCAAAGCAAACATTTATTTAATTTCTGTTATATGGCTCTTCCTAGGATTTTTTGGTACACATACTTTTCTTTTCGCAAAAAGAAAACAAAACCATTTTTCCTTTATCAACACACAGCTGGGCGCAACTGGAGTCACTGGTCCCTCCTATCCAGCACTTTGGGCTGACCACGTGATGGTGTGACAGCTGGGGCCTTGTGACTGGTCAGGGGCTCTATCCTAGAGTCTCGCTGGTCTTGTCCAAGGGCCACTGCCCACATGGAAGTCCAGCTTGTCCCGGCGGGTTCCCGCTGAGCCAGCACTTCTGGGCCAGGGTGGTGGCCAGGCAGTGTTGGGGCCCTGGGCATTTCCCTCGGAGGGGACTTTGCCCTCTGATGGTGCTTGCCCCTTTGCACAAACTCTGCCCACCAGGAGGGGCTCGGCTCCTGGTAGCACCATGTGGGGTGTCAGGCGGTTCAGGGCACCCTCCCCTGTGTTCTCAGCGTACCAGGGACGGTCACTCAGGGACTGCAGTGTTGCCTCTGCCCCCCAAGCCTGGGCTGAGACCCAGGGATGAGCCGTGGAAGGCATGTCCATGCAGGCAGCAGCCACAGGAGGCCAAGGGCATCCCAAGACATGATGCTGTGAGAGTCCCCCGACAGGGAACCAAGGCCAAAGTTCACAGGGGTGGAGGGGCTTAGCCCAGTGGAGAGTTGAGACCAGAGGGTCACTGTTGGGGTCAACCAGTTCAAGGGAGGCTGGGGTAGAGGTGCCAAACTGAGGGCTGTGTAGGGTGGAGGAGAGGCCCCCACCCACCCCAGGAACTACCTGAAAGGGCGTACAGAAAGATTGCTGGGGCAGGGGTGCTCAGAGCGAAGTTTGGGACAAGGTGGAGTAGCCTGGGGTGCAGCACCTGCCATGTGTGGGAAGGGGTGGGGCGGTGTCCCAGAAGCTGCTGGGGACCCTGTGTGCCGGAACTCAGGCAGGGGCAGAGAAAACCTCAGGCCTTGGTCCCAGCTGCGCTTCTGAGGCTTGGAGTGTGTGTAGAGACCAGGCAGGGCAGAGTGCCGCTACTACGAGTGCTGGCACCAGGGCATACACATGGGACAGGCTGCAGGAAACAGACTCCACTTAGAACAGCCAGCCCAGGAGCACCAGCTTCCATCCTGGGATGCCCACCCGCTCCTGCCTTCAGCACCACCCGCAATTTAGAGAACGTGAATTGCTCCACAGGCTGCTCGCCCCCGGCCCCTCCTGCCTCCTGGTGCGCCACCTTAGCTTAGGTAACTGCAACTTTGGGCTCCGGTCACTCCCTTCCTGCAGCTCTGTCCGGACTGCACGGCTCTCAATCTGATTGGAGGGTTTGTCAGCTCGGCGCAGGGGTTCATGGAGCGCAGCGGGAGCTGCTGTCACCAAGCTTGGGAAACAAAGACTCCTGCTAACACCCTGCACTCGGTCCAGCTGATCGCTCACCCCGCAACATCCCCGTCACGTGGCTGGAGTGATACCCTCCGCTGATTTTATTTTTTTAATATCTACGTATCTTCTATCCATCTGCCTGGTTATTTGAAAGACAGAGTTACAGAGGGGAGGACACACACACACACATCTCCCATCTGCTGGTTCACTCCCCAGATGTTGCAGTGGCTGGGGCTGAGCTGATCTGAAGCCAGGAGCCAGGAGCATCCTCTCAGTGCAGGGTGCCAAGAGCTTGAGCCCTTCTTCACTGTTTCGCCACACCACCAGCAGAGACCTGGATGGAAAGTGGAGCAGCAGGGTATGAACTGGTGCCCGAATGGGATGCCAGCTCCACACATAAGAATTAGCTGATACACAGCGCTGGCCCCAACCACCAGCTGTTTGATGGGCAAGGAACAGCTGCCTGCCGGAGGTGATCTGCGTCCTCGGAGCACATGGCAAAGGCCACACGTGGTCCCCGAGGCTGGCTCCGCTCACCCGATGCAGCCCCAGGAGGCAATGTGGCCCTGGCAGCAGGACTAACATCCCAGACAACCAAAAGAAGACATTTGGCCCATGAGAAGCCGAGAGCAGGATTGTCAGCCTTCGGTTGCAGAAGGCAAAGCAGACCTCCCACCAGTGAAGCTGTAGAAAAATTCATCTCTGTAAACATTTTTTAGAAAGATTTCATCCAGTCATTTCAGGATCTCAATTACTCTTTAAAATGAGACAGGCTGGCAATTTAAAACAGCTTCTTTTAACTATCCGGTGCCAAAGGAAAACATAAAAGTGCCTCTATCTTAATGAGTGAAATTTACACACACCATTGACCTTGCGTGACGCCCTCCTTCATTGGCCTGCGTACTCCTTCAGTCCGTTGACATTTCAGAATCACAAAGATGCTTACATTAATCTTACTTTCCGCGGCTGACAGAGGAAGGGAAAACAGAACAAATGTCCGCTTCTCATGGACCAGGGAGAAGACTCCAAGTCCCCGTAGAGGCTGACCTCACTGGCATGGAGCCCAGCACAGAGGACACGGGCACAGCAGGGACATCGTGGGAGGAGGTTATAGGCTCTACAAGGCCAAGAGAATGTAGCTGCAGGTCCCGTGTCCTTGTGGAAAGCACACACCTGATCCCCAGGTCCCGTGTCCTCGTGGAAGGCACACACCTGATCCCCAGGTCCCGTGTCCTCGTGGAAGGCACACACCTGTTCCCCAGGTCCCGTGTCCACGTGGAAGGCACACACCTGTTCCCCAGGTCCCGTGTCCTCGTGGAAGGCACACACCTGATCCCCAGGTCTTGTGTCCACATGGAAGGCACACACCTGTTCCCCAGATCCCGTGTCCACGCGGAAGGCACACACCTGATCCCCAGGTCCCATGTCCACATGGAAGGCACACACCTGTTCCCCAGGTCCCTTGTCCACGTGGAAGGCACACACCTGATCCCCAGGTCCCGTGTCCACGTGGAAGGCACACACCTGATCCCCAGGTCCCGTGTCCACGTGGAAGGCACACACCTGTTCCCCAGGTCCCATGTCCACGTGTGTCCTCATGGAAGGCACACACCTGATCCCCAGGTCCTGTGTCCACGTGGAAGGCACACACCTGATCCCCAGGTCCCGTGTCCACGTGGAAGGCACACACCTGATCCCCAGGTTCTGGGGTCTCTCCTTGCAGACAGTTTGCCGTGTTCCAGGACGCCTGTATCTTCCTTGAAGGCCTGCAATCTGCCAGGCCGGAAAGCCCAGGTGTGGGGCTTTGTGAGCTGCTTGTGGAGAAAGCTGGGCCTCTATATGTCCAGCCATCGTGCCACTGGGTGTGTCAGACAGTAGCTTTCCCTGTGAGGGGTATAGCAGCCCTGGCCCTTAGCTGCCCACTGTCTGGACAAACAGTAAGCGTCAACCACACACTACCCAGACAGGGGCAGTTCCTTGCTTGCTCCTTCATGGCCAGCTTTTGCCACAGCCTTGTTGCCCATGGCACCCCACATCTGCTGCCCAGGCAGGCTGAGTGGTTGCTCTTGCTGCTCTGAGTGAGGAGGTGGTCAGAGGGGGCAGGCTGTGCGTGTGTCGCGCCCTCATTCACTCGCTCACCTGTTCACCTGCTCATTCTCTCCCTCAGTTGCCCACACATTCACTCTTTTAGTCACTTGCTCATGCATTCAGGGAGCATGACCTGGGGGCCTGATGTGAGAGTCTCAGAATCCCACAACATCGTAGACATGTGTGGTGAGGACTCAGTGCTAGGGGATCACGGGAAGGGCTGGGGACAGGGCTTGGCACGCACTTCACAGGGGAGCTGTTGAGTGAGGCCTGGAAAGCAGAGGCCAGTAGCCAGCTTGGCAAGCAGGGTCCATGTCAGGGACACGTGGTCACCCTGTGGGGTGGTCAGCGGAGGCCAGCAGCCAACTTGGCAGGCAGGGCCCATGTCAGGGACGCGTGGTCGCCCTGGGGAGTGGTCAGCCAGGGTGTTCATCTGGTTACCCACAGTGATGCCATCCACACTGCTTGTCTCTCAGCAGTGGGACTCAGCCTCAGCAGGTCAGGTCCGAGGGACCATGTGGGGTCCCAGCCTTGACCCTGTGTGACACAGGTGAGGGGACACTCGGTCCTTGGGCTTGTGCGCCCAGCAGGGCCAGAGGCCTTGGAGCTCACTCCAGGCGTCAGTATCCTCATACGGATGAGAAAAGTGACACTTGAATACAAAGACACATGTCAGTGATGCATAGACACACAGAGGGGCTGCTGGGCTCCTGGCTGCAGGTGTGCCAACATGACCTGGACCGTCTCACCAGGATGGGCTGCTGGACTCCTGGCTGCAGGCGTGCCAACCTGACCTGGACCGTCTCACCAGCATGGGCTCCTGGCTGCAGGTGTGCCAACCTGACCTGGACCGTCTCACCAGGATGGTATTTGGATGCAGGTGGCTGTAAAGCCGGTGTGGGGAGCTTCTGGTGGGGCAGCCCTGGCCCCTCATCTTCACTGCTCTATACCTGTCCTCTGGCAGCCCAGGTGGCGCAGGCCTAGGCTCACACAGAGATTTCCTACCTGCCAATTTACTCCCAGATGCCACACAGGGCGGGAGCTATGCCAGGCCGAACTCAGAAGCCTGCATTCCATCTAGGGCTCCCCATGGTGACAGGAACTGTTCCTGCTGCCCCCAGGGTGGGCCTTTGTGGGAAGTTGGGTCAGAGCCTGAGCTGGGATTCTGATGCAGGAGTGAGGCTTCCCAAGCAGCAACATAAGCACAGTGTTGAGCACCCACCTCCCCCGTGGTGCGGGAAGACCGGGCCAAGTCCATGCCCTGAGGGTGAGGCGCCTCACAAGCTGCCACCTGAATGCACCCCTCCCTGGAGAGTGCCCATGATGGGAGCTCAGTCCTCGGCAATGGTGCTTAGGGTGCTGGGAGCTCAGTCCTTGGCAGTAGTGCTTAGGGTGCTAGGAGCTTAGTCCTTGGCAATGGTGCTTAGACTGCTAGGAGCTCAGTCCTAGCAGCAGTGCTTAGGGTGTTAGGAGCTCAGTCCTTGCAGTAGTGCTTGGGGTGTTAGGAGCTCAGTTCTCGGCAGTAGTGCTTGGGGTGTTAGGAGCTCAGTTCTTGGTAGTAGTGCTTGGGGTGCTAGGAGCTCAGTCCTTGGCAGTAGTGCTTAGGGTGCTAGGAGCTCAGTCCTTGGCAGTAGTGCTTAGGGTGCTAGGAGCTCAGTCCTCGGCAGTAGTGTTTAGGGTGCTAGGAGCTCAGTCCTCAGCAGTAGTGCTTGGGGTGCTAGGAGCTCAGTCCTTGCAGTAGTGCTTAGGGTGTTAGGAGCTCAGTCTTCAGCAGTAGTGCTTAGGGTGCTAGGAGCTCAGTCCTCAGCAGTAGTGCTTGGGGTGCTAGGAGCTCAGTCCTCGGCTGGTAGCTCAGTCCTTAGGTAGTTGTTATTGTTATTCATAATTTTTTAAGATTTATTTATTGTTATTGAAGTCAGATAAACAGAGGGGAAAGACAGAGAGGAAGATCTTCTGTCCGTTGATTCACTCCCCAAGCAGTCACAACTGCTGGAACTGCACCGATCTTTAGCCAGGAGCCTGGAGTCTCCTCCAGGTCTCCCATGTGGGTGCAGTGTCCCAGGGCTTTGGGCCTTCCTCTACTGCTTTCCCAGGCCACAAGCAGGGAGCTGGATGGCAAGCAGGGCTGCTGGGATTAGAACCGGTGCCCGTGTGGGATCCCTGTGCCTTCAAGGCGAGGACTTTATCCACTAGGTTACAGTGTTGGGCATTATTATTATTATTGTTATTGTTATTATTTGAAAGGCAGATTTATAGAGAGCATGCAAAAGAGTGGGATCTTATATCCGCTGGCTCCTTCCCCAAATGGCCACAGCAGGTTGAACTGAGTCTGCTGAAGTCCGCCTTGTCAGGGCCTGTGCCATCTGCCCAGGACCTTCTTCCGGCTCTCCTGAGTGGGTGCAGGGGCCCAGGCACCTGGGCCATCCTCCACTGCCCTCCCAGGAGCACTAAGAGGCAGCTGAGTCAGCAGGGGAGCACTGGGACTCGACCAAGGCCCCATGGAAGCCGCAGCTGCAGGTGGCGACTTCACCTGCTGCCCCTAGCGCTGGCCCCGCAGCAGCCCTGTTGAGGGGTGGCCCTCGGGGCTCACTGGAACCAAGGCTTGGTGTCGCCCAAATTTCTTCCTGTACTTTTGGATGCATTTCCCTCTACGGGCCACCACTTGCCGTCCAGCAGCGTCGACACTAAAACACTGAGTCATACTCTTGGGGGTCCGGGAAAAGCTGGCAACCGGACCCTTCACTGCCCAAAGCGGCTACGTTTAAATCCTTATCTCGCTCCGCTGTCCCCATTGGTCTAAGCTTTCCTCTGCCGCTTCTCCAGCCCTCTTTCCGCCAGTCCGTTTCTACTGCTTCTGTCTGTATCCCTCTTTCCTACTTTCTCTCCGGCACCCTTCCTCCCGCCCGTTTTCCTTCTTCCTCATCCCGTCTTCTGTCTGCCACCCTTCCTCCCACCCCCCAGTCTTTCTCGTCTGTCCTGTCCTTCATCCCAGTCCTTGGCCTCAGCTTTTACCGGCTACTTTTATATAGTTCTCCACCAATCACTTCTCCCCGTGGGGCCACTTGGAGCTGTGTGATAGGCTAGCAATCAGCGGGGGCATTAGCCTATCCCTGTGACTTCCTGTTTACCTGCTGGTGAGACCGACTCCACCTCCTGGCCCTGGGCCAGCCGCCACCTTGCGACGGCCCCTATCAATCCCGGAGCGACTTCAGCACCCCACTCCGCACAGCTTGGTCCTCACCAACAGGGGCCCTGCCACGTGGGTGTGTGTGCAGTTGGCTAGCTTCGTCTGGTGCGGAGGTTGGAGGCAGGCAGCCCCAGCAGACAAAGCCGACACCAGTCCAGCCCTGCTGGCCTTAGGGCCAAGGATCCCCAATCCGTGAGCTCTGTGCCAGGTCTCCAGTTTAGGGCTGGGGAGCCCTGAGTTTGTGAGCTCTGTGCCAGTTCCCCAGTTTAGGGCTGGGGAGCTCTGAGTGTCCCGGCCTGCAGGATATGCCGCTCAAACCCTGAGGGTGGACTGGGAATGCCGGGCTGCTGGTCCAAGAAACACAGACACAGCTGTTGCAGGGTGCGAGTGAGATCACACCAGACATGTCTAAGGTTTATTAAGGAGTCTTTATTAACCAAGCTTGGTGATAACAGAGCACAATAGCAAATCACAAGTCCATACAGCAATCCACCCAATCACAAGCCAACCAATCATAATCCCAAAAGGAGCAAATGGTCATTATCCTTAAGTCTATCCATTAAGCTGAAGACCTATGTCTCAGCTTCCCAACAATATAAGTTATCCTAAGTACACGCAACGAATAACCTGGACACACTTACAAAGCTGCAGACATTCACCTTTCCTGGCTTCTCTGCCCACATTCTACTACTGCTAGGCCTCACCTCGCCTGCTGTCCCATCTAAGCAGCACACAGGGACCATGCTCAGGGGATTACCTGTCCTGGGTCAGCCAAGAGCCGACGTGCCAGAGTAATGGAGGCACCTGACCAGAAAGAGAGAGCTCCTGCTTCCTGGGCCCTTTAAAGGGGCTTGAGAGGGGAGTGGTTACACAACAATGCAATACCGTCCCCTCTCAGTTGATAGGTGAGTCACAGGTGGGCAGGAGCGAATACCTAAGTGTTGTGGGCTAAGGAGTTGATTAGTGCTCGTTAGGATGGGCAGGAACAGGACCTGGGCTTGTAGCTAAAAACACCTAGACTAATTGGACTTGTCTGCATCCAATATCCTGGCTAAATTAGGACGTGGGGGGAGTGGTTGAGGATGGAATTGTCATTCCATTGCTGTTAGGACCCACCTTCAGGACAGAGGATAGGGTACCCAGCCAAATTTCATGTGCCCACTGTCACTGGGTGCTGGCTGTCACTGGCTGCACCCCATAACACAGGTACTTGGTGAAAAGAGAGTGCCCATGCCCTTTGTTTTACTCCTCATACATATACCGTCTTCTCTAGGGGAGCAGGGGAAGGGGATGGGTTTCCTGAAACTAATTATCTACATTAAAAACAGGGAAGGAACTAATTATCTTCATTGAAACAGGGAGGGAACTAATTATCTTCATTGATAACAGGGAGGTAATCTTGGGTAAAACATCCCACCAGGAAGGAGGATGGAGGTCATGGCCCACTGAGCAAGTTCTGTTCCGCTTGCTTTGCCGGGATGTTCCAGTGTAATATTCTGTTTGCCCAAGGCAGGCTTTGCACTGCGGCAGGTTGTCACGCAGGCCAAGTCCAAGGCCCATAAGTCTGTTGCTTCCAACACCTGAGTCCGTGAGCTCTGTGCCAGGTCGCCAGTTTAGGGCTGGGGAGCCCTGAGTTTGTGAGCTCTGTGCCAGGTCTCTGGCTGTAGGTAATTCCTTGCAGCAACAGGAAGTAGACCTAGGCCACTCGTCCCGCAGCCTTGTGGCTTCTCAGGATCTAAAGGATTGCGTGTGTCTGCTGGGGTTGCAGCCACAGAGCCACGGGCTGGGTTTCGGCCAGGGGTGCGGGCATCCTCAGTGGCCACTGAGGCCTCCCGGCAGACCTGGCTTCTCCCACATCCCTACCCAGCCTCCCGCTGTCCTTGCTCCTGTCCTTGGACTCTACTCACCAGCCTTTGTGACTGCACCTGTCCTTGTTGCCTGAGATCAGACCTGGGGCCTTCAGGACTCCACTTCATGCTTCCAGGCACAGGGCTCACTCTGCAGCAAAGGCCAGGCACGGGCTCCTGGGAAGACCACTGGCAGTCACTGATGCACCTCTGTGAAGACACTCCAGAAACTCAGCACTGTGGGCTTCCGTGGCAATGGACTTGGCTGTGCAAAGTAGGGGATATGCAGAGAGGGTGAGAGGGGAGAGAGGCTGAGAGGGGAGAGAATGAGGCTGAGGGAGGAGGGAGGCTGAGAGGGGAGGGAGGCTGAGGGAGGAGGGAGGTTGAGAGGGGAGAGAATGAGGCTGAGAAGGGAGGGAGGCTGAGAGGGGAGAGAATGAGGCTGAGAGGGGAGGGAGGCTGAGAGGGGAGGGAGGCTGAGGGAGGAGGGAGGTTGAGAGGGGAGAGAATGAGGCTGAGAAGGGAGGGAGGCTGAGAGGGGAGGGAGGATGCAGAGCTGGTGGGTGAAGGCAGGTGGGGTCTCCCATAAAACAGCAGCCAGAGACTCCTTGAAATGCCAAAGTGGTTTATCTCGGAAATCAGCCAGTGCAATCTGTCCTATTGGGAGAGTAGAGGAGAAGGGCCCTAGTCTTGTGGGAAAGGCACGGACGGGATCCCTGGTGCGTCGCAGCCGAACAGGGCGGCATGCTGTGTGGGCGGGCTCCGACCTGAGGGCCAAGGACGCAGGCTTGACCTTCCTGGGCCACGCACGCCTTCGCCGAGGCTGTTCTCATTTAGCAGAATTGTTTTGACTCTTCTAGGTATTTTGAATTTTCATATGATGAGACTATCTGATTTCAAGACTTAGGATAAAGCTGCCTTAATCAAGAAAATGTGCAATTTGCATAAGGATAGACAGGTCAATCACAGGAGCCACGTGGTGTCGGGCGGCTCGTGTGAGCTGGCTTCGGACGCTCTCCGGCACACCTGCGCCTGGGTGCTGCCACTCCAGGAAGGGGAGAGACGGCGTCAGGCCCATCCAGTGCCGGGTCTCGGTCCCGGGGCAGTATGTGGGACTGGGGAAGTGGCAGTGTCCACACCACTGTGCTCACGGAGTGTTTGCTTGTGTAGCCACACCACTGCAGGCTGTGCACAAATTACACAGTGTAAGTTTTATGACAATCTTGTGAAGTAAAGTTTAATTAGCCATTTTATAGAGAACATAATTGAGCAGAGAAGTGAGGAAATATCCCATGCAAATACAGACACGAGGTGGTAATGGCAGGACGGGCACGGTGGCATAGCACACTAAGCCTCCACCTGTGGGGGGACGGGGGATGGGGGACCAGCAGCCCATATGGGTGTAAGTTCATATCTGGGCTGCCCTACCTCAGATCCAGGCACCTGCTCATGGCCTGGGAGAGCAGCAAAGGATTTCTCAAGGCCTTGGGCCCCTGCACCTCTGCAGCCATGCGGGAGATCTGGAGAAAGCTCGTGGCTCCTGCCTTCCCATCAGCTCAGCTCTGGCTGCTGCGGCATTTGGAGACTGAGCCAGCAATGGAGTCTCCCTAACTCTTTCAAAAAAATAAATCAACCTTTTTCTTAAAATAAAAAGATATGACAGTCAGAGTGCGGTTCAGAGTAGAATCTGTCGCCAGAAAGTCACTGGCACTTAGAGAGGAGGCAGGCACGGCGACACGACCCAAGGCTGAAGGGAGACTCTGAGACACAGTGAACCCAACGAAGATGGACAGCCAACACGGCACAGAAAGGGACAAGAGGAAGAGGAGGAGTTCTGAAGCCGTAGATTAAAAAGAAAAACCTCCACCCACCATGCCAGCTCCCAAGGGAGGAACCCAGCGACAGAAGACTAAAAACGCAGCAGGAGGAAAGCCGTCCCAAAGACAACACCGGAGTCCACGGGGCCGCGGGCCGACGCCGGAGTCCACGGGGCTGCAGGGCACACTAGGAAGGACATCTACCTGACCTTAAGACTCACTGATTGGCCATATGGGGCTGACGAGGCTCACACACCTGCCCAGGGCACACATCTCGGCAGCTCCACCGAGCGTCCCCTCACACACCTGCCCAGGGCCCATATGTCCCCTCACACACCTGCCCAGGGCCTGCCTGTCGTCACAGCTCCGCCGAGCGTCCCCTCACACACCTGCCCAGGGCCCATATGTCCCCTCACACACCCGCCCAGGGCCCATATGTCCCTTCACACACCCGCCCAGGGCCTGCCTGTCGTCACAGCTCCGCCGAGCGTCCCCTCACACACCTGCCCAGGGCCCATATGTCCCCTCACACACCCGCCCAGGGCCCATATGTCCCCTCACACACCCGCCCAGGGCCTGCCTGTCGTCACAGCTCCGCCGAACGTCCCCTCACACAGCTGCCCAGCATCTTCCAGGTCACCAGGTGGTGATGCAGCCCAGCAGGTCACATGCTGTCACAGGTGGGTGACACCATCTGAGATCCACTGTAGAACATTTCCATCCTCTCAATAGGACACCCCATCCCCTTCAGCTGTGAGCCACTTCCCTGCTGACCTGCCTGGACATTGGCAGCATGTGGACTGCTCGGTGGCCTCTGTGCTGTAGCACTTCCAGTGCGTCTGCCACTCCTGCGATGCTCCGCTGCGTCACAGCTTACGGCTGGCTGGCATTCCTTCGTGTGGGCGAGCCCCACGTGGCTCTCGCTCATCTGCCGATGCACACTGGGCTCTCTCTACTTCCCTTGCGAATTTTGATAAAAGTGCAAAAAGCCATTTGGTGGAGGAAAAAAGGTGTTGGTAACCAATGGTGCTGGAATGACCGTCCATCTACAGGCAAACAAACATGTGAACTCAAAAGTGCCCCGAGATGCACACGTTACACCAACTTCATGACAAACAGCCATGGCCTTCACGTAACACGTGGAAAGAAAAAAAATAGGAACACATCTTGGGGGAGATACCTCAGTAAGGAATTCTCAGACTAGGCAAACCTCTGGACAGAAATGTCTGTAGCTGCACCATCGAACCCAGACTGAGTCAGAAGACAAGCAGCCCCACGGAGGTGCGTCCGCGGCGTGGGATTCTACCAAGTGACCCGGCAAGCAGCCCGTGGGAGCCAGAGCATGGTGACACCTGGAAAGCTGCCCAGGGTTTGCTCTCCGCTATCCCAGTGGGGGCAACTCAGAGATGACGAAAGTGCATCAGCAGAGAGAAGATTGGTGAGTGCTGGGGCTGGGCGGGGGCTGGGCGGGGGGCTGGGCGGGGGGGCTGGGCGGGGGGACTGGGCAGGGGTGCCCAGCAGTTCCTATGGAGATAGGAATGGCCATATCTTAGCTGAGTCTCTGCTGGCTCCTGAGCTGTGGAGGGGCCCTCTGGTTTTGCCAGACGTTGTTGCTGGGGCTGCAGGTGAAGGCCCAGGGGCCACCTTGTATGACCTCCCCCAGGTGCTTGCAAGGCTGCAATCATCTTGACTAAAAGTTTGATATTTCAGAGCAAGTCCATGCTTAATGCCTCCAGATGAGAGCGGAGTCAGAACCCTGCCAATGTTGTCCCCTGTGGGAGACGGGAGGGCACGCTCAGGGCAGTGGTGAGGCAGGGAGTCAGGCGTGTCCCTGCAAGCCCTGCTCCACCTGGCAATGAGAACCTCTCTCACTAGAAGAGCTGCTTTCAGTCCCAAAGAGGCCTGACCCCGGGTTTGATGTCTGGGTGGGCAGATTGCTTCTGCCTGTCCCAGGGTCAAGCGAGGCACCTGCTCTGTGCAGCCTCCGTCTTTGGCTCAGGCGACATGAGGTGAACCTGCTGGTGAACCAGGGAGACGCGCTCGGCACCGGCACCGGCAGTCCTGCTTCCCCGTTGACGCATGTGGCGGTGGTGTTGTGGACTCGCATGTGACCAGAGACATTGTATTTAGAGGGGGTAAAGCAAACGAGACCTTCAGGGTGAAGCTCTCCCGGGTGTGTGGGGCCTATGAGGGGTCAGGTGCGTGTGCTGAGTCAGGCTTTGTTCTGCATTCACGGAGCCTCTAGGACAAGTCACCAAAGGCCTCTCCTCCTTACTGTTCTTCATTCTTTACGATTGGATATTGTGTTTTAGAACCAGTTCGTCAGGTCTCACTGGAAAACTTTCTGATTAACTTAATGCATGAAAATGCTACTTGGGGGTTGTTTCAGTGGCTAGGATACCCACACCTACCTCAGGGAGCTCTGTTCAAATCCTGGCTGCTCCACTTGCAGTCCACCTTCCTGCAGTGAAAGATGGCTCAGGCATGGGACCCCAGGGTGCAGGCCCCGTCACCCACAGGGGACCCCAGGGTGCAGGCCCCGTCACCCACACGGGACCCCAGGGAGCAGGCCCCGTCACCCGCACGGGACCCCAGGGTGCAGGCCCCGTCACCGGCACGGGACCCCAGGGTGCAGGCCCCGTCACCCGCACGGGACCCCAGGGTGCAGGCCCCGTCACCCGCACGGGACCCCAGGGTGCAGGTCCCGTCACCCGCACGGGACCCCAGGGAGCAGGCCCCGTCACCCGCACGGGACCCCAGGGTGCAGGCCCCGTCACCGGCACGGGACCCCAGGGTGCAGGCCCCGTCACCCGCACGGGACCCCAGGGTGCAGGCCCCGTCACCCGCACGGGACCCCAGGGTGCAGCCCCGTCACCCGCACGGGACCCCAGGGTGCAGGCCCCGTCACCGGCACGGGACCCCAGGGTGCAGGCCCCGTCACCCACACAGGACCCCAGGGTGCAGGCCCCGTCACCGGCACGGGACCCCAGGGTGCAGGCCCCGTCACCCACACAGGACCCCAGGGTGCAGGCCCCGTCACTGGCACGGGACCCCAGGGAGCAGGCCTGTCTCCTGGCTCCAGCTGGCCCAGCCATGGCTGCTGTGGCCTTTGCAGGATGCACCAGACGGCGGAGGATTTCCCCGCCTCTTCAAATAAGGTGGAAATAAAAATTTTGAAAATTATATGTAATTTAGAAATACCTTTTCCCTGAACACAAATAAAATCTGCGTCTTTACTTTCTACATTTAAAAAAAGCCTCAATAACGTTATTCAGTTTTAGCTATAAAGACATTTTAGATTTCTTCATGGTTCATTCTTAAAGAATTCATCTCTTGTTGCTATTATAAATATTATATTTTTAAATTATATGCTCTGTTATCGCATGTTCTATGGAAATGGAATTAACTTTTATATATTGATTTAAAAAAAACTTGCCAAACTCTATTTTTATTCTTTCAGTATTTGCTCTAGAAACTCCAACATGCATATTTAATTTAGCAAAGTTAAAATTTAATAAGTGTCTTGGTGTCTCCCCACACCCACAGGCTGTTTCAGCCCGGTGCCTGGGTGCTCCCTTCCGGGCCTCTGGGCCCCCTGTGTGGCTGCCTCCACCCCGCAGTGCCCTCCCGGCTGCGGCCTCTCCTGCCGGCCCTGTGGCTCCGGGCTGTCTCTGGGCCCACTGTCCTTCCCTGTCCCTTGGTGTGTCTGTTGGGGACGCTCACTGCTGGCCCTGGTGCCTGGTGCTCTGTGCCGCAGATGAGGGGCCTTGGGCTCCCCAGGTGCGACAAGGGGCTTTTCCGGCATGTCTCCTCTGCAGTCCCGGCCTGCGCCCAGGCGGCTGCCGCAGCACAGCACAAGCCCAGTGTCACCCGGTTATGATCATTAATGTGTCGTTCGTATGGTTTAGAGCCACTTGATTAGGTACACATGGCACATCTAAACTGTCACATGGGATCAGGAGCACGTGTGTTTAAAACTGTGACATGACAGGTGCACACGTGCTGAGAACAGTCACGTGAGCTCACGTGAAGCCCTGGCTGTGCGCCCCGGCAGCACTGGGGTTCACCCCTGCAGGCTTGGATTGTCTGCCTGGGTGCTGCCACACTGCCCATGGGTCCTTAGCTGTGTCCCGAACTGCTTCTTCCTGAAGGGCCAGATCTTTCCCTCCTGGCCCTCAGGAGCAGCCATCACCAGTGAGATGGGCCAGAGGGGACAGAGGGGACAATGCTGGGCCCCCAGGGACCATTTGGGGCCCATTTTCAGGGAAGCCATGAGGGTGTTTCAGCCAGGTGAGGCACCACCCCCTCTTCTGGGGCCCTTCCCATCCTCTGGAATTCTCCCCAGACTCCTGCTGGCTCCTCCCAGCCGAGAGGGGAAGGATTAGAGTATACCCTTCCCCTCTCCTGCTTCAGAGAGTCTGTCGGGAGGTCAGCACCGCGGATGGCGGGACGGCAGCAGGCCAAGGCCACTGCCAGCTCCTGGCCTGGGCTGGCTCACTGGGCTGCCTGCACCTGTGGGCGCTGCCAGAGACGGTCGCAGGCAGTGGTGCACCGGTCATGCTGGGTGCCAGGACTGAACGGCACACACGTTATCACTCAGGTCAGTGGGAAGGCGTGGCGATAGCGCAGGGCACTTTCGGTTGTCCCCAGGAGAGGACCTGAGTCTGACTTCTCTGCCCTGCCCTCTCTCTTCCTCACTGCTTCTCTCTCCTCTCCTCTCATCCATGTTTTCTCACTCAAAGCCAAACCAGCTTCCCTGTCAGTCCTGGGCACCAGGAACCAGGATCCTGGCTCTGAGCAGGAGGGCTGGAGGAGCAGCAGGGACCCGGGGTGCCGCAGGGTGGCCTGGGTCTCCCCTCCCCCAGCCCAGCCCTACGAGGCAGCATTGGGAAGGGCCCAAGCCCAGCATGGACAGGTCACCGGAGACAAGCAGCTAAGAGCCTCAGGCTGCCCTGACCTTCCAGGTCCCTGGCATCCCACCAGGCATCCCTCTCTGAAGCTGCAGGGAGGCAGCTGGGCCAGCTCTGGAGGAGCACTTGACCTGGGAGGCTGTCTCTTGCGGTCTCCCAATGGGCTTGGACTGGGTCATGGGGCACCAGCCTGCCATCATTTAGGGCCATCTCACGGGGTGTGGCTGGAGGAGTGCATTCCTGCTGTGCCGACCCCTCCCCCACTGTCCCCTGCTCTGCTTCCTCTAGGCCCCAGGCTGTCAGCTCCCCCAATAGCCCCAGCTCTGGCTCTGTCTCATTGGGTGTGGGACCTGGTCAGAAGCCAGAGGCCTGGCCTGGCCTCGGGCAAGTGCCCTTCACGGCACACAGGGTGTCAGGAGCGGAGGAGAGGCTCAGAGCCACTCAGGGAGAGTGGCCAGGGGAGACCAGTCTGTCCTCGACTGTACCTGACCCCCAGCTGACTCTGATACAGGTAGCGAAAGCTCCACCGGCGGTGTGCAGGCACTGTGCTCCCTGCTCGGTCTCCGTGGAGTTACTGCCATTGAAATGCAGTGGGCTTTCCCGGGGAGAGCGTTCATGGTTGGAGGCTGCGGTCAGCCCACAGGAGTGTACCTGCTCTGGGTCAAAGGCCCAAGGCTGCCCAAGAGGACGAGATGTGCTTGTGTGTGAAGCCAAGGAGGGACATGTCCTCGGTCACTAGGTGTCCCCGTCTGCTCAAGCATGGCCTGGACTTGGCCTCCTTCCCTTGAACATCCCAGCTCCAAGCGGAGCGTCTGGCACTGTAACTTGCCACTGGGGACCCCCACAGCCTGTGTCGGAGGGCTTGGGCTTGGGTCCAAGGCCCGCCTCTGTTTCTTGCCCAGCTTCCTGCCAAGGTACACCCTGGAAGCAGCTGTGTGGCCTAAACCCTTGGGTCGCTGGCTGCCACGGGGGAGGCTTGGGTTGTGCTATCGGCTCCTTGGCCCAGCCTCAGCTATTGGGGACATCTGGGGACAACCCAGTGGATGGAAGACGTCCTCTTTATCTTTCAAACAAGCAAAACTGACTAAATAAGATCACCAAGAAGAAAGCCTGGGCTCTGGATTTGGACTGTTTGGGCTGCATCCCAATTCCAGGGTCCTGGGTGAATCGCTCAGTTCTTCTTGACCCAACGCCTTTCCTGCAGGTGTAGACACTCCTCGAGGTGGGCGGTGCCCAGCCCTTCCTGCAGGCGTGGGCACACCTCGAGGTGGGCTGAACAAGACGGTGAATCCTCCTGCTCCCCTCTCCCAGGACAAGGTTGGTTTTGGGCTGGGGTCCCATGGGCATGAGCCACGCAGTTACCCGCCAGCACAGGGCGCCCCCCCCCAACCAGGCCTGTCCCTGGGGACCTGTGAAAGGAGCACCCCTGCCTTGTCCCTCCTCCGAGCTGGGGCGCTGGTGGGTGGTGCCCTTGTGGGCTCAGTCTGGCCCTGCCGGCTGACAGGCTGCTCAAGGAGCAAGGGATCTCTGGGTCCCATGGCCTGGTAGAGGCTGGGCTTCCGGGATGGTGCAAGGCTGAGCCACCTCCTCCATCCTCCCCTTCCTCCTCCTCACTCTCACCCCCTCTTGGTCCTCCTCCCCCTCTGCCTCCTTATCTTCGCCATTCTCCAACTTCCTCCCCTCCCCCCCCCCCCCGTTTGGGGGTCCTCCATGGCGCTGTCCTCCAGAATTGGCACAAAGCAGGGTCCAGACCCCGGGACAGGAAGCAGCCGTGCTGAGCATCTCTGAGTGCAGGGTGACATCATGTCCCAGCTCCCTTCAGAACCAAGCAGCTTCCAAAGGCATGTGGGCTCCGTCACCAAGCACCCAGGGAGGGACCACATCCCGCTGGCTGAGCCGACTTCAGTACACCTGGTGAAGTGAGGTGGGGTTCCCCCGCACCCCGCCAAGTGTGTGATCACGGCAGCAGGACGCCGGCCTCGCCCGTGTGCCACGCAGCTGTCTGCACGCTCTCCCGGGACGGAGAGGCCCTCTAATCCACAGCGCTTGTTTGATTTTAGGTGAGGAAAAATCTCTCGCCAGGATTGCTGCCTCAGAGCGAAAGGAACTCGCTAATTGAAAAAGGGTTTGCGCGGAGGGGCGCGTGGAGATGCCAGCTATGTAAATCAGCATATGCCTAGATGCCATAGGAGCCTGCCAGGCCAGGAGCGAATAAAGCCAATCAGCACGAGGGACAGCAGAAACGCTGGGCGCGCCTCTATCCAAGTGAGTCTGCGGAGCAGGTGCATCCCACCCCCTCTGCCCCCGGTGTCACGCCGGCCCTAATTCATCCACCCCCAAACGACGCCTTCCAACGTCCAGGCGGGCGCAGCCCAGCCCGGGGGTCCTGGATCTCAGAAGCAGCGGTGTGGCCGAGGTCGGGATCCGAACCAGACTGCAGCCGCGAGGGAGGAGTGAGCGCCGTCTGGCGGTGGATGCCCTTGGTCGGTGCAGAGCCGCCTGCGCCCCCGGGCCCCCCGCCGTCCCTGGCCGTTCCAGGTCCCCTGCCGTCCCCGGGGCTCCCAGGCCCCTGCGGGGACTACGGAGGGAGACGGAGGAGCCGAGCCCGCGCCCCGGGCAGTCCTGGAAGATCTCGCCGAGGGCAAAGGAGACGCCTTGGGCTCAGAGTCCACCTGCTCCGAGAGAGGCGGGCGTGGAGCCTGGGGTGTGGGGCTTCACACCTTCCCCAATGACTTCATTCCCAGGCAATGGGGACCCGTTGTGGGCGTAGGGGAACCTTCCGCAGATTTGTCCCGGAGAGCAACCCACTCCCGCCCAGTTGCGTCTGGAGTAGGGGTCCTGTGCCCCAAGCTCGGTTAAGTCAGGTGCACGGCGGCCAGGCAGGGCGGTGCGGTCAGCGCCCCCACCCCACCCACTCCCGGGGCTGGCTCGGCTGGGGCGCAGGCAGCTCGGCCTCGGCTCCCCATTGCGCGTCAGCCGGGAACCGGGTCCACACGCACGCCTCGGGCGGCCCCGGAGTCGGGGCGCGGGACCTGGGTGCGGGGTGCGCCCTCAGCGTCCGCGCCCACCGCCTCGCCCTCCCGCAGCAGCCGCGGGCTCCGGGCGCCGAGTGGGCTCGGCTGGCCGGCGCGCGGAGGGAGGGCGGCGGGCAGGAGGAGGGGCTGCCGGCGCGGGGCGGGGCGAGCGGCCACAGCACCAAGTGAGTTGGCTCCGGAGCCCGCGCCGCCGCCGGCCCGCACCTCGGGCGCCCGCCGCCCGCGCCCCGCGCCGGCCCGCGGGGTGGAGGATGCTGGCGGGCGCCAGGCTCCCGCGGCGGCGGCGGCCGCTGCAGCAGCAACAGCAGCAGCTGCCCCGGCGGCCGCCCCTGCTCTGGCCGATGAACGCGGACCCGCCGCCGCCCTGGCTCTGGATGGTGCCCGGCGCGGCCGGGCTGCTCCGGCTCGGCCCGGGGGTCGCGGCCCCGCCGCTGCTGCTTTCCGCCCCCGCGCCTGCGGCGCCGCTGCTGCCCGCGCTGCCCGGCTGGCAGGCCCCCGGCGAGCCCCTGCTGCCACTGCTGCCGCTGCCCTCTGCGCCAGACCACGCCACCGCGCACCAGCAGCCCCTGCTCGGCGCACAGGTAACGGCCCCGCGGGCCCGGCCACCCCCGGCACCCCATCACGCCGGGCCACCCCCCCCCCCCGCCACCCCGGCCACCTCGGCCACTCCCGACCACCCCGGCCCCCGGCCACCCCCCGGCCACCCCGGCCACCCCCGGCCCCCTAGCACGCAGCCTGGCAGCCGTGCCTCGGCGTCAAAGTTCGCGCCCCGTGTCCGCTCGGCCTCGCAGGCACCCCCAGACCCGGCTCCGAGACCCGCACCCGCACCACCGCCGAGACCGCCTGGGCGGGCGCGCAACTTGGGCCGGGCCCCGGGCGCTGTCCGGACCGAGCGCGGGGCTGAAGTGGCCGGGGAAGTTGGCTCTGGGCATCCCCGCTGCTCCACAGCGAGCCGGGGATCCGGAACCGGGTCTGCTCCTGCCCGGGTCTGGGCTCCTCCTGCCCCCATTTCATGTGCAAACTGGCTCCGGGCGTCGCCTCTGAGCAGTCCCCTGTGCGCGGGCCGGTGGGGTGCCCTGGCCAGGAGGCTCGCCGCGCCCGGTGCCCGCGCCCTAGCCCTGCCTCCCGCCCGTCCTGCCAGGTCGTACTTTGCAGGAGTTTTGCCTGCAAAGCCCGGGAAAGAGAAAGTGACCCAGCCTGCGGTTCGGGGCTTTGGCTAGCCAAGTGTGCGGGGCGAGGACGCGAGCCCCGCGCGGGGCCCGGCCTCGTTAGCGTGTTGACCGCGTTAGGTTCGAAGGCGCCCCTGCATTGATGTGATCCCATGCGGGTTCGGGAGCCTCAGGGGGCGGCCGACCCCTGCCCGGACCGGGGTGATCTGGTCTCCTTGAGAACAGCGGGTCGCCGCGCCGCGTTTCGGGGCAGCTGTCATGTCGCAGCCCACCGCTAGAGGAACACGATGTCAAGGAACCACCTTCCCCCTGTTGGCATAGAAGAAGGCATTTTTTTTTTTCCCTGTAAAATTTAAAAAGGAAAACCCGGAAGAACTTGGTGCTAATCTCTGGAATATTTTTTGTGCTGCTTGCGCCCTGGTGAGGCCGGTCTCACACGACAGGGGCCTGGAACCCGCCCCTGGGGGGTTTACTGCAGTGGGCGCTGGGGGGCCCTGTGGCTCGCTGGGGCGTGGGCGCTGGCCGGGGACCCCGGAGCAGCGAGCGCGTGCGGGCCCCAAGCCTGCCTTGGTACCCCGGCAACCCCGGCAGCCCCGGCCGTGTGTTGCCTGCATTGTCTCGGCTGTACATTCCACCTGTGCCGGTGCACCCAAGAATCCACCTCATCTCCTTTGCTGTTTCCATCTTGGAAATATCAGCCCAGTGTTTCTAAGGTTCCCGGGGTGGTTCACAGCCAGCGCTGGGTGGCAGGGAATGGCATCAGCCTGGTGCCTGGCCTGCTGCTGGGATGTCTCAGGGCTGTTATGGAAACCCTGGGCCGTGATGCTGTGTGCCAGGCTATGATGGGGACCCCAGACTGTGAGGGCCACCCCTGGGCTGTGACAGGGACCCCCAGGCTGTGAGGGGGACCTTTGGTCTGTGACAGGACCCCTGGGCTGTGAGGGGGACCTTTGGTCTGTGACAGGACCCCTGGGCTGTGAGGGGGACCCTTGGTCTGTGACAGGACCCCTGGGCTGTGAGGGGGACCCCAGCAAAACCTCTTCCTCTCAGGGCAGAACCCCACTCCTTGCTGATGCATCTAGAAGTTGGTCAGCTTTGGTGCTGGCCTGTGATGTTCCTGCAAGGCCCACACTGGTACCTTTCCCGAATTCCTAAATATCTGTGCTTGTTCCCGCTGGGGTGGAGGGGCTTGTACGCGTCCGAGCAGCTAGCTGTGCCGGGTCCTCCGGGCCTCGTGGAGGTGACCGATGGAGGCTGATGGAGGCTGTATGCCCCTCTCTGGCTTGCAGTGGCTGTTTGGGGGCATGGGTGCGGGGCTGGGCCTGCCTGCCTCCCCCGCCGTGGAGCTGCTGCCCGTGTTCCCCCAGGCCTGTGCTGCTCTTCCACCTGCCGCTGGGAAGAGCTGGACAGACAAGAGGCTGCCTCACTGTAAGGTAAGCAGGCACAGGGAGAGGTTGGACAGGTGGGCTGCACCAGGACACCAGGAAATGCTGTGCATTTTCTAAGCATAGGGAGAAGGTGTGGAGAGTCCAAACACTAGCAGGGGTGTGTGTGTGTGTGTCTCTGTGTGTGTGTGTGTGTGTGTCTGTGAGTCTGTGTGTGTGTGTGTCTCTGTGTGTGTGTGTGTCTGTGAGTCTGTGTCTGTGTGTGTGTGTCTGTGTGTGTATCTGTGTGTATCTGTGTGTGTGTGCGTGTGTCCGTGTGTGGTGGGAGTATTTTAGTGTAAAGTTCTTGGAATCCATAGGACCATGTAAAATGTCCAATTTCTGAACCCAAATGCTCTTTTTCGATTTGTCAATATTTAAATAAGCAGCCATCAACCAATATCTTGCCCGAAGTGTTGCATAGCACGGGTTTAAGTTTTCAAGCGAGGATTTGTCCACCCGGTCAGATCTGCTTTCATGTTCCACCTCTCTGGCGCTTGGTTTTGACTTGTGCACTCGCACTGAGGGACTGCAATTTTCTGATTTGAAACCCAAAGAGAACTCAAGATAGGGCAGCTCGCTCAGTGCCTCGTGGGGGAGGTTAGTTAGCTGCTGGCTCCCCCGGGGCATCAAGCAGAGGGAGATGGGTCTGGGGTCCCGTGGCTCTCCTGGCTGCCAGGGTGCCGAGGGTGGACGGAGGAGGGTCTTCAGGGCGGGACTTGTCCTGCACCCCGGGCCTCACCTCCTCACCTCTGCTTACCTCCTCTTCCTCGGACAGATCTTTGTCAACCATTCCGTGGCTCTAGACTCGTCGTGGCTGCATCCTGAGGAGTCGCTGTGGCCCCTCGGGCACGAGAAGCCCCATGTGCTGGCGAACCGAGTAGCCGTGTCCATGTCCAGTCCACTTCCCACCATGCTGTTTGCCCCTCAGCCCGTGCCAGGTGGGTGCCAGCAGCCTGGAAGATGTGCCACTTCTTTCCCCTTAGTTAATTTTAAGCATGCAAACTGCATCATTTGAATGAAATGATTCTTAGTAAAATATAATTTCTTTGCAGGATGTGGTTAAAAAAACAGGGTCTTGAATAGCTTACTGGCTTTTTGGAATGTGGGGTCTGTTTTTGGGCAAGGCATGCATGGGCTGGTCTCTGCTCTGCGTTTAGACCTGGGTGTTTTTCTGCTGTTGGCTGTTGGTTGGGGCCCCGACCAGCCGGTTGGTCCCCGGTTTGCTTGTCTGGAGTGGGTGTGCCGTAAAGCACAGAGCAGGCACGCCCGGCGGCCTGTGACTGTGGACGTGGGTCATGAGGGGCTGTGTTTGGATAATGGATTCAGTTTCGTCTCTGGCTGAATGTCGTGCCTGCGTGACGGGGGACGAGCTTTGTAACTGACCTGTGGGCATCACCCGAGTGTACGATCCCATTATCGCAACAGGTGCTGCCGGCCGAGCTGTCTCAGCCTTTCCACCGTGGGCTGGCCGTGGCCGCAGCCGCGGTCCTCGTGCTGTGACTGCCTGCCTGCAGGCTTAGTGATACAAGGCTGCTGTGGCCATGGCGTGCCGCCTCGGAAGGTGTGTGTGTTCCTTCTCTGCCCATGTTTGCCCACGAGTGTCGCCTGGTTCTTAGGAAGAACCACTCGGTAGTCTGTGTTCTCAGCTGCACCTGCCTCCCTCCTTGTGTTCGTGGTTGCTGACAAACACGTTCCACGAGGTTTCCTGTTTGATTTAGTGACGATGGGATGGCTTGTGTGACATGCTGTGGGTGGTTCCGCTCGCCGTTGAAAGCGTGATGTTTCCTGGTGTGTGGCCAATCGCTGTCACCTACAGATCAGTAACAGCTGCCACAGGAGTGAAACGGGTTCACTGGTCCCACAGAGTCCCTGGGCAGACTCTCCTGCTCTCAGGGCATTGCTGGGTGGCACACCTCCTTCCTGTGAGCCTCTCCTTCCCGGTCAGCACCTGCCAGGGGCATGCCAATCATCCGACGAGCTGGACAAGCCCCTGGCCGCTTGCCACAGGCTTGCCTGCACGGCCTTTGTTCACTTATCCTGGTGAGGCAAATGTTTAAAGATATGTTTATTCCCTGAAAAGGCAGAGCCTGAGAGAGAGAGAGAGAGAGAGAGAGAGAGAGAGAGAGAGAGATATCTTCTCTTCTCCCCACTGGTTTACTCCCCAAATGGCTGCAGTGATCAGAGCTGGGTTGGTCTGAAGCCAGGAGCACCTCTGGGTCTCCGTGGGAGCAGGGGCCCAGGTACTTAGGCCATCCTCTGCTATTTCCCAGACCATTGGCAGGGAGCTGGACAGGAAATGGAGTAGCTGGGACTCGAACCAGCACCCACACAGGATGCCTAAACCGCATGTGGCAGCTTGGTGAGGTGTACCACAACACTAACTCGAGCAAACAGTTAACACATTATTCAAGCAGACTTCCGCTAACTTAGCTTTAGGCTTCTTCGCATCTTAGAGGAGAAATGACGTGTTTCTTCCAAATATGATCTGTGTTAGGATAACCTTTTATTCTAACCTAGACCACATTCACCAAATCCGCTTCTTCCATTTCTTATTTTTTCCCAACTATGGAGAGAAGCTAAATATAATGTAGTATTGCCTGTCACTTTGGGGGGGCTTTACCTGCCTGTCCCCACGGCTTTGGGGGTTACCTGCCTGTCCCGTGGTTTTGGGGGTTACCTGGTTACATGGCTGATCCAGTAGGATGTGTATTTTTGAGAGTAGAGTCTCTAAGTTGCTTCCTGAAAAAGGAGCCCCTCTTTTCGTGTTTTATAAATGGAAGAACTCTTAGGAATTATGTGTCTTTGGAAAACACGAATCTCCTTACATCCGAAGAGCACATCCAAGGCCGTGGTGTTACTAAACCGGGAAGCCGAGTGGGATGACAGGTTGAGGTGGGGTCAGCAAGGGAGGGCCCGGGGGAGGGGCAGCTGCAAGCTGATTGGACATTGAGATGCAACCATCAGTACTGCAATTAACTAGGAAAAATCTCCGTTAAACCTGTGGCAGCACATTTTCAATATGTCATTATTAAAATTTCTATTACATTTTATATCCTATTGTACATTAGTGAGTCTGCACATTGCATTTAATCGTTTATATTATACAGATACGCTGATGTGTATATAAGGCAGTGTACTCAGACCGTCCATATAAAACATGTAACGCCCATGTGTGCTGCGTGATTGAGAGGTCACGCTGACCCTTCTTGCCCCATGTCCTGTGTTCCACAGCATCAACGGCTCTGTCCCATGGCCGCTCTGTGTGTGATGGAGCTGCACCTGCTGGCCCAGGGCTGGGAGTTGAGCTGGCGTCCTCACCGGGGTGGGCAATTGCCAGTGGGTGCTGCTCTGCGGGGCGTTGCTGGGTTTGAGACAAGACCAGTCTGCACCAGCCCTGGAGGGTCTTGGCACGGTGAACGGTGCCTGAGGCAACTGGGGGTGGGCTGAGCCAGGTCAGGGGCCGCTGGATAGGATGGGCAGGGTGTGGGGGTACAGCCCTGAGATGCCTGGCCCTGAGTGTCGCCTCTCGCTGGCTGTTGGGAGAGGATGGCATAACAGGGTGCAGACAGCAGCACAGCCCGGGGGGCTGGGGAGATGGGGAGAGGATGGCATAGCGGGGTGCAGACAGGGGGACAGGGGGCTGGGGAGGTGGGGAGAGGATGGCATAGCGGGGTGCAGACAGGGGCACAGGGGGCTGGGGAGATGGGGAGAGGATGACATAGCGGGGTGCAGACAGGGGCATAGGGGGCTGGGGAGATGGGGAGAGGATGACATAGCGGGGTGCAGACAGGGGCACAGGGGGCTGGGGAGGTGGGGAGAGGATGGCATAGCGGGGTACAGACAGGAGCACAGCCCCGGGGGGCTGGGGAGATGGGGAGAGGTTAGGGCGTGCCACAGGGGCCTCGCCTTCTAGGATGCTGTGTCCTCTTGGGCTGCCTGCTGGCTGCTCTGAGCATGAGGGGTCCTGACTGGTGCCCATGGCCTCTCTTGGGGTCAGGCCCTCTCTGCAAGCCTGGAGTAGGGGCTGCAGGAACGAAGGCCGTGGCCTTGGAACAAGACTGCGCCTTCGTAGCTGGCAGGGATGAGCTGACATCTGTTGGCAACGCTGCCTTCTTACGGGTCCTCAGTGTGGGGCAGGTGGGGGTACCAGGCAGCTCTCTGGGCCCTTGGCCTGTCATGTGGACCCTACACTGCTTCATGGAACCCTGGGATCCTGCAGGAAACTGCAGACAGGCTTCAGAGCTACTGGAACCCATGACACTTTGCTCTGAGGTCAAAGGGTATGACCCAATACTGGTGAGAAGCAGTGTCCAGCCAGGGGCTGGTCTCTGCCCGCCCTCAGGGGACCAAGAAGGGAGACAGGAAGCGGGCCACACGGCCGGAGCAGCCTACGCCATCTCCTCCGGGAGAGATTGATTCACCTGGAGAGCAGCTCTGGGTCAGCCAAAGGAAGCTGTTGGGAAGACATGGAAAAAGTGGCCTGGATGTGGCGCATATGGATGGGATAAGCCCTCAGGGAGACTTGTGAAAGCCACAGTGCAGGTCGTCCGAGAGGGATTAATTCTCCCTGGCAGGAGGGAAGAGGCCCTGGGTGTGGCTGCCTCCGGCTTTGTCAGAGTCTGTGGAGGTGGGCACGCTGTCTGATTTCCCTTGCTTTCATCTTACGATTATTTCTAGCGGGTGTTCGTATTGGTCTACTTCCTTTCGTAATTATCAGTAAGATTTAAAAGAAGTCTTGAGCCAAGTGTCCTCAGTTCTCACATTGCAAGAGCATCTCTTACTGGACGTGAAGAGCTTGGTGTAAGTTTGACCCGATAAGGGACCAGTTCCCTCACTCAGGAAGGGGTCTGGACCACAAGGCAAGGCACGTCTGTTATCCAGGTTACCTTGCCCCCACGGGCACGTGTGGATACTTGTTACCTGGCTGTGGTAACGACCTGTCTTGGTAACGACCATTTTTGTCTGATTGAAACTCCAATCGTGTTGGCCATGTTGAGGGAGGAATGTGTGTGAGGCCTCTGTTAGAGGAAGCAGGGTGTTGGTCCCAGAGTCACCCTATCGACAGGGATGCCCCGGCCGAGGGGACCGGGACCAGCACAGTGAGAACCACCCTGGGTCTGGGTGGCGCACGCTGCCATTCTGCACACAGCTCTTGCATGTAGGAGAGAAGCTACCCAAGTCAGGGTGACAGCCAGCATGGACACATATCGCCTGGTTCCCCGAGAAGGTGGCGTGAATGAGCAGAGAGAGGACAGAGAAAAAACACGGCATCAGGAATTGAAAATTTGCCTCGTTGGAGTTGTGAGATGTGATGTGGCCATGCAGGGCTCGGTGAGGTGGGAGGTCAGTGAGTCCCCTCACACGGTTAGGACGAGAAGCAGCACAGCAGGAGCTGCGAGGCGGTCGCGTGCTTCATGCTGTCCTGACCAGGTCCAGGAGGAGGAGGAAAGATGGGATCGCTTGGAGAGACGACGACCAGAGACGACGCCTTGTTGTCACATCACAGATCCAAGAGGCCGAGCAGCCGCCACCAGCTGAGAAACAGCAGAATCAGGAAGCCACTGAAGCCAGACACAGGAAACTCTGACTGCTTACTCAAAGACTGAAAGCAAGTCTTTACCAAAGAGGTGAGAGTGAACTTAAAACGGCACGAGTTTCACCCTGCAGTCCACACGAGTCAGCAGTTGGTGTAGTCGCATGTCAGAGGCTGAATGAAGACCTGCTGGCTGTGTGAAGAAGGAGCAGGCTGATGCTGGCATAGCCTCCTGTGTGCCAAGCAGGCTGAGGTTGGCATAACCCTGTGCACCGAGCAGGCTGATGCTGGCATAACGCTGTGCATCGAGCAGGCTGATGCTGGCATAACCCTGTGCACCGAGCAGGCTGATGCTGGCATAACGCTGTGCACCGAGCAGGCTGATGCTGGCATAACCCTGTGTGCCAAACAGGCTGATGCTGGCATAGCCTCCTGTGTGCCAAACAGGCTGATGCTGGCATAACCCTGTGTGCCAAACAGGCTGAGGTTGGCATAACCCTGTGTGCCAAGCAGGCTGACGCTAGCATGGCCCGCTGCATGCCAAGCAGGCTGACTCTGGCATAATCCTGTGCGCCAAGCAGGCTGATGCTGGCATAACCCTCTGTGCTGAGCAGGCTAACGCTGGCATAGCCCACTGTGTGCCAAACAGGCTGAGGTTGGCATAACCCCGTGTGCCAAGCAGGCTGACGCTAGCATGGCCCGCTGCATGCCAAGCAGGCTGACTCTGGCATAATCCTGTGTGCCAAGCAGGCTGATGCTTGCATACCCCTGTGTGCCGAGCAGGCTTACGCTGGAATAGCCCCCTGTGTGCCAAGCAGGCTGATGCTTGCATACCCCTGTGCGTCTAGCAGGCTGACGCTGGCATACCCCTGTGCGCTGAGCAGGCTGATGCTGGCATAGCCCCCTGTGTGCCAAACAGGCTGAGGCTGGCATAACCCTGTGTGCCAAGCAGACTGATGCTGGCATAGCCCACTGCGTGCCAAGCAGGAGGACACTGGCATACCCTGTGCACCGAGCAGGCTGATGCTGGCATAATCCCCTGTGTACAAAGCAGGCTGATGTTGGCATACCCCACTGTCTGGTGGCCTGTAGTGCCAAGAAATTGCAAAGACACTGAGCAGGCAGAGTATTACAATAGCAGAGGGAAGCTTATCTGCACACACACACACACACACACACACACACACACACACACGCACCTCACCAACCCTAACACACACTCACACACACTCACCCCCACATTCACACACCCTACCTCTCACTCCCAAAACTCACAGTCACCCCACACTCACACACACAGCACTCACACTCACCCCATACTCTCACTCAGTCACCCCACACTCACATACACAGCGCTCACACTCACTCCATACTCTCACAGTCACCCCACAGTCACACACACAGCACTCACACTCAGCCCATACTCTCACTCACAGTCACCCCACAGTCACACACACAGCACTCACACTCACCCCATATTCTCACTCAGTCACCCCACACTCACATACACAGCGCTCACACTCACCCCATACTCTCACTCACAGTCACCCCACTCTGACACACACAGTGCTCACACTCACACTGCTCACACTCACACAGTCACCCCCCACTCTGACACACACTCACGCACACACACTCTCACACAGTGCTAGCAGGATATGCACTCATGTTCGTTTCCCTTATTTTGTAGATACAGAATAAACTGACACACAGATAGACATGGGCATTCATGTGCCCACCTGGAGCTGTGTGAGGCATGCTGCTATGCTGACGAGTGGAGACACAGTGCAGTGTGCGTCTCTACTCCTGAACAAAGATGGACTCCCAGTGAAACAGCTGGATATGCCTTGACGAAAGGTGCTGAGCTTTCTACCACGCACGCGCTCAAATAGCAGAATGATGGACTTGGGACTATTGTGCTGTTGTGACAATATAGGGGGATCAGTAGGGGTGGGAGTGGGAAATCCCTGAGCCTATGGAACTGTATCATGAAAAAAAGCAGAACTGTAAAAAGCACAGAATAGCAGCATGGTGCGTTACATATAAGCGGCGGGCAGGAGCAGCTTCATGGGGATTTGAAGCCCGAACGGGGACTTACAAGGCCTGTGCACCATGCATTACGATTCAGGTTTGAAGGTGAACCTTGTAAGTTACGCGTTGCGTTACGTCCTGCGATTTCTGTGTCTCCGCATGCGGTGTGCATTCTGGGGTCTGAGTGTGTAGAGCAGCACTTCAAGTTGTAGGGAAAGTTCTAACCATCTCAGACAAAGGTGCAATTCTAACCAGAGCTCAGCCCGACTCAAAGCACGCAGGAGGGGGCGAAAGACCAAAGACAAGTGTGTATTATAAAGCTATAAAATGACGGAGTTGGATATAAAGGCCTGAGTTTCTCAATTAATAGGCAGATGTTTTCAGATTTTCATCTCCAAACATATGGTGTCTTGCTTTTACATGGAGATGTAGACAGCATGCAATCAAGGCAGGGGAGAACTGTGCCGTGCAAGCACAAATCAAACACGCTGAAGCGGCTGTCTTGATAGCAGGCCTCTGAGAATTCAGAAGCAGAAGCGTGGCCAGGGACAGGAAGGAGCACTGGCCAGCTGAGAGGCCGGAAGTGAGAACATGCCGGGAGAGCCCAGCTGTTCTCGTATCAGAGCTGAGAGAAACCTGGCCCAGAGCCTCCCAGCGACGAGCAAAGAAGCCAGGGCTCACTGCGGCTGGAGAGACACAAGCACTCCTGGGGCATAGGAGCTGGATGGGGCACTCAGAGTGGCCGGCTCGGAGCTGGGATGTGAAGGAGAGACCAGGGAGATGGCACCATGACTGCACGGGGCACACTCAGTACCAGAGAGCGCGTGCCAGCCACGCATTTCACTCCTGGACAGTCCAGAAATGCAGGTATTGGGACAGGAGGCCACCCAGGTGTGCATCTGGGGTCAAGAGAGGGTGGACAGCAGGAAGCAGTGCAGGGGCGTGCCTCTGACAGGGGCTCACCCAGAGTGGACAGCAGGTGCTGGGCAGGGGGCGTGCCTCTGACAGGGGCTCACCCAGGGTGGACAGCAGGTGCTGGACAGGGGCATGTGTCTGGCACACGTGCTGGCCACATGTCTCTGCACCAGAAGAGAGTGGACATTATGTGTGAAAGCCCCGGATGCATCTGATTTTTAGAGAGATATGGATTGTCTGGAAAAGCGTGGATTTGATTGAATCCTGGTTCAAACAAACTGAGCCCAGGATAACAGACAGCGGGGACACGTCTGACCACTGTCAACATCTTCAGTGTCTGAAACCATTGCTAGTCTGTGGGGGTGATGAGAACGTCATGCTGACGGCATTTGTTGTCGTTATTATTTTTGAGAGGATCCAGAGAGAGATCTGCCTGTTGGTTCACTCCCTGAGTGGCCGCAATGGCCACTGCTGAGCTGGCCTGAAGCCAGGAGCCTCCTCCAGGTCAGGGTCCCGAGGACTTTGGCCATCCCCTGCTGCTTTCCCAGGCCACAGGCAGGGAGCAGCTGGTTCGCAAACTGGCACCAACAGGGGCCACTGGCTCAACAAGGTGGAGAATCAGCCTTCTACAGCACTGCACTGCACAATGTGGATGTTTTAAAACAAATTTTGAAAGATGAATTTGAAAGTTAGAAAGAGAGAATCCACTGGTTCACTTCTCTAGCAGCCATGATGGTTGGAGCTGGGCTGATTCAGAAGCCAGAAGCCTGGAGCTTCTTCCAGGTCTCCCACGTCGGGGCAGGGACCTGAATGCTCAGGTCATTGTCCTCTGCTTTCCAAGGCACCGATGAGCCATGAGCTGGATGGGAGGTGGAGTAGCTGGGACTTGAACTGGTGTCCGTATGGGATGCCAGCACTACGGGCAACAGCATTGCTGGCTGGGCTGCAACCTAGCCTAGAGCGACAATGATTATCGTTGAGTGGTCCCTTCCAGAAAACAAAGGGGTGACATGAAATGCTGTGACAGCCTTGAGGGGCACATGTGGTCAGATGGACAGGAGTGGTCCGGGGTGGCCGCGGAGGTCAGGGCGGGCACTGCAGGCTGCATTATGGAGCCCTGCAGACATTTTCACAACAGCGTTAAGACCTCGGAGGTGGGACCCTGCGTCACTGCGGAGGAAGCTGCGAACTTGCGGAGTTGCGTGTTGCTCTCAGCTGTAGGCATGGCTCCACCAAAATGCAAATTAGATGTGGGCAGCCCAGGGCCATCCACCATGAGCCCCACGGTCAGCAGACACATGGGACAGGAGACAGCGGGACTGTGAGGAGGACAAACAGTGCAGACAAGCCCTGTGGCCCGAGACGGCTGACGTCTGAGCCCGGGCCGGCAGGACGGGCCAGCAGGACGGGCCAGCAGGACGCAGCTTTCCAGCAAGGGAAGGAATGCCAGAGGGGAAGGGAAGTGAGCCTGTCACACACGTGGCAGGCTTTGCCTGGTCCACGGTAAGCGGATGCTGCCCGCTGCCTGGTACCTGGATGCAGGTTGTGTCGGGGGGGATGTTGCCAAGTGTGAGGTACCGTAACCAGCACGTGAGGTTGAACGTGTGTGGAGGACTGTGTGAACTTGCACATGCGTATCTGCTGTGTGATGTCAGGGGAAGCAGAGCCACCTTACCCTCAAACACGTGCCATTTCCTGTCATTTCCCAAAGCTGGGCTTCCAGGATTCTGAGCCTGGGAGCAGGTGGGCGCTGCCTGCAGTGACGCCACCATGCAGCACGGCACTGTGCCAACTTGTCTCACCTGCGCTGCGTGCACTGCTCCCCAGGAGGGAAGGAACAGTTGTGCCTGAACCACAGTGGGCAGCTGCGTGGACGCCCAAGGGGCGCTGGCCTTGCCGTGCACACCCGGCCTGACAGCTTCCTCATCAGCACACAGGTGTCGTTCCACGCGTTGCTGGAAAACCTCCCGGACTCCAAGGAGAACCTGCTGGTGACAGAGACCTTGCTAGGAAGGCAGGCACTCTGCATCCGGTTGTGCCTATCTTTGCTTTCTCCAAAGGACAAAGTGAGTTACACAGACGGGACAGTGAAACAGGAGGAAGGGCTGGCATGAACGGGCCGGCGGAGTGCAGTGCGTGCCTCCGTGGGAACAGTTACTGCAACTCGTATGCCCAGGAGCCTGTCTGCGCGGCTCAGGGCAGGGCACAGTGCCCGGGCTGCATGTCAGAACCGTCACTGGAAGAAGCTGGTGAGAAGCTGGTTTTTGAGTAGGGAGACTTGCCATGATCTTGGATGCGAAAGTGGCACAGTGTAAAGAGAGAAGTTCTCAAGCTAATTTATGCAAATCATGTGATGCTAATTGAATCACTTCTTGAAAGTGTGAGAAAATCGTTTAGAAGTATTGCCAGTGGGATAGGCACAGGAGATTAAGGTCTTATCACACATATATGCAGGAGAATTTTCTTCAATCTGCTCTGATGGCTTTGTCTACCGCAGACAAGCTAGTAAGCGGCAGAGACTTGCTGTGTGTCGCAGTGTATTCCAGTGCCGTGGTAGACATGTGCCTGACTGGTCAGTGATGCTGCCAGCACGTGACCTGCTGTCCCACAGGAATGAGGATCAGGTCATCCCAGTCTCTGGTCTACTCTGGTTTGCAGTAACCAGCAGAACACGCGTGCCTTCTCCCTGGCCCCGCGAGCAGGTGGAATGGGTCAGCAGCTTGGCTTTCAGATCCGCTAAGATGCGGAGCGCGATTTCAGTGATGGGTCTGTGCCGTCGGCAGGTTGTGGAGAGCCAGCGCGTGCAGGATACATTATGCAGGATAACGGAGGAACAGCGAGATCTCAAACGCCGTAACAGGGTAATTGACTAAGTGAGTTGTGATACATCAATAGTAAAAAATGAATAGTCTTCAACTATTAGCAAAAGCACATGGAGAAGATTATTTAATGAGAAAAAATACTCATGTTTCAGTGTTGAGCTTTTAGGTGTAGTTTATGAACTATGTGGACAGCGGGTACAAACTCAGAGCTCACACGGCACAGACACAGTGCAGCACATGTGACCACGGTCATGGAGCAGCACACCCGCAGGTGCACCCGACATCCACAGACACACCCACAGGAACACGTGTACACCCCCACAGTGACACACGAACGCATCCACAGACACACACATCCTGACGTGCACACACCCACTGCCACACACACACACATGTCCTCAGTCTCTCCCTGGTGGTGCTGTCATGGAGCTGTCCCGGGAAGTCCCACCTCAGCCTCGAGATGCTGCCCGCTCTGCTCACGGAGGTCACGGGCCGTGCTGGTGCTGCGTGCTGTCCAGGAGCCAGGACACATTCCAGGCGCTGTTGGGGAGAGCCATGGATGCCGTGTCCGGCCAGTGCAGGCTGCTCCCCAGTGTCCGGAGTCTGCAGGCTACCTTCCCCTGGGAGACGTGTACAGGCCTGACCTTCCCCAGCCCTCCCTGTGCTCCTCCTGGAAAGGAGCAGCATGCGAGCGCTGTTCGTTACTTGATTTCGTCCTGGACACCCAGGACTTGATCATGCCAGCAGTGGGCGGTGAGCTGTGGCAGGCCTCCTGCGTGTCTGTGGTCTTCGCGATGAAGGTGCTCCACGCTCCTGCTGCCTGTCCCCAGCCCACGTGCTCAGCAGCTGGACGAGGCCAGGAGTGAATCTCGTATCTGCAGCTGGGTCCGCAGACTGTTCAAGGACTATTTTTTCAAAGGATTTATTTATTTTTATTGGAAAGGCAGAGTTACAGAGACAAGGAGAAGCAGAGAAAGATCTTCCATGTGCTGCTTCATTTCCTAAACGGCTGCCATGGCCAGAGCTGAGCTGAGCTGAAGCCAGGGGCCAGGAGCCTTCTCTGGTTTCCCATATGGGTGCAGGTCCCAAGTAGTTGGGCTGTCCTCTGCTGCTTTGCCAGGCCTTGCGCAGGGAGGTAGTTGGAGGTGCAGCACCAGGACAGTGCCCCTAACTGTCCTGTGGGATCTTGGCCGTGGGAGTGTGGCTTGCATGTCTTTCTTAGACGGTCAGTGGCCGGCCCTTCCCCTCGGCGATCGGCCGGTTTGCGGGGGTGTGCGTGTGGATCTGCCGGGATGTGCCAGCACCTTCTCCGTCACATCTCCTCTATGGCTTCGTTTGCTGCGATTATTTTTTTTCACTCTGTGTTGCTTTTTTACTTTGTAATTTATGCACTCCATCGCTGCTGCTTTCAAAGTTCTACGCTGATGGCACACATACTTCAATCCAGGAAGTCTGAAGTCCAGTGTTGTCTCCTGTCAGTAACGTGAAGACGTCAGAGGCGGACTGTGGCTTGTTCTCCACCCCTAATTCTCATTCCTTAGCTGTTTAAACATCAGTGCTGCTGACATCTGAGTGGCTAAATACTTGCGTTTTAGAATAATCCTCCCAAGGTATTTCCCCCAGCGTTCTCAGCCACCACAGCATGCCTCCGCGGAGCAGTTCTGCTCATTGCCTCCGCCACGCCGAGGGCCCCTGCTCTGGCTGATGGTCCTTGGAGGTATTTCTGACGTCTGGCCGTCCCCCATCATGCTGGGGTTCCTGTCAGGCCCTGGGGACCATACAGAATTGGACCGCGATGGACCCCGGAGGACCATCCGTGTTTCTCCCTGACCATTCTTGCGATTCAAGTTCAGGATTCGACTTCCTCCCAGCACGTCCAGGTGTGGTTCTTGGAAATCCACCTGTGTGTTGCACCGCGTGGACTACTGTCTTTTCCATTTCCTTTCTTTCTGCTTTTGAAACGTTAATGTGACTCTAGGGAACTTTGTCAGCCTGAGGTCCGTATTCCTTTCAAACTGCTAGATTTTAGTTCCCTGGGCTTACTCTCAGTAATTTCTGTAGTTCTATTTTCCAGGTACTAAGTCTTTCTTCATCCATATCTAATCTGCTGTTTAGCTCTCTGTGGTGCTCCATATTAAAAAAATATTAAAAAGATTAGTTTGTTTAATTCGAATGAGAGAGAGGTCCATGGAGAGCTTTTTTAACCTACTAGCTCATTTCCCAGAAGCCAGCACCAGCCAGCACCAGGTCAGGCTGCGGCCAGGAGCCTGAGGTCCCGCTGGGTCTTTGCTGCGACGACAGGCACCCAGGGACTTGAGCCCTTGCCTCTGTGCAGTGTGCAGTCACAGGAATTTTGTTTGGGGACCTGAGTTGGGGCTGAAACTCGGGCTCTCGGAAGTGGGCTTCCCAAGCAGTGGCTTAAGCATCGCCCTGACTGCCTGCCGCCCACACAGCCTTCATCTCGCCTTCTCTTAGGCCTCCTTCTTTGGCTCCTCTGAAGACACAGCAGGCACAGGAGCTGCGTGTCCCTGAACTGGAGCCTCTTCCAGTCCTTGTCTGGGCAGACCCGGGACTGCTGTCTGTGCCAACTGTCACTCCCACAGCCTCCTCTCTCCTGGGCTCTTGACTGGGAGCTGCCACCAGTGATTGCTGAGCCCCTGTAGGCGGCATCCCGTCAGGAGGGGCCTTGGCAGGTGGCCCAGGTAGGTGAAGCCTCCATCGGAGGAACACCCCAGTAGTTAGTCTCTGTGGGCGCAACCCGGTAGGAGGGGCCTTAGCCTCTGCCTCCTCTGAGAGGCTTCCTGACTCTGTCTGAAGGAGCAGGTGGAGGGGGGAGGGGTGCCAGCAGCCACGGCTGGCCAGGCTCCCGAAGGCCCATCCTACATGCTGGGTGCTGCTCCTGCCGGCCCCTGTGCACCTGCAGCGTCTTCCTGGGGAAGACAGAGATGCTGCGTGCGGCCGTTGTGGGTCCCTGTGCTTGGTGTCCCTTGCAGAGGCCTGCCGGCTGTCCCTTTCTGTCTTTTTCGTTACTGAGCAGCCTGGTTACCTGTGCTTCCTCTACTCACGCCTCTCCAGAACTGCGCAGAGAGATGCTCTTCCCACCAGGAATGCCTGTCCGTCTCAGATAACCACTCTGGGATCATCCCCTTGATGTGGCAGGACCAAGGGCTGCAGGGCAAGGGGCACGGCTTCCCCCGGAATTACAGAAATCTTCAGGCCTTAATTTGGTCAGAAAATTAGGTTCAAGAGGAAAGCGATGTAAACTGAATCTTCGTTGGGCCGGGCCGTTGCCTCCTTGCCCTGAAACCCAGCGGTGAGCTCGTGTGCCGTTTGGGACAGCTGTCATTTGTCTTGTTTGTCACTGGGCCTCTGAGGCCTGGCACAGGCTATGGCATTGCTAAGGACCGGGCAAGCACGGCATGAGGGATTGGAATGTGGATTGGGCACCTACTCTATGCCATGGGCAGTGCTGTCATGGTGACCGAGCGGACAGGAGCGTTCTGCTCCCACAGCCTCGCGGGTGGGCTGGTGTGGGTAGCATTACAGCCTGGTCAGTCGTTCTAGCATCGCAGTGGTGCTGTCTAGCCAGCTGCTTTCGGAGTGGCGTTCTGGCCTGGGCTGGGCCTGCTTCTGGTGTTTGTCATGACCAGGAGGCTGTCTGCCCGCTCACAGTGTGCCTTGCCTGCCATGGCCCCTGTATCCTGAACCCATGCGGATGTGAGGTGTCCTGAGAACGTGGGCCCTCAAGCCCCGTGCAGCAGCCATGTTCTGGGGGTGCAGGGGTTGTCGCTTCCAGGTGGTGCGGTGGAAGAGCCATCAGCGCTTGGGGTCCTGAATCTTACGCCTCTGTCAGGGATGAGAGCGGGAACCCACAGAGGGGCTTGAGGCTGGGGCCCTGCATGCTGTTGGGGAGGGACTGCGTTTCCATGGACCAACGCTGCCCCTGGTCTCGGGCTCCCCTGCAAGTCCATTCCCTCTGCTTCCGGAGAAATGAGCGCTCGTTTAAGGCAGCATTATCTTCCACACTGTGGCTGCTTCTAATTGGAAATGAACCCTGAGCATCTTTGATTTAATCGGCCTGTTTGTATTCCTTCTCCATGGTGCAGGGCGCACCTGCTTTGAAACCCACAGGGCAGCACAGGCCCACAGGGCAGCCCCGTGTACCTTCCTGAGAACCCACCCACAAGACAGGCGTGCCAGAGATGCCCCTGGCTCGTCAAGGGAAGGTTAGATCAGCTGGGAATGCAGAGAACAGATTTTATGGTTGGCAGTGAGAGTGGGAGGTGCAGCTGTTGGTGGGGGTGATGGCCTTGGGGGAAAAGAGCAAGAGGCCCAGGCCCATGGGGCAGGAGGGGCAGGAGGGGCAGGAGGGGCAGGAGGGGCAGGAGGGGCAGGAAGGGCAGGTGGGGCAGGCAGACCAGGCCCGTGGGGCCCGTGGGGTCTGTGGGGCAGGCCTGGTGGGGCAGGTGTGGCAGACGAACTAGGCCTATTGGGCAGTGGGGCAGGTGGGGTAGGCCTGCTGGAAGTGGCTGCTCCAGTAAGTGCTTGAATGTGAATATTTTGTTGTAAGTTTATTTATGAGACAAAGATAGAAATAGACAGACACATGCACACAGAGAGACAGGGAGGAAGGGAGAGAGAGAGAGAGAGCTCCCACCCACTGCCCACTCCTCCAGTGAAAGCCCAGGCTGGGCCAGGAGCTGGGAACTGGCTCCGGGTCCCCCGTGTGGGTGGCAGGACCCAAGTGCTGGGGCCACCACCACTGCCCACCGGGTGAGAGCCAGCTCCAGGATACGAACATGTGTGCGTGGGTGTGGGCTGCACTTCTGCCAGGCAGGAATACAGAGCTTGGTGAGTGAGTTCCTGAAATGACGGTCATGCCTGTGCCAAGGCACATGAGGTCCGGGTGAAGGTGTGTGAGGTCAGGGGTGGGTGTGAGAACATGTGAGGTCAGGGGTGAGGGGCAGCCCTGGGGTGCCATTCCTAGCCTGGCCTAGCGTCCTCCCTCAGCAGAGCGGCTGAGGCTTGGGCCTGGGGACAGCCCTGTGCTGGACCTGGGCTGGGCTCCTCCACTGCCTGCTGGTAAGACCAGCCCTGGGCTGAGGCCAGAGAGGACGGGACCAGTGCGTCCTCCCCGGGGCTGGCCTGGTCCTGGGCTGAGGCCAGAGAGGACGGGACCAGTGCGTCCTCCCCGGGGCTGGCCTGGTCCTGGGCTGAGGCCAGAGAGGACGGGACCAGTGCGTCCTCCCCGGGGCTGGCCTGGTCCTGGGCTGAGGCCAGAGAGGACGGGACCAGTGCGTCCTCCCCGGGGCTGGCCTGGACCTGGGCTGAGGCCAGAGAGGACGGGACCAGTGCGTCCTCCCCGGGGCTGGCCTGGACCTGGGCTGAGGCCAGAGAGGACGGGACCAGTGCGTCCTCCCCGGGGCTGGCCTGGACCTGGGCTGAGGCCAGAGAGGACGGGACCAGTGCGTCCTCCCTGGGGCTGGCCTGGACCTGGGCTGGGCTCCGAACTTGATGCTGTGCCGTGCCTGCACACCAGCCTCTCTCCCAGGAAAAGCCGTTCTAGCAGCTGAGTGGCAGCCAGGGCCTGGAGGCAGTGCCAGAAGCCATTAGGCCTTGGAGTGGCACAGGCCGGGCATGTCTGCTCTCTATAACCCTAGGGCTCTGGCAGTTCTAAACCAGCGACCACCGGGACTGGGGCCTCCTGTGTACCTGGCCCGGGTGGGCTCGAGCATGCCCTGGAGGGTCCCCAGAGTCCTCTGGGGGGAATGAGATGGAGGGGCAGGGTTCTGGCTGGGGACCAGCCAGTCCTTGTGCGTGTAGAGGGGACAATGGGCCTGATGTTGTCAGGAGGCTGGTGTCATCGTCCAGGTGGGCCTTGGGGAGTCTCCCAGCACCGGAGGGTCCCCTGGCCACAACCGGCAGGACGCTACTTTGGCTCTGGCCAGCAGGGTGGTCCCATGGCCAGCAGGGCAGTTCCCTGGCCGTTGCCGGTAGGGTGGTCCCCTGGCCGTGGCCAGCAGGGTGGATTCCTGGCTGTGGCTGGCCTTTGCATGCTGGCAAGAATGGAAGAGGGAGGGGCCAGCGCCTAATAGCTGGGCGACGCTGGGGCTGCCGAGCCCCTTGTCCCAGGCTGTCTTTGGGATGTGCACACAGTTAATTACTGTTTTGCTGGAAACATTGATTTTATTAGCAATCCTTATGGGGTAGCATTCCTGGCTTATCTCTCAGCTGGCTTAGTGCTTGTTTTTTTCCTTGGCCGGACCTATCTGATCTTAGTGTTTATTTACTCGACTACGGGGTTCTCGGCAGCCCTTTGGGGAAGCGAGTTATCACCCTTATTTATCAGTCGACACAATTTATTGAGTGCCTGCTCATCCTCCCACTCGGCTGGAGAGGCAGCTCTCGCGGGAGCAGCTGGCGGCCTCGGTAGGTCCTGTCTGCCTGCACCGCTGCCTGCGCCTGGCAAGTGCTGGGAGGAGCAGGAGTGCCAGGCGCCCAGGGCCTCCTCCCAGCCGGGCTCCCTGTGTGTGCTTCCGGGAGAGGACATCTGTGCCCTCTTCCCCAGGGCACCCTGCGGGCTTCTGTGATGTGCGTGGGGAAGGTTTGGCTCCCAGCCTGCTTGGCTTCCCACAGTGGGAATGTGGTGTGGGTGAGCGAAAGCCACACCCCGTCGACACCAGGGCCTCGTGTCGTCGCCCCACACCTGCAGCAGGGGGAGACTGCTGGCCGGCTGCCCCCAGCTCCCCTGGTGCACTGGGCTGGTGTGGGAGTGAGCCCCATGAGTGTTGTGTGTTTAGGAGCAGCCAGCTGGACTCGGAGCGGGTTTACAGCCGCGTTCCCAGTGCCTTTATGAGTCGTGAAGACTTTACTTACTTGTTATGTTAGACACACATAGGAGGGTGGGAGATGCTGAGTCACTCCTGGGGCAGGAGCTCAGGCCAGGTCAGGGCAGCCAGGGGAAGCAGCCCCAGAGAAGGCCCTGTGCTCCTGGACGTCCGAGGTGGGTGAGGGGTGAGGGCTGGGAGCAGTGGAGCCCTGCACCCTGAATCAGGGCTGGGAAAGGGACCCAGCGTCCACCCACCTGTCTCAGAGGAGGTGGCCTGGGAGGGGTATGGAGCAGGCCTGGGGTGGAGGTGCCACAGGCAGGCACGCAGGTGTGTCCTTGACCCCGGCCCCCTACAGGGTCTGCCCAGCTGGCCGCCCACCCAGCCTGTGTCGGGGGCGGGGGGCTACTCCCTCCTTAGGAACCAACTGCCAGCGCGGAACTTGGAGGTTCCAGTCCGAGGCCAGTCCGAGGGCCAGCGCCCGACAAAGCGTCCCTCACACCTACTATGGGCTTTGGGCCCTAGTGGGTCCTCACTTTTTGCTCTGTGGCTCATGCTGCAGCTCCACCCAGCAACAAAGTGGCCCCTGGCCGCCCTCAGGGACCCAGGTGGGCTGAGCTGAGGCTGAGCCAAGCACCTGGAGGGAGGCCCACCAGGGCTGGTTCCTGGAGGTTCCCTGGCCCACTGGTGGACCTTGCAGGGAGAGTCCGTGGCTCCCTTTGGGTCTGCACACACACCCCTGCCCCCCTAGGGTGTGACTGCCATCCCATGCCTCGTGCTGGAGGCTCCCAGCCAGCATGCTCCTCCTGGGGTCACCGAGGACGGTCATAGAGCAGATGAGGGTGCTGCGTCCTTGCTGTGCAGAGGAGAGGCCCTGCAGAAGGACACATGGGGGTTGTGGACAGCCCTGTCTTCTGTGCACCCCATGGGGGTGCCCTCAGGTACTCACCTCTGTGTGTGCCAGGCTCTGTGTGTGCTGGGTGGCTCCTGCTGCGGTAGGGAGGGAATGCAGCCTATTGAAGCGGTGTGGCCCGGGCCGCACTGCCACCCCAGTGTTGGTGCTGGCCTGGCCGGTGGGCCAGGGAGGACGCTCAGGGAGGAAGGACATGCTTTGATCCACACAGGCCTTGTGTCTGCGGTGCACTCTCAGCAGCCGGGCCATATCCACGCAGGCCTGACGTGGAGGGCCACGGCCCACGCGAGGTGGCCACGGGGACTCTTACATATGCATGGTCTTAGACAGTGTTTATTTTATGACGTTTTATAGTGTGCTTTCATGAAGATAATGTATCTCTCCTGACTCTTAACACGTTTTTCTTAAGATTTATTTGCTTATTGGAAAAGCAGAACAAGCGAGAGAGGAGGGAGCAGGAACTGCCACCTGCTCATTCCCCAGATGGCTCAGGGCTAGCCCGGAGCCAGAATCCCACCTCCATGTACACAGCAGGAGCTCCAGCACTTGGGCGATCTTTGCCTGCCTTCCCAGGTGCTTCAGTAGAAGCTAGATGGGAAATGGAGCAGCTGGGACTCGAACAGTCACTCAGATATGTCGTGTCAGCTTCTCAGGCAGAAGCTTAGCTCGCAGTGCCACAACACCAGCCCCGTGGTTTCTCATCTTAAATCTGTGTGTGGCCACACAGGGGTTGCACTGTTGTCAGAGTGGCCCAATCCAGAACACAGAACAGCAGGTGCAGTGAGCTGTGGGCAGCAGGGCACGGCCGCTGGGAAGGCCTTCAAGATTTACACACACACCATCTTATGTCTGCTGGTTCACTCCACAAATGGCTGCAATGACCAGGTCTGAGCGGCCAACAGCCAGGAGCCAGGAACTTCATCTGTGTTTCCCAGTGGATGCAGGTACCTGAGCACTTGGGCCGTCTTCCACTGCTTTTCGGGAGTGTTAGCAGGGAGCTGGATCAGAGTGGAGCAGCTGGGACTCAAACAAGTGTCTCAGTAGGGTGCTGCTGTTGGAGACTTTACCCACTAGGCCACAACGCTGGCCCCTGGCAGCTTCTTGAGGAGGGACGCGTCCTTTGGCAGCGTGTCCCACCAGTCAGGCTCTGTCCTGCTAGCCCAGAGCAGGTGGACACGTGTGTCTGCACAAGCCTGCAGCTTCATTCTCGACTCGCAAACTTGGCAGCCACTAGGATGCCCCCACGGAGAGCAGAGAAGCTGTGGGCAGTGTGTGGGCCGGGCGGTTCCTCTCCGTGCTGCTCTGAGGCCGTGGTGGCACGTGGGGGCACCTGCGTGTGTGTGCTCAGAGGAAGGTGGAATCAGGGAGAGCTTCGTGACACTGTGTCCCCATCACAGGCAGGGCCTTGTGGATGTAAGATCAGTGCAGATGGGTGGGGAACACGGGGTGGAGACAGCAAGCCCTGGTGGGCGGTGCCACAGCTGTGGACCCGTGCCTTGGACCTTGGCCCAGCCCACAGGATGTGTGCCACCAAGACCAAGCCCGATGGAGCTGGTGGAGCTGGTTACTGTGCTGTCGCCATTGGCTCATCCCTGGGGACAGGACTGCGGGAGGAAGTGGGGGAGCTGGGGCTGGGCAGTGCCTGGAACGCCCGAGCTGAAATCAGTCCTATAAAAAATAAACTTCATTAGGTCCATGTCTGAGCATCTGGGAAGCAGGGCTGGCCTGCCGGGGCTGGAGCTGGGGCTGGGCGCTGGGGCGGGCTGTCGGGAAGGCAGCCTCACTGTGCGCAGAGCTGCGTGGAACGCCTTGCTGAAGGCATGTCGCCTGCTTCCACCTTCAGGCTGAGCAGCTTCCCGGAAATGCAGGTTCAAATTCAGCGGAGCTCTGAGTGGCCCCCAGCTGAGGGCTGGACACAGCAGCCGGGCTGGCCCAGCATGTGGGAGTGGGGAGCCTGCAGGGCCTGTCCCGCCCCATCACCCCTCCCCTGCCCACCTCACTGACAGCAAGGCCCCCAGCCATAGCCTGACCCTCATCCCGCCCCCCCGCCACATTACCACTTTTCTCTCCCGAGGGCAGTGGCGCAGGCGTGGGAGTCCAGTCTGGGACTGGCACCCTTCTTGCTGGGTTCTGGGTTTGCTGTCCTCAGAGTAGTGTGCACCCGCTCCCTGCGTTGTCAGCATGCCCACCGTGATGACTCCCCGCCCTTTTCTCCGCAGGGTTTTGCCACAGTGGCTTCAAGCCGGCCAGCAGCAGTCCTACCATCGCCATCGCCGCTGCCACCATGGTCTCCGTGGACACCGAGGGCCTCCGGGGCCCGTCACCAGCTGTGCCGCCATATCACTTCCTGACGTGGGCGCCCATCACCATGCCCCTGCGGACAGTGTCCTTGCCAGGTAGGCTGCGGGTGGGAGCTTGTCATGCCACTGGCCACGTCCGCCCAGCCAACTAACGCCGGGCCTGGGCTCCAGCGGAGGACAGGCAAGCTCAGTTCTGGCCTGGGTGTTGTGATGGGCTGGGGTCCCTGAGGTTTGCGGGCTCCCAGAGACACAGATGCCCCAAGATGCCCTGAGCCCTCGGTGGCCTCCTGGCTGATGTTGGGGAGCTGTTGGCAGAAATGAGGCTTCCCTTACCTGGCTTGGGGGAACATGTGTGGGCACCGTCCTCCCATGGAGCTCGCATGGGCGGGCATGGGCACCGTCCTCCCGTGGAGCTCGCATGGGCGGGCATGGGCACCGTCCTCCCGTGGAGCTTGCATAGTTGCTGGGTGCTGTCCTCTCGTGGAGAGGGCTCTGTGTTCATGGTGGCGATACGCATGGCTGACACTGTCACAGAGACATCTGCGTGCTTACCTTGAGGCCTGGCAGAGATGCCCTGTTTCCCTCCTTCTCGGGCTCCGGTTGTTGCTTTTGCTCGCCGCCATCCAGACGTGGTCCCTTTCCACCCAGGAGTGTGGACGACCAGAGTTCCGTGGGGGCTGATTTATTAGTGGACAATAGACACTGTCCGCAAGAACAAAGTTCGATTTCTGTCTCAGCACACCAGTGAATGTGTCCGGGATATGCTGGGGAGTGAGACACAGGATGGTGTCTGTGTGGGCGGTAACTGACAGCTGCGCTGTGCTGCTGACATGGGTGTGACCCGGTGTGTCCCCGGGAAGTGCATCCTGGCCCTGTGTGCACCGGGGCAGCCTTGCCCTGTAGGTCTCGTGTTGGTCTGTCAGGTGGGGAAGGATCTGGCGTTTGTCCCTCTCTGCATCTTGCAAGGCTCCGAATCTCGTTGGCCGTAATGGACGTCCAGTCCAGGAGGCGAGAGACACACCTTGCAGGGCTGCAGGGCGCTGTCAGGGTGGCTGTGGCCGAGATGAAGGGGTGTGCTTACAGGTCGTGATCTTGTCATTGGCAATGCGGCTGAGTGCCTGGGCCAGGGGCTGGCTCTGAGGGAGCTGGTGGGTCAGTCTTGGGCTCCTCCCACACTGGCCTTCATGCTGCCTCCTGGGGCCGTGTGGGCACCTGTGGGCGAGCTGCTTACTCAGAAGGGAAGGGTGAGGCTTTGTGAAGGCGAGAGGTGCGGGGCTTGTCCAGCAGGGTTCTCCCTCCAGGCATGCCTGGGCGAGCTGACGTCAGCCTGTCCCGCGGAGGGTGTTGTGGGAGCAGTGTCCACACAGGGCAGGCTGGGGGCCGGAGCAGGAGAGCCCTCCTCGCTGTGAGGCTGTTCCACGGGTGGGCAGTCAGCCAGAGCTCATGCCGTCTGCCCACCTGCAGGTGGATGTCCTGGAACATGACAGCTCTCATGCTTTCAGAGATCTATTTATTTATTTGATGGAATCAGAGGGAGTGGAGGAGGAGAGAGGGGGGTGGGGGCAGAAAGATCTGCTGGCTCAGGCTAGCGCTGAGGCAGGCTGAAGGCAGGAGCCAGGAGCTTCTTCAAGGTCTCCCAAGTGAGTGCAGGGACCCAGGCCCTTAGAGGATCTCCTGCTGAGTTCCAGGGCATTAGCAGGGAGCTGGTCTGTGGTGGAGTGGCTAGACTTTAGCCAGTGCCCGTATGTGATGCCAGTGCTGCGGCGTGGACTTAGCCCATTACGCCACAGCACTGAGTTCAACAGTTCTCTTTTTAAACAGAAGAGCCAGACGAGAGCATATTCACACCCAGGGTTTGGGACTGGCCCTGGAGTCCTGGAGTTTGGGTGATGGTTCTAGGCTGGTCGGGGTTGTCTGCTAAGGTATTTGGCAGTGGCTGGGGACTTCTCGGTTGTCAAGATGTGGCAATTTGCTCCTGGGGTCTTGTGGGCGAAGGTGGGGAAAGCCGTCGCAGCTCCTACCAGATCGGTCCCAAGGTATGGGTTGGACAGTGAGTGGGATGGGCAGCAGGACTGTGGGACTCCTGGCGCCCAAGGCACAGCGTTGTGAGCTGCGGGCTCCAGATGCAGTGTGACACGCACAGGGCCTGCGGTCAGTCCCAGTGGTCACCAGTGAGGCTCCTCCCATCGCGGGTCCCATGGTCACCTTCCAGGTGCCCTCCACAGCCGATCCCAGTGATCACCAGCAAGGCACCCCCCATGGCTGGTCCATGACCACCAATGAGGCGCCCTCCATGGCCCATTCCTCATCCATGGCACTCATGGCACCACTGGGCCTGGCAGCTCTGCTCGCTGAGCACCTGGGTTCCCTGGGCACCCTGTTTATGCGCCTCTCCCCTTCCTGGGCTGTTCCTGCCATTGCACAGACCAGGTGGTCCTTTCTGCTGGCCCAGCCATCTGTGGTCCCTGGGCTGAGTCCGGCCCGTTCATCCCTTCACGGGGCTCGTGACCGCCACTCTGTGACACAGGACTCTGGGGTCGCTCTGCTGCCTGTCCTGGTGGCTGGAACTGAAACAGCGGTCTGTCTTTCAAGAATGAGGGTGTTTGTTTTTAAAGCTTGGCCCACCGCATCTTCAGCATCCAAGTGAGCAAGGGATGCAGGGGTGGGTGGCTGTGGTCTCCAGCAACACAACCGACTGTCAGATCCAAATATTAAGAAGTGCCAGCTGCCTGGGAGGCCATTTGCCACCTGTTCCTTTGCTTCCAGAACCACTTAATGGCCCACATTTAACATTTTGTCCTGCCGCAGAGCAGCTGGGAAGAGCCTTTTTTTTTTCTTCCTATTAGTGACTCCCCAGCCAAGCTCCATAGCAGTCAGCTACATCTCCAGGCCAGGGCTGTGCCGTGTGCATTCCACATGGCTGTCGGCTCCCCTATTAGCGGAACCTGCAGGTGCCGGAGTAGGTTCTGTGGTGGCAGTAATCCAGCCATTTGGGGAGGAAGCTTGATGTTAATCCAGAAATTGTTTTCTCCTCCAGGGTAATCAGAAGTGTCATAATACATGTTAGCAAGGCAGAGGTGCTGGGCGCAGACAGTGATGCTGTGACAATGTAGTTCCTTCCACCCAATGAAGGAGGAGCCATGGCAGGGAGGAGCAGCTGGAATGGGCGTGTTCAGGGCAGTCGCCTGGGAGCAGGAAGGGACTTGGGGTCTGCGCTAAGGCACGATGGGGCAGCAGGAGCCAGTGCAAAGTGTTCACTGCAGGGGATGGGTCCTGGGCTGAAGTGATGGTGTCAAGTTAGCCCAGAGTCAATGGTAACTTAGTATCCATAAGAAGGCTGGCGGCAGGTGTCCACATGGGCTGGGAAGGTGCAGATCTCCGAGTGGGGTCTAGAGGGGGCGCTGTCTCCCCTGGCCTCGGTCCCCTCCCCGACCGCGGGGAGGGAGCTCCTAGAATCTGGGGCTCCCAGCTAGGGGACCCCTTCCCTGCTGCTCTCCACCCTCCCCCACTGTGAACTCCAGGTCACTCTGATTCTGGAAAGAAAAATGGGCTCCATACCACACGTACACAACTCTCCTCCCAGATACAGAGGTGCCACCCCCTGAGGCTGGAACCCGGCCTGAAGGCCCTGGGGGCAGCCTGTCCCAGCATGTGTCTGCCGCTCCGCATGGGTCAGGCCTGTCTCCAGTTCTGCATGTCATTGCTGGTCCTGTGTCCGTCCATGTTTGCTGAAAGTTGTCGCTGTACTGCTCCCAGCCTCAGCACAGTCACACGTATCTCTGTGTAGCTGTTGCTCGGAGAGTCTGTGCCTTGAGTGCCGGCTGGGTGCTGATGTCTGACCAACCAACATCATCCCCTCCTTCCCCCAACTCTCCGACCTTCTCCCCGTTCTCCTTCCTCGGCACGCTTGTGCAGGATGCTAACTGCCCCTGCCGGGGGCTGCCCGCAGGTTACGGGTGCTTGCCCTGCCCAGCCACATCTCCGGCCTCACCTTGTGCAGTGGAAGGCGTGGTCTCCGGCCCATGGTTCTCCCGTAAACAACAATGTAAAGAAGGCTCCTGGGGCGGCAGACAGGGCAGACACGACGTGTGGCGGAGGGCATGGAGGGTGACATGGCTGAGGACGCAGCATTCACGTGTGGATGTGTGGCTTAGAACATGCAGAGGAGGTGTCTGATGGGCCTACAGCCCCCGTGGTGGGAGAGCGTCCCTGCTCCACTGTATCCCATGGGTCATCAGGAGGATACCGCTCCGGAGGTCCGTGTCTTCTGTGGCCTGGGCAAGAGGGAGCTGGTGTTGCTCCTGGGGCCTGATGCCCGGGACCCGAGGCAGGTGGCCTGAGCAAACACTCCCAGCAGTACCCCTGTGCAGAACCACATGGTGTGTCTCTCCGTGTGCAGTTTGGCTCTGTGTGGGGCCTGCAGGTCACTGGGCGTGGCCGGGGAGTGGAAACGCTGTGCCTCCCCGACCTGCCCTTCCCACAAGCGCTGGTGTCGACTGTCGGTCCCCAAGGTCCTCAGGGCTGCGGAGCGGCAGGGCCGGGGTTCCCCAAGGAATTCATGCAACGCCCACAGCCTCCCTCGGCAGGCTTCAGTTGCACTCTGCCCATGCTGTCAGCGTGTCCGGGCAGTCTCGTCCCCTGCCCCTCACACCCTTAGGAGCTTGTGGAGTCCCCTGGCTTTTCTCAGCCCAGGTCAGGCATGGGAGGGAGTGGCTGAGGCCAGACCCGTAGGTAGACAGGGCTTCCAGGTGGCGCCTTGGATAGGTGCCTATAGCATTGCCCTATCTCTGGGGTGGAGCTGGGCTGTGATCCTCTGTCACCAGGCGCCTTGGACAGGTGCCTATAGCATGGCCCTATCTCTGGGGTGGAGCTGAGCTGTGATCCTCTGTCACCACCATGGCCTGCAGCAGGGCTCCCATCCCTTCCTCCTGCCCGTTGGCACTTGCCTGGATCAGCATGCATCTGCTGTGCCTGGGACTGCCCAGCTCCTGCTGCTCCAGGGCACCCTGTGGGGCTACACCTGCCCCTGCCCCTGTGCTCATGGATGTGCTTGGCTGGGGTGGCACCAAGTGCTCACCGACGTGGCACAGGTGACTTTCACGGGAAGGCACTTTGACTGTGTGCTGACCTTGGGGTCAGGATGGTGGAAGCCTTCCCAGTCAGCAGCCACCAGGAGGCCACCGCAGCCCGGCCATGCCAGGAGGCCACCTCAGTTGGCCCAGCCATGCCAGGAGGCCACCTCAGTCAGCCATGCCAGGAGGCCACCTCAGTAGGCCATGCCAGGAGGCCACTGCAGCCTGGCTATTCCTGAGCTCATCGAGGTCCTGGCCGGGGAGGGACTGCAGCTTCCCGTGAGGGCTTTGGCTGCCCACCCCAGAGCCAGATTCTCACTGGGCCTCTCTTCCCTGGTGGCCGTTTTCTTGCTCTTTCCAAGCGTGGGAGGAAGGGAAGACAAGGAGTTGGGCAGTCCCCGGGTGTCCTCAGTGGAGAAGCGGGCAGGCATGGGCAAAAGATCCACCTGGTGCCTGTGGCACGTTCCCCTGCTCCGCCCTGGGCTCGGACCCTGGTGACAGCCATGTGCCAGGCACTGTTCCCCAGGGTGTCTGTGCTCGTGACCAAAAGGATGGGGACAGTGCCAGGCTTGATGGCATTTATAGATCAACCAGGGGCCAGTGTGGGACTCCCAGAAGCAGATGTCCACGGGCCAGGGCTGGGTTTCCCCAGGGACTGATGTGGGCAGAGTGGTCTGGTGAGAGCTGCTCCTCACTGGCATGATGTTCAGGCAAGCTGTGTGGCTGAGGTAGCCTCTTCTGGGGGCACACACCCCATCCCGGGGTCCTTGAGGGGCAGGGAGGATCGGGGCTTCACTCCATGTCTATGTCCACAGGAGCCTGGCAGAGGTCAAGTGCAAGACTGCTGCCCAGGGAAGCATTTTCACCCGTCCGACCAGAGCCGCACACCGTCAAGGCCAGCCCCGTGCCTGTCCCTGTTCACCCCATTCACCTCTGCCTTGGGTCCTGAACCAGGCCCTGCAGCCTGGAGCGGGGCGCAGGAAGTGGGGTGGCCGTGATGATTGTCAAACTTGTTTCCCTGACCGGACCACTTGTCAGAATCTACAAAAAGCTTCCCACAAAGGCGAGAAACAGATAAGCAGATAATGAGGGCGCCTGGGTGCTCCTGACATCCAGTATCCTCGGGAGATAAGACGCCTGGTGGCATTTCCCGCTCATTCTCATTCTGGGCTCGCTGCGGCGCCTGCCTGGGCAGCCCCTTTCTGCTGTCTTCAGTTCCCGTCACGGCAAGCAGCGTGTGCTGTTGTTTGTGTATTTTAATGTCTGAGGAAGAGCACGTCCAAGCAGAAGTGCAGGGCCAGCTTCAGGTGGGAGGCCGCAGGTGCCCCAGCCTCTGTGGGGTGGTCCTGCCGGGGCCTCAGCTCCAGCTTAGCCCCATCCTGTGCAGCTCTGGGCTGTGCTATGGGGTGCTGTCTCTCTCTGGTCCACAGCACGTTGTATGGGGTCCAGGGTTTTATGTTCTGGCAGTCTGAATGTGCAGAGCTGCAGATAGGTGGTCCTGGACTCTGCTGGGGTGATGGGCAGGTGCGGGTCCGCAGGGCTGAGTCAGCGCTGGGTCCCCCCCCCCCCCGCCATGGGCCTGCCTGTGCTCCCATGGCTGTGTGAGCACTTCTGCGCTCTCCTCACCCATGCTGGAAATGGGAGGGTCCTTCCCTGCGTCTGAGGCTCCTGGGTCTCACGAGCCAAGGCAGGGGAGGCGTAGAAGCTTCCGGAGAGGTGCTCCCTCCGTCAGCGCTCTTCCGTGGCCGTCATGGCCACGTGAGAGAGAGCAGCTCCTGTTTGTGGGCCTGACCCACCGGGGCCAGCGTGGTCCTGATGGGCCCTGAGATGTACATGGGAGACCCCCCCAGCCACACACTCTCCCCCAGTCCTTTCTGCTGGGACTCTGTACCTCTGCAGAAATGACCAGGGACAGCAGTGACCATCTGCTCGGTGGCAGGTGTGGATTCCGGGAAGGACGCACGCTGGGGAGAGGCTGGGGGGCGGCGGGAGGAGGGGGCGGGGCCCAGCCTCACTGAGCAGCAGGAGAGCTTTCTGAAGGAGGCCACTCATCAGGGGTGTTGTCAGGAAGGCCAGGGAGCAGGAGCAGCACATGTTGGTGTTCCGAAAGCAGCGATCCCCCGGTGAGGGGGGCCTTAGGACCCTGGTGGCACGTGTGCCAGGTTCAAGGCCTTGGCTGCCTTTGGGGGCGTATTGAGAGGGGAAGCAGTGTGACTGGCTGAGCTTTGGAATCCGCGTTCTGTGCCCAGCGGACTCCTGGGCCAGCTTCAGCCAAGGGGAAGTTTTCACGGGAGCGGCTGGCCTGAGTGGGACGTTGAGACCCTGCAGCACCTGGCCGGGTCCCCAGCCACTCGCCTCCCTTCCCGGGCCAGAGCTGGTGGCAGAGTGAGCTGCAGCATGGCTATAGCTAACTGCTGCTGTGCAGGGAGCGTGTGACAGCCCCACGGCTCATCCAGGGACGTGGCGGCTCTCCTGGTCCTCCCCGAGGCACGGCTGGCCCCTCCCACGTTGAAGGCCCAGGTCCTCTGAGCCCCTGGACGGGTGAATGTGTCAGTGTCCCCCACACTGAGGAGAGGGGCTGTGCTCTGCGCCCAGACCCCCGGACACAGAGCAGGAGTCCCCATTGGGGTGAGGCTCCCTGGAAGTGTGGGAGAGTGTGTGGGCTGGGGGGCTTTGGGGAAACATCACTTGTGAGGGCCAAGGCATAATGGCAGGATGAGGAGTGTGGCTGCGTGGGTGCCCTGGGCAGCCCCGTCTGAGTGAGGAGGGACACGCCTCCTGGCAGACAAACAGGGTGTTTGGAGGAGGGAGGGCAGCAGGAGCTGGGCAGACGGGCTCTCAGGACCCTGCTTTAGGGCTTCCCAGTACATGCGGCAAGGGGACATGTCCCTGGAGACCAAGATGGATCCCGCCCCGCGGGGTACTCATGCCCCCAAGCTGGGCTTGGTGCAGCTGTGTTCCTGGGTCTGGTGAGGAGCGCCACCTGCCATATGGAGTGGCCTCTGATGGGTGGCAGTGAGCCGAGGACGCTGGGCTGCCTGTGCCTGGCTCCTGACTGGCAGGACTCCTGTTGGGGCACCGGGGCGGTGCTGACCTTGCAGACTGGGCGTGGAGGCCCCTCTGCCGCAGGTTCCCAGGTGCCTGGAGCCCTGGCGCGAGCTCTGTCTGGAGGAGTCCGGCAGGGTCGCCGTGGGGTCCAGTGTCTGTCTGACTGAGACGTTTTGTTGCTGGTTTGAGTGCTTGCTCCTGCTCTGTTCAGGGGAGGATGGCCATTCCAGAGCACAGCGTGGTGCTTCCTCATAAGCTAAAAATAGAGCTGTGTAGGATCCAGCAATCCCAGCACCGGGTGCCCGCTCCCGGGCAGTGACGCTGGTGTGTTGGGAGGCAGCTCTCTCCCGCTGCTGGTGCCAGGACTCACGTAGCACAGAGACACACGGTTGACACTGCCAAGGACCCTGTGACTGGCGACCACGCACTGGTCCAGGCAGGGGCCGCAGTGCCAAGTGACACAAGCCAGATGCAGAGAGGCAAACTCTAGGGCCAGCTGGGGCAGGAGCCCCAGAAGCCAACAGCGGGCGAGGGCTGCAGGAGAGGCCGTCAGTGGGGCTGACCCTCGCAGACACCAAGATCAGGTTGTGTTCTGTGCCGCAGGGGTTGAGTGGCTGGGCACACACCTCGTGCTCTGCCTCTGCCCACTGGACCCCGTGGGTGCTGCCGCGCAGCTGCCGTCACATTCCGGCTCCAGTGGAGTTCCTGATGGACACAGCTACCTCGGCCCAGCCGGTCTCGCCTGATGCTCGCCGGTTGGGCTACACAGTGGAAGATGGGCAGTACTTCCGGCTGTGCTGTGCTGGGTTTGCTGCTGCAGAAGTGACCTGCGGGGGGGGGGCCTTCCGCTGCATGGGCGGCTCTGTGGCCCTGGTGGCCGTGTGGACAGATGAGCCCCTCCCGTGGCTGTTGGCAGAGTGGCGGCCGTTACTGAGTCACAGAGGCCTGTGGCTGACTGTGAACCTTGGCAGGCAGACAAAGCCGTGGGGGAGGGCCTGTGGTTACCCAGAATGCCAGCTGAGATGCTGGTCCTACAGGTCACGACTTCACCGGCGCATCTGCCCCTTAAAGGAGCCACACCCAGCAGGAGGCAGCACAGCAGGACATGCCAGCTGGACCTTGGCAGTCCAGTTTGGACTGCAGCTTCCTGGGCCGTGTGCTGGCTGCTCCCAGTCCCACTCAGGAGGCCTTGGCTTGGGGAGCTGGTTCTGTCCCTCGGGGGACCCTTGGGAGCAGGAGAGCAGAATCAGGGTCATGGGCCAGGCATGCTCCTGCACCCCGGAACTCCTACCTGGCAGTGGGGTGCCAGATATCTCGAGAAGATCTGAGTCATTTTGCCACAGCATCTCCTCATTCCCGTGAGGACTAGAGGTGCCTCGCAGGCTGCGAGCATGCTGATTCTGTGCATACACGTGTGTTCGTATGATGGGTCCCGTGTGGGTCCCACGCACATGTAGAGCAGGTTGTATGTGGGCTTCATGTGTGTGGAGTGGATTGTGTGTAGGTCCCGTGCATGTGTGAGTGTGTGTGATGTGGGTTGTGCGTGTGTAGGTTCCGTGTGTGTGCACCTGTGTGTGAAGTGGGTTGTGCGAGGGTTCCGTGTGTGTGCACCTGTGTGTGGAGTGGGTTGTGTGAGGGTTCCGTGTGTGTGCACCTGTGTGTGGAGTGGGTTGTGCGAGGGTTCCGTGTGTGTGCACCTGTGTGTGGAGTGGGTTGTGTGTGGGTTCCATGTGTGTGCACCTGTGTGTGGAGTGGGTTGTGCGAGGGTTCTGTGTGTGTGCACCTGTGTGTGGAGTGGGTTGTGCGAGGGTTCCGTGTGTGTGCACCTGTGTGTGGAGTGGGTTGTGTGTGGGTTCCATGTGTGTGCACCTGTGTGTGGAGTGGGTTGTGCGAGGGTTCTGTGTGTGTGCACCTGTGTGTGGAGTGGGTTGTGCGAGGGTTCCGTGTGTGTGCACCTGTGTGTGGAGTGGGTTGTGCGAGGGTTCCGTTTGTGTGCAGCTGTGTGTGGAGTGGGTTGTGCGAGGGTTCTGTGTGTGCAGCTGTGTGTGACGTGGATTGTGCGAGGGTTCTGTGACTTGCACCTCCATCCTTCTGCAGTCACCTGCTTTGCTCGCTGAACGTTCCGGCCTGACAGTGACTCAGGCAGAGCTGCTTTCCAATGCCTTCTTGGGCTCTGAGATGTGGGTAACCATTCAGATCAGAACTACTGGCTGCCATTCAGAAAGGAAAGATGGGGCTGTGGCTGGGGTGGGGAGCAGGTGAACCTGGGGCTGTGGCTGGGGTGGGGAGCAGGTGAACCTGGGGCTGTGGCTGGGGTGGGGAGTAGGTGAACCTGGGACTGTGGCTGGGGTGGGCCTCTGGACATCTCCCCCAGCTGTGCCTGGGTGCCCGCTGGTGAGCTCTCCTGCTCCTCACACCTGGCATCACAAAGGAACCCCTGACTCGGAAGCCATGGGCGTGGTGGTGGACATGGCTGTGACAGGGGCAGCGTCTGTCAACCCCTCGGTGGGCTGAGACTGAGTCACTTATAGGTGAGGCAGCCACAGCCACAGCCACGGGGGCCTGGAGAGCACCTCTTTGGGGGGTTGCAGGGAGGGGTGCTCTCCTGGGGCCCTGGAGCAGCTGGCCAGGCTGCTGGTCATCTTTACGAGGGGAACACAGCAGGGAGGGGCCCGTCTCCCTGCAGGAGCCCCCGCCCCAGAAGGCAGCAGGTGGCACTGGGCGGAGACTCCAGCAGGGGAAGCAGCGGCCATGTCCTGCCGCAGGGTCCGCTCTGCCTTCTCTCCAGACGCCTGGGTTCCCTCCGGGTCTCACACAGGCGCAGGCGTGCGGCCCTTGGTCTGTCCATCTGTCCCGGCCAGCACGGGTTGCTTCATGCTCAGAATGGGCCCGGCGTCCCTTGCTGGGGCTTTCAAACTTCTCAGCTATAATTATTTCTGATGACACGTATTTACTATGTGGCTAATTTACCTTGAATGCCTTGAAATTGAATTTGAGGGATGTGTTTTTCTCCCTTTCACACCAGCTGTTCCATTGATTATTTCTCACTTCCCTTCGTTGTCTGTTTAATGAAATCACGCTTGGTTTCTTCAGCGATAGGCAGGAAGCTGCTGCATGCTGATTCTCTCGGTCCTGGCCGTGACCGTGGCTACCTGCTTCTGAGGGAGCGCCAGGAGCCTTGTTCTCGTCCAGACCTGCCCTGCTCCAACTCCCGGGACGCACTTGAGCCTTGGGGTGGAGGCCTCTCTTAGTTGCCTTGGTGTGCTGGGGCACTGGTCCCTGGGTCCTCAGGGCTCCTGGGTTCCACAGGTGTGCCAGGGCGCTGGTCCCTGGGTCCTCAGGGCTCCTGGGTTCCACAGGTGTGCCAGGGCGCTGTTCCCTGGGTCCTCAGGGCTCTTCAGTTCCTCAGGTCCTGGGTCTCACTCGGGAGATCGGAGACGAGGTCTGTGGTTAGCAGGTGCGTGCCCGGCCACCCCCACTCAGGTGCAGCCCGAAGCCACACTGGGCAGCACACCTACGTGCTGCCGGGCTGAGCGCTGCCATGGAAGTGTGCCCTGCCATCCTGGCTCTGTAAGGGCCACTGCCGCCCCACTCTGAGCCTGGGCTTTGCTGGCAGATGTGGCTTTGTCAGCATCCGGAGCCCAGGACTTGCTGGCATGCGAGTGTCTGGCACAAAGCCCCCCACGGAGGAGGCTTCTCAGATGTCACCACGCTGCCCACCTCCTCATCAGTGGCTCCCGATGGACTAGTACATGCCGGTGTTGGACAAGTGCGGCTGCAGCCCCGGCTTGCCTCCGGCTGCGCCAAGTGGGGTCCTAGTCAGTGGGCCTGGGCCTGTGGCTGAGCGTCCCAGGCACTCATGATGCCCACCTGCACAAGATGGGTGAGGACAGAGTGAGTCCTGGGGAGGCAGAGGAAGGCTGCAGCTGCAGGTAGAGGAGCCGCAGGCCAAGGGAGAGGCAGGAGGGTGCCCCGGCTGCCAGGAACCCTAAGTGCCCCGAGGCCGTGGGTGCCCCCGAGAGGGGTCTGGTGCCTGCCTCGAGGCCGCGGGCAGTCCCTTCTGAGCCCTCCCCGTGGGAGCAGTTTCCCAAGCCAAGGTGAGCTGGCACAGTGAGGGCTAACGGAGGCAGGAAGTGGGCAATGATGATGGCCACATGTTCAGTGAAGCTCCACAGGGGCACCTGGACCCCAGCACGGGTGTGGGTGTGCAAGCTGCACACACACACACACACGCTCGTGGTGCAAGTGTGAGTCTGCTGGCTAGCTTGGTAGGTGTCGGGCTTAAGGAATAAGACTTGGCCATTTGTTTATATTCTGCGATGAAAGGACCCCAACCATGGTGACATTGCTGCTGGAGGGCAGGGGGCCTAGAGCAGGGGGCCCCCAGCTGTGGAGGGGTCTGATGGAATCCTGGCAGGGGAATGACCGTCCAGCGTGTCCCCCGAGCTTGTCCTGACACCTGCCCCACAGGCCTGATGAAAGGTTGCTGGCTGCATGAGTCTGTGGCTGTCCCCATGTCCTGGAGTGGATGGGGCCCTGGCGTGCACGGAGGCCCAGGGGCCCTGAGGGACCCTCGTGCGGACGTGTGAGCTCTCTGCCCACAGATGTGCAGGCTGACTGGCCGCCTCTCTCAGGGAACAGGGCACTGTCCACTCACTGGGCCCGAGGCGGCCTTTCTCCCTGGGGGCTTCCTGCAGGTGGGGCCGAGCCTTGCCCGTGGCCTCTTCTGTGACCTTCTGGAGGGCTTTGAGGGGTTGGCACCTCTTGTAGCCCCCAGATCAACCATGCCACAGTGGACAGGGAGGAACGGATGGGCACACCAGGGCCCATGAGCACCCCCTGGCTGCCTGGGCACTGCACTTTCCTGTGTGGGTTATGGTCGTCCCAGGAGCCCACCTTGAGGCGTTGGTATTCCCTGGGCTAAGCAAGCTGTTGGAGGATCTGGGCTCTCTCCTCTCTTGGTGGTCAGTTACCGAAGTCCTGCCCACCACCAGCAAGTGACTGCCAAGGAGCTAAAGTTTCCTGTGAGCAGCCAGCATGACTATCCGTACCTGTGGTTTGTGAGGTCATGTGTGTGTGACCCCCCAGGGCAGGGTGTGTGTGAGGTCATGTGTGTGTGTGTGTGTGGCCCCCTCGTTATGCTGTGATGTGTGTGAGGTTACATGTGTGTGTGTGTGTGTGTGTGTGAGACCTCCCAGGGAAGGCTGTGTGTGAGATTGTGTGTGTGTGTGTGACCCCCAGGTCATGCTGTGATGTGTGTGAGGTCATGTGTGTGTGTGTGTAGCTCCCAGGGCAGGCTGTGATGTGTGTGAGGTTACTAGTGTGTGTGTGTATAGCTCTCATGGCAGGCTGTGGTTGTGACAGGCCCTGTGCTATGTCCGGGGGTTCTCCCACCTGGTGTGCATTGTGGGGGATTTGGGGTTTGCACATGGGGCAGGGAATCTGGGGCCCTGGGTGAGCTGCCCAGGATCTTGGCAGACAGTGTGCAGGGCCAGCAGAATCCAAATAATAGAGAGAGAGAGAGAGAGAGAGAGAGAGAGGAACAGGCGCATGAGAAGGGGAATAGCAGTAGGGACAGGGAGGACCAAGCAGGCACCCTGCAGCTGTCATACCCCACCCTGCTGCTCGAGCCTCCACTGCCCCTGTCCTGGTCGTCCCCTACCCTAGCTGTCCCTCTCCCATGGCTGTCCCCCTGCACCCTGCTGTGGTTGGCCCTCTGTCCCCTGCAGTGGCTGTCCCTCTGTCCCCTGCAGTGGCTGTCCCTCTGTCCCCCTGCCATGGCTGTGCCCCTGTCCCCCGCCATGGCTGTCCCCCTGTCCCCTGCCATGGCTGTCCCCCTGCACTCCCGTCATGGCTGTCCCCCGTCCCCTGCCATGGCTGTCCTCCTGCACCCTGCTGTGGCTGTCCCCCTGTCCCCTGACCCTGTGCTGAGTTAGTTCTCGCTGCCCTCGCCTTGGCTCTGGGACAGACTCACTGCCCAGTCAGGGCTTCTGGAGATGTGCCCATTGTACACCTAGCCAGCACGTCTCGCTGTTTCTGTTTCATACCCTTGATCTTGGCATGGCTGTAAATGAGGCAGTTAGCCTCAGCTCCGAGCTGGAAGTAGTTCTCTCCCTGAGCCAACGCACGACTCCGAGCGCCACCCCCAGGGCTGAGGCTGAGTTCTCGGTGAAGCTCCAGGCGCGGGGAGCTAGTGATGGCGACACAGTCGCTGTGCTGCGGTTGGCTGGGCCGCTGCCGCTTCTCACAGGACCTTCCCGGAGGCCTGCAGCCCGGCACCTGCAACCACAGGCTGGAACAACCCCCATGGATCTCAAAAGCATTCTACACCCGTGAAACTTGCCCTTCCACCCCGTCATCCACGACTTTCAAGTGCTCTCTCGTATACTGCAGTGTTTCCTAGTGTTTCCTATACCTGCATACAACAGATACAAGTTTAACTTTCAGGCACAGTAAGAGATTAAGAAGTATAAGTCATAATACAGCACAAAGCTGGCAGCAGAGCCCTCTGATGTAAGTTACCTGAAAGCAGCGTCCCCCACGCTCACCGCTCTGTGACGGGCACAGTGGGGGCACAGGTGGCACAGTGGGGGTACAGGCGAACTGGCACAGGTGGGCACAGTGGGGGACGGGCCTGAGATGCAACCCCAAGCATCCTCACCTGGGGACCCTGCTCAGTGGCGCTTCAGAGCTGGGATGTGCTCACGTCTGCCACCCAGACAACGCAGCTGGGACTAAGCACTCACCAGCCCGTGCCCACGACTCAGGTGAATCGAGTATGAGAGCAAAACCACACAAACTCTTCCTCCTCGGTGTCCTGGAGGCACGCACGTGCTCTTAGCAGGGCCACAGGGCCCTCGGCGCCTGTCTGTTGTCTTTCTGCACTCAGAACCAAGCGTGTTCTGACTTGAGGCTCACTTTGGCACGTGTGCGTTGGTAGCACACTGTGCCTCTACTTGGGGCCTGGTGAAATACCATGACAGTCACTTGGACTGAGGACAGTGACAGCTCAGCAGTCGGCTGCCTGCAGACCAAGAGACCCATGAAGCGAGTGCAGGTAGGGGTCTACACGGCCTGAGTGAGGGGCGGCGTGGTGGGACCAGCCTAAGCCGTGGCTGGTCCCTCTGCTGGGTGAGAGCCTCTTGCTTGCTCCGTGTGCACCGAGCAGGGAAGGCCTTGGTGCTTTTGGTGTGGAGCGCCGTGCTGGGCACCCTGATAGCACCCGGTGTCACCCCAGAAACCACCCCAACCACAGCTCCGCAGGCCACAGGAAACGCCTGATCCTGACCCGCCAAGGGCCTGGGAAGCCGAAGGGAAGACTGGGCGCCGTCTGTCCTCTGCGGGGCTTTTTGGATGGAGGTGTTTGGGTGCAAGGGGTGCCTTGTGGAAAGTGCAGATCTTTACAGTAAGGACATACCACTTCCACAGCAGCCAGACCTACCTGGGTTTCTGCAGAGACCCCGTCGTCGCACCCACATTAGGTCTTGGGCAATGAGTTATCCCTGCAGGTATAGTCGATTGCTAAGAAACACCATGTGCTTGTAACCCAGGCCTGACGGGATCATTAGCAACGCAAGGTGGAGGACCTATGGGAGGGAGGGAGGGAATTTGAAGGGGGGAGGGGTCCACAGATGAGGGGTGGAAGGGGAAGGGGTCCGCAGGGTGCGGGGGAGAGGGGCAGGGGCCCCCGCAGGGTGCGGGGGAAGGGGGAGGGGCAGGGGCCCGCAGGGTGGGGGGAGGGAGAGGGGCCGCAGAGTGGCAGATTGCCAGTGTCCCTGTGTGCTCTTGGCCATCTTCCGTCCACTTCCTGGAAAGAGAAGCACCCACGGTGTCCGCGCCCGGCTTGACCCTTTCTCCCTAGATATTTGATCTCTCGTTAGCAGGGCTGTCCTGTCCACTGTCCTGCCCCTTCCTGCCAGCCCCTGGGTGAGGCATGGTGAACACTGGGCCAGGACTGTCCCTGGTCCTAGGGACCCCTCTGGTGGGCTCCTGGGTCGTGGCCTTTGGCAGAGATGCGCGGGACCCCTGTGCTCTGACTGCCCCAGGGCAGCCTGGGATGAGTGAGGGCACGTGTCCGCTTCTGCCAGCTGTGGTTTCTGCTTAATCTGTGAAAAGCTAGCGTTTGGAAGGATGTGGGATCGGCTTCTTCCCGTTTTTCCCTGGGCAGCGTGGGCATGTGGGTGCTGCCCACCCTCGGAGGTGCGTACAGGTGTCCGTGGGAGACAAGGCCTCGTGCCTTCCTTGGGTTCCTCTGTGCTGTGCCTGCTTCCTCTTGTTGACATGTGGTGGCGTGTCCTGGAGCCGAGAGTGTGGTGGCATCAGACTGCTCCTCGGAGTGCCCGCCCGGGACAGGATGTGCTATGTCTGTACAGCCCTGGTGAGCGCTTGGCCAGAGGCTGGTGTCAGTGTGGGGTGCACCGTGTTTCCAGAAAGAAGCAAGTGGAAGAGACGGGCATGTCTGGTTTTCCTGCAAGGGGTGTGCTGGCGGTTCCCACTGTGGGATGCAGTCCACGGGACACCCGTGAAGGCCTGGGGCTTTTGGGTCTCAGACACGGGGTCGCAGTCCACACGACGCCCCGGAACGCACTCCTCTTGGGGCCCAGGATCAGAGACAATGCATGCAACTCCCGAGGTCGGGGCTGGGACCTCTGGATACTCCATTCTGTTCTTTCCATGACTCTGGGAGAATGGGTGCAGAGTTCATGTGACCCGGAGTGGGACAGAGTGAGCTCCCTGCCCAGCCAAGGCTGCTGCTGCGTTGCCCAGCCCTGGCCCCTCACTCGTCCCAGGCTTCCCTGGGGCAGTCAGAGCAGAGGAGATCCTGTGGATTCCTTCCAAAGGGCACGACCCAGGAGCCCACCAGAGGGGTCCCTAGGACCAGGGACAGTCGCCTCACTGCCCCATCCTTTTGCATATAGCAGGCTCCAGGGCCATGGAGCCGGGTTCCATGTTATTGGAGTACAGTGGAGTGGGCTTTGGGCTTGTAGCCCCTCTCCAGGAAGGCAGATCCAGCTGGGCTGGAGTGGCCAGGAACTGGGAACCATATCAACTCTGACCCTGCCCCTGGACTGTGAAAGGAAGGGCCAGGGCTTGGGCATCCAGCCGGACATAAATGCCTCCTGCAGTGCTGGGCATGAGGAGCAGATGGGCACTGGGCTTTGTGGGCACCAGGCCTGGGGCAGGTGACCCAGGGGTGACCTGCCTGCCTCTGCAGGTTGAGAACGGCCAGGGGTCTGAGCTGAGCTCTGAGCTGTGCTGTGTGAGTGCTTCATGGGGGGACTCCACGGTGACGCACATCGCACGCCGTCATGTCCTGTGGCAAGCCCACGAAGCAGAATTCGCCAGAATTTCCCGTGAGGCTGCCCGAGTGCATGAATGCGTCTTTAGGCACAGCCCCTGGCAGCAGTGCAGAGAAGCAGCTGGATCTGCTGCGGGGAGCCAAGTGGCGTTTCCATCCTTCTCTCGGAAGCTCTGGCATGGGCAGTCTTACACCCCGCATGTGTGCACACGTACAGCCCTGCCCCATGTGCACACACGCGCACACAATCCCAGATATATCCCATACATACGTGCATGTATAGTCATGTCCCACGTGTGCACATGTGTATACACCCATACAACATGTGCGTATAGCCATGTTTCATGTGTACATGCATGTAGAGCCACACCCACCCACACACATTACACGGTCCTGTCATGTGCACTGTTGTGCCTCATGTAAACATGCAGATAGAGTTAGCGTGTGCACGTGCATGCACAGTCATGTCCCACATGTGCCTGCATGTGCATTCGTGGGAGATCGCCCCGAGTCTGCCTGTTCCTGCTGGCCATGCCTCGCGGCCTACCTGCCTGTGACCTGAGGCACAACTCCCAGCCATGTGTGTGGAATGTGACCTGTGACGTGGCTGGGGGTCCAGAGAGATCGACACGCCCTCTAGCCAGTTATGGCGTCATTGTTGGCTGGGACGGCTGTTGGGGACCGCCCTTCTGCCTTCCCCTCCTCGTCTGTATCAGTCGTGCTTGCGTTACAGTACAGGGACATGCCAGACTGGCCCTAAGCACACCGTCACGCCCTCGGTGGTCTCAAGGCCTACTGGCAGAAACCCCCCCGATGCACCGTCGTGTGTGCGACTTTTGCGTGTAAAGCCCGCGGCGGAGCTGTGGAGATGTTGCGATGACATCTGTCGCTGAGTTTCCTGCAGCCGCGGTGCTGTGCGAGTACAAACGCTGGGCCCACCCTGAGGCGGGAAGGGAGCAGGATGAGGTCCTGGCTGGGCACACTCCAGAGTTCCTGGGGCCACTGGAGACCTGGCTGCTGTCACAAACATTTGCCTTTGTTGCTTTACTGTTCCTTCTCCCAGACTGTACCGTGTGTGTCCAATGTGGATGATGTAACTGGGCTGGACAGGGTCCTGCCGGCCACGTCCTGGGTGCACCAGTAGGAGCTGGCTCCAGAGTACCAGTCCACGACTTGGCGCCTGCACCTGCTGGATGAGACTCATTGCACCGCAAGCAGCCAAGGAACTTCACAAGTATTCGCAGTCCATCAGTAACGGTCCCAATTAGTCGCCGCCTGGGTCAACTTCTCCATCTTCTTGTCAGGCCACGTGTGGTGGCTGCGGTCCCGACACTGGGCAGGGAGGAAGGGCTCGGGGCCAGAGGGAAGGGAGCAGGAGGCCACGACCACATCTGGGAGCTCAGCTCCACGGCAGCGCTGCCCTGCCCACTGACCTGTGGGACCCGGCGCACGTGGGCGTGCAGCAGAGCAGAGAGCCCCAGCCCCTGCTTGTGGGCAGCACTGTGGCTGGGACAGGGACGGGGTACTCCAGACCAGGAGGAGGCCCAGGGAGGCCCTGTCACCCCAAGGGCAGGCAGACAGGGCTGCCTGATGGAGGCAGGAAGTGCAGGAGGTAGTGGCCACTTGCCTAAAAAGCTGCCCCTGCGAGCCTAGGCCCAGTGAAGGGAGCATGGCTGAAAGACCAGTGGGCAGTAATGGCCCTGGGCGACATCTTGTGTTCTGGACAGCAGTGGAGATCGCCGCCCGCACCTGGGGGATGGCTTGGGCCTTGTGGAGTCCACGCATGTGTGAATTTACAAAGTCTGCATGTGCATGCATGAACGCATCCCAGGCCCGTGTGTACCGCTAATTGTCACTGCCAGCAGCTTCCGTCCTACCCTCATGGGCAGAGTCCACGCTCAGGTTCCCCTGAGGACACGGTGGGCCATCCTCGGCTCGCCACACCTCTTATAGACCCGCTGCTGCTGCCTTCGGGTCACACAGGTCAGGAGATGGCAGCATGGCAGAGTGGCCATTGGTGAGACCAGGAAGGCGGGCTTCTCATGGGTAGGAGAGGACCGCTTCCCAGGCATGGCTGGTTACAGATGCTAGCAGAGACACAGCCTGCAGGAGAGACACGGCCTGTGGGAAAGACACGGCCTGAGGGGGAGACACGGCCTGTGGGGGAGAGATGGCCTGTGGGGGAGACGCGGCCTGTGGGGGAGACGCGGCCTATGGGAGAGAGATGGCCTGTGGGGGAGACGCGGCCTGTGGGAAAGACGGCCTGTGGGGGAGACACGGCCTGTGGGGGAGACACGGCCTGTGGGAGAGGAGACACGGCCTGTGGGAGAGACACGGCCTGTGGGGGAGACATGGCCTGTGGAGGAGACGGCCTGTGGAGGAGACACGGGCTGTGGGGGAGACACGGGCTGTGGGAGAGATGGCCTGTGGGGGAGACATGGCCTGTGGGGGAGACACGGGCTGTGGGGGAGACACGGGCTGTGGGAGAGATGGCCTGTGGGGGAGACATGGCCTGTGGGGGAGACACGGGCTGTGGGGGAGACACGGGCTGTGGGGGAGACGTGGGCTGTGGGGGAGACACGGCCTGTGGGGGAGACGTGGGCTGTGGGGGAGACACGGGCTGTGGGGGAGATGGCTGCTGAGTCAAGATCACGGTCATCCCGGAGAGAGACACCAGACCGAGTGGGAGCAAAAGAGGACAGTTGTGTGCACCTCACTCAGGTCCACTATACTGGTTGCTGAGTAGCACCTCTGGGCCAATGCCCTTAGCCCAAGCCTAGCAGGTGCCTCTCCTAAGGGCTCTGGAAGCTTCTAGGCAGGATGTATGTTAAGGGGTTGAGGGGCAAGGACCAGAGGGTTCTGCGGGGAAGGGAGGAACTTATCAGGCAGGAAGGGCAGATTCTGAGGAGTGAAAACCCCTGGGGTGCACGGGCCGGGAGTGCGGGGATCTGGAATGACTCCCCCAGATACTGGGGTAGGACGGGTTATGGCACAGGGGAAGGCTGGTCGCAGCAAGGAAAGGGAGGGGAAGCACCTAGGCCAGGGGTTCCAGGAGAACCCCGTGGAGTGGAGCAGAGCTAGGGTGCTGTCCACAGCCTGGAGGGCAGAGGAGGCCCAGGAGAGGGCATGCTCTGTGCTTGGTTGGGCAGGGGGAGAGCAGCTGCGTGCTCTGGTAGGGACCTGGGCTGTGGAGGATTCCTGAACACCCACAGAGAAGAGCCGGGTCGCATCCCACTCTGCCAGGAGGACCCAGAGTGGGTTTGCTGGCCTATGGGAGAAGATGGGCTCTGTGTTACGCAGCCCAGGGAGGAGTGGGAGGCACGGGCCCCCAGGCAGGGGTGAGGCTGGAAGAGTCTTTGTGTGAGTACTCTCCAGGCCCAGGGCGCTGCTTTCACTGGGGCTTCATTATACTTGGAGGATTGATTGCTCTAAATTTTTTATAGCTTTAAAAGAGGCAGTCATTAAAAATGCAAGTGGCAGAGCAAGCCCCCATCCTGGGTCTCGCCAGCCAGAGCTTAGCGGTGCAGGAGGGGTCCCCATTCCCAGGCATTGCAGGAAGGCACCTGCCCTTGTCACAAAGCGTGGTGGGCCTGGTGGACAAGAGGTGTTACAGGGGATGGGCGGTCTGCTCTGATGCCAGCCCAGGTGGGACTGACAGTGCCAGTCAATGCCAAGAGTTTGCCAGGGCTGCCATCCTTCAGCACACAGCCAGCACTTCGAATCCTGCATCCACTAAAGGTTAGGTTTGCCTAGCACTAATTAAAGCCATTTGTATCAAGTGACTGGAGTAACTTCCTTTTTGAAAATAAAGAAAATAACCAAAAGAAGTTGTTAGGAAAGAAATAGGTCTGAGTTAACGCCATCAACCAGGCTGCACACTGCACTATTAATTTTATTGCATGTGGATGTGAGAGTAAATCAGTTCGATGAGGACTGCATTCATATGGATGAGTCTGCAAAAGGCAGAGTTGGCTCGCGTGGTCTCTTGGGAGAGAGGCCGACGAGGGCTGGAGTGCCCGGCCGTCAGGGGCTGCCCGGCCAGGTGGGCTGCCCGGCCAGCTGGGCGGGACCTGGCCATCAGGGGCTGCCCGGCCATCAGGGGCTGCCCAGCCGTCAGGAGCTGCCCGGCCATCAGGGGCTGCCCGGCCGTCAGGGGCTACCCGGCTGTCAGGGGCTACCCGGCCATGTGGACAGGGACCTGGCCATGCTTCCGTGGTCATCTTGGTTCCATTGCACGGAGCTGAGAGCAGTTCTGCTTTCTATGGGCATCTGTGCACCCACCTCCCACAAGTGGCTTAGCCTGCGACAGATTTCCTGCAAGTCGCAGTGACCCACGGGTGCCAAGGCCAGGCTGGGAGTGGACACAGAACGGGCCCCAGGCATCCTACACTCTGTCCTGTTGTCGGAGGTTGCGATGCAGTCATTAGCTTAGCCCTGCCTGGGGTAGAGTCCAGCCTGGGGTGGTGGGCCTGCCTGGGGTGGTGGGCCTGCCTGGGATGGAGTCCAGCTTGGGGTGGTGGGCTTCCCTGGGGTGGTGAGCCTGCCTGGGGTGGTGGGCTTCCGTGGGGTGGTGGGCCTGCCTGGGGTGGTGGGCCTGCCTGGAGTGGAGTCCAGCTTGGGGTGGTGGGTGGTGGACTTCCCTGGGGTGGTGGGCCTGCCTGGGGTGGTGGGCCTGCCTGAAGTGGAGTCCAGCCTGAAGTGGTGGGCTTTCCTGGGGTGGGAGGCTGACTTTGGGTGGGGTCCAGCCTTGCAAGCTTGGGGTAGACAGGAGAGCGTGGTCACGTGCAGAAGGCGTGGACTGCAGGGAGACATGGGCTGTAGCTCCCAGGAGTGGCCGGATTGGCTCTTCCCACCTGTGCCTGAAGCCCTGGGATTCAGATCTGTCTACACAAGCAGCCTGGCAGTCCATACCGCTGTTTGCCCCACTGTTCCCCGTGTGGCGACCAGAGGTGGCCTGTGCAGCACTAATGCTGGTTGCTCTGATCCCACAGACAGAAGCACAGAGTGCAGCCAAGCTCCCCACGCTCCAGCCCTGAGGCTGCCGCCGGCCCCGGAGAGGAAGAACATGGTCACCAACTCTGAGGACAAGGTCGGTCAAGAGACACATCTCACCCCAGGGGCGGGGCTTAGGGGCCGGGCACCGCACGTGTCCCCGTGTGGTGTTTGTCCAGGATCCTGCGGGTCTGTGCAGAATTGCTGGGTGCCAGCCAGCAGCCCTGGGACCCCTGGGGAGCGTAGCTAGGCTGTGCTCCGAGCTCGCAGACAGGGACTCCCCTGGCTTCCACGTGGACACTGCTCCTACCGGCATGACTCAGGAGGTTGCTTTGCTGTTAGAGAAAACCCAGGTCTGTCTGTTGTTTCTGGGACGTGGGCTCCTGCGCCAGCGTCTGTGCCCTCTGGCTGGCGGCAGGCCAGGCCAGAGGTTGGTGGACACGAGGTTTGATGCAGCCGAGTGGGGCTTGGAGCAGCCAAGATGGCCTTTGCTGGCTGTGTCTGCAAACTCCAGGGAGCTTGTACTCAGCTCGTCAGGCACACGGGCTTTGGGGCCACTCCCCACCCCACAGCTGCCCCTTCCCCTGGGGCCACTCCCCACCCCACACCTGCCCCTTCCCTGGGGCCACCCCACACTCCATACCTGTCCCTCCCCTGGGGCCACCCCCCACCCCACACCTGCCCCTCCCCTGGGGCCACCCCCTACCCCACACCTGCCCCTCCCCTGGGGCCACCCCCTACCCCACACCTGCCCCCTCCCCTGGGGCCACCCCTCACCCCACACCTGCCCCCTCCCCTGGGGCCACCCCTCACCCCACACCTGCCCCCTCCCCTGGGGCCACCCCTCACCCCACACCTGCCCCTCCCCTGGGACCACCCCTCACCCCACACCTGGCCCCTCCCCTGGGGCCACCCCCCACCCTACAGCTGCCCCTCCCCTGGGGCCATCCCCCACCCCACACCTGCCCCCTCCCTTGGGTCCCCACCTGGGGTCACCCCTCAAAGGGGTCCTGTCTTCCTGGTCTCTGCTTGCAGCTTGAACACTCCCTGTAAAGCCTGCTCTGGGGGCATGGTTTGTGACAGCCTTTCTGAATCCTCCCTGGGGTCACTCTTGTGTCCTGAGCTCTCAGGGGAACCACAGAGAATCCCTGTGGCACACACACTCTGACACCCCGGGGTGGAGGACCCTGGCTGTGGGAGCACCAGCCTCACCCAGCCCGCATGTCCCTGAGCAGGTGACAGCATGCAGGGCCTGACCCTGGGTCCCGGGTGGCATCTGGCAATGCCCTGTGTGGGGTCAGGCTCTCCTCCCAGCACCCAGTGGAGGCCCCAGCCCTGGCTGCTCGATGGGAGAACACAGGAGGGACCTCCCCCGATACCAGCAGATCCCCCCACCCCAGAGCCACCTGGGCCATCATCCTAGTCCCTCGAGGTCCGTGCGGCTTGTGTAATATCCCTTTAACTCTCCCGGTCCCAGCTGATTCACCGCTTCTAGTCTGAAATGGGCTGGGCATTTCTCAGCCAGGGGACAGGCTCCTGACTTCCTCCTGCCCCAGGGGACCTGAACGTGCCTGCCAGGGCTGCACTGCCAGGCCTCTGCTCCCAGGCGGTGTTGGTGTGCTGGGATGCAGAGGGGCTCCTAGTTCTCGGAAGGGGCTCACCCACCACCCGGCGTGCTGGGTCAGGCTGTCTGCAGTGACATTGCAGTGACATTGCAGTGACATTCGTGATTTCAGAGCCTTCGCTTGGTGCCTGGCTTAGAAGTGTGTGCAAAGTTAACAGTGGCCTCTCTCTCCTCTCTGTCTCTCTCAAGGGGCCGGGACCTCCTTCCATCCTGGTGAGAGGGGATGACAGCGCGCCGAGAGGAAGCAGACCCGTGGCTTCCACGCCTGTGCCCGGGTCACCCTGGTAAGAGGCCTTTGTCCCCGTGCGTCGTCCCTGCCTGTGTGTGGTGCCCCTAGGGAGAAGTACGTGTGCATGCCTGCCTGCGGTATTTTAAAGCAGGTCCACAGACAGTCACACCAGGGGACGGGTTTCCTACTGAGGGTGGGCATGGGCGGGGCTGAGTGGACGCAACATGCTGGCACTTCAAAGGGTTTTCCTCTTGCCGCTGCCAGCCAACATGGCCAAGTGGCCCACCTGGTGGGCAGGTGGGGACCTGATGGGCAGGTGGACCTGATGGGCAGGTGGACCTGATGGGCCGGGGGACCTGGTGGGCAGGTGGACCTGATGGGCAGGTGGACCTGATGGGCCGGGGGACCTGATGGGCAGGCTGTGTCTCCAGGGCAGCTCTGCTCTCAGCTGAGTCACTTCTCATGGTCATGGCCCAGTACCTTTGATGTCCTCCTTGGCATCTGCTTGCCGTACAGCCCCTGACACCTCTCAGCAAGACTGGCGGAGGCTCTAGGTTGTCACTGCTGACCGGGCCCACCCTGGGTCCTGTGGCTGCAGAGTACCGGCCTCAGCTCTAGGCCTGAGCTTCCCTGGCCAGCAGGACTGAGGAAATGCAGCCCCAGCGCCCCAGCCCTCGCTCTTGTTCACCCATGCTGCCTCCAGGCAGCAAGAGAGAGCTCAGTAGGGCAGGACCCCTGGGCCCACTGCGGGGGGGGGGTGCGGGGGGAGGCCCAGGGGAGCCTGACCTTCACTGGGCAGGCCCTCAGATGCGCTGTCACTGTAGGGGCATCCCCAGACTGAGATGGGCTGCAGAGGCGGTGTGAGTGCTGGGGGTGGGCAGGCAGGGGAGAGCATGGGCTTCTCCTTGCTGCCCACAGGTGACCCTGGGCTGGGGGCACACGGGCCTCCTGGACTGACCGCGTCACCTGGGATGACACCAGGGCAAAGCGCGTCATCCCTCCCAGAGCTCCTGTCTGCAGCTCAGCCCTTCCGAGACCCCGGGCCTCCTCCAGGGCGTGGTTCGTGCCCTAGCCGAGCTGGCTAAGGGGAATAGAACAGCAGGACCAAGGTTCACTCCTGCGGGCCCCTCCTGCTCTCCCGGGGCGCAGGGCGACGGGGGAGGGAAGCTGGTGTCACATGTTTGAGTTCGGCTCCCATCTGGGGCGTGTTCCTGGTAGAGGAGTGTGAGTTTTCTCACTCGAAGGATCTGATTCAGTTCACCATTTGACTGTTCGCCCAAATGGTGACATGGAAACCTTTGTCTCTCACCAGGAAGGAGTTGACTGTCTTTGCTGGAGTTGATGCCACGGGAGAACTTCAAAGATAATTGCTAAACAATGTGTGAAATCAATGAGCTTTTGGCTGAAATGAACAATAAATGTCAATGCCAGGGATTAATTAGCATCTTCAAATCGTTTAAAAGGCAAAAGATTTGCAAAAGATGAGCCATCTTTGTGAAATTATGAAGTACACATTGGTGCCGGGTTTGGCACCAATCTTTTCTGCAAAGCCAGACCGCCACTCAGCAACTGCACCTACTTCCTCCCGTGCTGACCGGCTGGCAGCAAGTGTGGGCACCGCAGAGGGCACCTGCAGCAGCTGCACCCACATCCTCCCGTGCTGACCGGCTGGCAGCAAGTGTGGCCACTGCAGAGGGCACCTTCGGAGGGCGCTGCCCAGCAGCTGTTCATCCAGAGGAGGGGAGGCGGTGAAGACACAGCGGGAGGTGACACGGGGTGTCCCTCTGACATGACGGTGTGTGTCACCGCCAAGCAACCAGCCAGTGGGGAAGTGAGAGGGTGGGCAGACGCTGGGCACGACCGCTGCAGACAGCGCATACCCACGACGCAATGAGCTGACCGCTGCCGCGGGTCCTGGCTTCGTGTCAGTAATCTGCCTGTAACATTGATGACATTGTTTTATTAATAACTGTCTTGAAAAAGATGAATTTATTTATTTGAAAGAGTTAGAAACTGGGAGGGATTGTTGATGCTCTAGTTCACTCGCCAGGCGGCTGTGGCAGTGTGGGCTTGGCCAGCGCTGAGGCCACGTGGGTGGGTGCCAGCGTTGCAGGTGGAGCCTTCACTCGCTGGAACACAATACTGGCCCCTATTTGCAACTATTGGCTTATTGGTATTTACTCAGAATTTCTTCTCTGGAGTTTCCAGAGTAAAGGCAGTGTGCGTTTGGCTTGGTGCATTCCCACCAGAAGCTTGGCTGAAGGCAGAACACCTCCAGGGAGGGAGATTTCCTGGGGCCCAGGGCTGCAGCTGAAGTTGGGGTCCCTGAAAGGGGTGCAGGGCTGCGCACATGGGCGGCGGCCGTGTTTCTCACGTGCTTGGCTGCTGACTTCAGAGATGGGTCGGGCTTGTGCTGAGGAGAAGCCCAGGTCCCTGTCTGCCCCTGCCGGCATCGCCCGATGGTGTCAGAGGAAGTGCAAAAGCTGGGAGTGCTCCAGGAAGTGGCGCTGTGGTCCCCGGCAGGGGTCGGGAAGGGGAGAGAAAGACAGCTAGCCAGTGGGGTGTGCAAGCCATTCCTCTCCAGGGGACCTCTTCGGAGTTCACAGACCCTGCTTTGCCTGTCGTTGCCGCGTGGTAAGGGCCTGGACGCGGAGTCTGGCTGCTGTGAGAGCAGCCCTTGGTGTGGGGGAAGCTGGGGCAGGGTCTAGGGCGGGCCAGGGAGTGTCCCCATGCACCCCATGAAGGCGGGCTCTGAGCCCACACAGGCAGGCTGGGTCCCACGTGGGTGCGTGGGTCACCCTCGGCTCCTTTCCCAGGTGCCTTATCAGGGAGCTGGGCTGGAAGTGGGGCTCCCCGGATCGGGTGGGCACATGCACAGCTGAGCTGCCAGTTAGCCTGCAGATTCTGCTGTGAAAACAGAGGACATGTGTCCCTGAAATGACTGACGCTGCGTGCTGGACAGCGACCTTGTTCAGATTCTGCAGGGACGCCTGGTGGGCAGCTGAGGCCGGGCCAGGGGCTCTCCCAGGCACCCTGCTGCCCACGAGGGGCCTTGGCGCGGGGCGGGCTGGGGGACTCCCTTGGTCTTTTTTATCTCAGGAGGAAGGAGACACTCCCCTTCCCCCCACCCTCCCACCCCAGGACACTGCAGGGCAGTTGGTGGAAACTGTTGCTGTCCCCAGGCCGAGGTCCACCCACCAGGCCCCCACCACCCTCCTCGGTCAGGGGCTGGAGACCCCTGTGATGGGTAGAGATGGCAAGCTCCCTGCTGAGCCCTGGGGTCTGCCCTGGATACATACGCACATGGGGCAAGGGCCTGGCTAGATGCTGGGTGTCCACAGGGCAGGCTCTCCAGTGAGCCCTGGGGCCTGCACTGGTTATAGAAACACATGAAGCAGGGGCCTGAGCAGGCACTGGCACGGACAACGGCCTCACTGGACGCTGCGTGTAGTGCAGGGACCTGGCTGGGTACTGGATACCCACAGGGCAGGGGCCTCGCTGGGTGCTGGGTGTAGGGCAGGGGTCTGGCTGGGCGCTGGGTGTAGGGCAGGGGTCTGGCTGGGTGCTGAATACCCATGGGGTGGGGGCCTGACTGGGCGCTGGGTACCCACAGGGCAGGGGCCTTTTTGGGTGCTGGGTGTAGGGCAAGGGCCTTTTTGGGTGCTGGGTGTAGGGCAGGGGCCTGGCTAGGTGCTGGGCACCCACAGGGCAGGGGCCTTGCTGGGTGCTGGGTGCTGGGTGTAGGGCAGGGGCCTTTTTGGGTGCTGGGTGTAGGGCAAGGGCCTTTTTGGGTGCTGGGTGTAGGGCAGGGGCCTTGCTGGGTGCTGGGTACCCACAGGGCAGGGGCCTGGCTGGGCGCTGGGTGTAGGGCAGGGGCCTTTTTGGGTGCTGGGTGTAGGGCAGGGGCCTGGCTGGGTGCTGGGTACCCACAGGGCAGGGGCCTGGCTGGGTGTTTCTTGTCTCCAGCCTGGAGTGGCATGTAGGACATGCTGTCTGTAGGACCTTCCTGGAATGCACGGGGCGGGGAGGGGACTGCACGTGGGGAGGGGGCTGCAGGGCAAGAGTCAGGCTGGAGAGCAGCTGGGAGCTTGCTGCCCGCTCCCTGTGCTGCTGAGCCCCACCCACAGTTCTCTCACCCCCGACTGCCAGTGGGTGAGACAGACGCTCAGTTCTCCCCAGGACAGTCCACCTGACGTCCAAACCCCAAGGGAGGACGCAGACCAGGGACACCAGCCCTGCCCAGCACTGTGAGGGAGCCTGGCCGGGAGTGCCAGGCCCCAACGGCAGGAGGAGCTCTTGGGAGGGGCAGGAGGCCAGCCCTGAGGGCTGAGCTGGAAGCTGGGGGAGAGGCCCCTGAGGTGCAGAGCTGTTGGCTGGCTGGCTGCAGGGGGATTGGCGAATCCTTTGTAGCGCAAAGCAAGCCCGCCTCGTTCTGTGGAGCCTGGCATCTCGTGCGTTAGGGCTGCGCCGAGTGGATGAGGCGTCCACCGCCTCACTGTGGTGCACTAATGACCCCCTCTGGGATGCAGGGCCGTGGGAGGGGGAGGGAAGCTGGCGGCTGCCCAGGAATTCCGCTGCCCGGCTAAGGAAGGGGAACGTGCACACGTTACTGGAAGTGGGCATAAAATGATACATAAAATTAATTTTGCATGTTACAGCTGGCTCCATCCAGTTGAAACCAACCATAACTAGCGCACAACGGACTTCTCAGGGGAGCCCCACTTATTTACCTGCCTCCGACTCCGGGCTTCGGCTCCGTGTACCCAACACCAGCCTGGGCACAGGCCTGGGGCTCTGTGTGGCCTCTGCTGCCACCCCTACTCTCCTGGGCAGATCTGCTGCGCCCTGACTTTGGACGTTGGATGGCGGCAAGTGAGAGGCCTAGCGCTGGCTGCCCGCCGGGGGCGCACTCGGCCCTGGGGGACGGCTCTGCGGGTGACCACTGCAGCCCTGTGTCTACAACGAAGACCAATGCAGGGAGAGTCTGGCCACGCCCATCTTCAGATGCTGCGCTGCTGCCCAGCAGGCCGGGGGTCCGAGGAAGGGCAGAGCCCCGGGGCCTTCTGCAGGAGCCCCATGCCCACGTTGGCTGCTGGGGCTGGGCACTGACAGAAATGCAGACATGCCCCCTCCCTTGTTGCTCTGGATCTGGGTGGCTGCTTGGGCACCTGCTAACAGCTTTGTAACACCTGAGAGTCCCTGAGGAGAGACTTTCCACCCCAACAGGTGCGTGGTGTGGACGGGCGACGACCGTGTGTTCTTCTTCAACCCCACCATGCAGCTCTCTGTCTGGGAGAAGCCCAGGGACCTGAAGGACCGAGGGGACCTCAACAGGATTATCGAGGACCCACCCCACAAGCGCAAGCTGGAGGCCTCAGCAGGTAAGTGAGGGCCAGGCTGGCCAAGGGGACCCATGAGAGTGCGTGTGTGGGCAACGTGCCCACATGGCAGTGCCCTGGGCATCTGGTGCATTTGTGGCTGGATGAAAGGCTGCAGGCTCATTCCGGTTGCTTGTGTCCGGGGTCTTGGTGCAGATGTTGGGTCCTGACAGGGTGCGTGTGGCTCTTGCTTCAGAGAGACCTTTGGCATTTGCAGAAGAAACCCTTCCAATGGTGTGCCCCCCATTGCCACGAGGCCCTGCTGGCTGAGCACACATGTGTCTTGACCCCAGGAGGTAGGGGGCTGTGGTGGAGCCTTCGTGTTACTGGGGTGCTGTCAGGGCATGTCATGACACTTCCGATCCGTGGTCCGCGAGATGTTGCCGTCTGCCTGCTGCTGTGAGGAGGCACTTCCTGCATGCTGTTGGCAGCGCTGAGTGTGGAGACGGTGGTTCTGTTAGCTGTGTTAGTCTTCTAAGCGGGAAGAGCGGCAAGTGCAACGTGTTTGTTTCGCTGAAGGTAATGACAGAGTTCTCCAAGCGCTCCAGTCAGCGGGCTTGGGAAGACAGGTGCCCGGCGGGTACAGGCTGAGCTTGGGTGGCTCGGCTCTGTCACAGAACAGCTTCTCCACTCCCTGCCCCTGCACACGCTAGGGAGGTGGGAGTAGTTCAAGGGCGCAGGTGTGGGAGTGGTGATTCTGCTGTGGGGTGAGGATCCCTGCCTCCCTTCCCTGGCCTGTGTTCCTATGCGTGACCTGGTGTTGTCTCACTCCCTGAGGGCTGGCAGAGCTCACACTCAGCCCTAGAAGCCCTTGCATTCCTGCTACCTGCACTCACTCAAGGCTGGAGAGGTGGAGAGTGTCACTCAGCTCCCCGCTTTGCCTCTGGCCAACTGTGCTGCCCAGGCCTGCAGCTCTGTGGATGGGCACACAGACCTGAGCCCCCAGGAGGCGCCTCCATCCATACTGCATTTCACCCCACTGACATGAATGTCATGGAACCTTCCATGTAAGGAATCTAGCTGGTGCCTCCCAAGTAATTGAGACATGGCGTGTCATAGAATTTTGTCTCCCCCCATCTATTGGCTCTGTCTCCATAGATGCCTGTTTGCAAAATGACAATCCCTGTAGGTGCAGGACGAGTCTTAACCTTCCTGCCTCTTCTGGAAGAGCTGCAGGATATGTAAATGACTCCAGTTGGCCACCTCTGGCTGCCCGGGCCGTGGCTGGCCTTTGAGAATGCAACTTCTCTCTAGAGATCCCAGCTGGGAGCTTTGCAATGGAGCAATTAGGGCAGGAGATGTTTCTGGAGGATTAATTAAGGAATTAATTAATTAAGGCAGAGTGGATGGCCTGGGCCCTGGGTGGCCCATTGGCATTTCCTGACAGGGTCCTTCATCACAGCCCATCCACTGGCATTCTAACGAACTGGTGGGCAGCTTGCCTTGGCTGGATGACCCTGCCTTGCAGCTGAAGCTAGGGCGTGAGCCACTGCAGGGCCCCTTCAAATGGCACATGGGGGCGTCCTGGTGGAAGTAAAGCGAGGATGGGGCCCACAATGGCCACACATTTAGCTTCACTCAGCATAGCAGACAGGGCAGGGTCAGATCACGGACAGGGTGGGGTCAGATCATGGACAGGACAGGACAGGGTCAGATCACAGACAGGGTAGGGTCAGATCACAGACAGGGCGGGGTCAGATCACAGACAGGGCAGGGTCAGATCACAGACAGGGCAGGGTCAGATCACAGACAGGGCGGGGTCAGATCACAGACAGGGCGGAGTCAGATCACAGACAGGGTGGGGTCACCATCACAGACAGGGCGGGGTCAGATCATGGATGGGGTGGGGTCAGATCACAGACAGGGCAGGGTCAGATCATGGGCAGGGCTGGGTCTGTAGGGTAGTGGTCAGGGGGCGTCAGGCTGGGTCTACAGGGTAGCGGTCAGGGGGCGCTGGGCTGGGTCTGCAGGGTAGCAGTCAGGGGGCGCTGGGCTGGGTCTGCAGGGTAGCGGTCAGGGGGCGTGGGGCTGGGTCTGCATGGCTGAGTCCCAGGCTCTTGTTCAGAAGCCCTGTGCTCACCTTGTCTGGCCTCTGGCTGGGCCACTGCTTGGTCCTTAACAGTTGGGATAAGCAGGCCCTGACTGTCCCCGCTAATGGCCCTGTGAGCTCCAGACATGGGGTCGGGGGACAGAACTCCCCAATGAGCTCCAGTGCCCAGGGGAGACATGGGGGACACAGAGCAGGTAGGTTAGCTCTGGGAGGACCATTGGCTTAGGGCAGTGGGGACACAGAACAAGCAGAAGGGGTGGCGCAGTGGGGGGCACATCCCTGTGCGCTGGCTGGTGCTCTCCAGGGAGGGGTTGTGCTAGAGCCGCAGCTCTCAAGGACATTGGCCATCTGCTGCTCTCCTGCTGCCATCTCCACCCTCCTGTGTCCCCACAGTCCCCCCAATCTCTGCCCTCCCGAGTCCCCACAGCCCCACCCCTCCGTGTTCCCACAGCCCCACCCCTCCGTGTTCCCACAGCCCCAAACTTCTGGCACATGAGCCAACAAGTGGGGGTGAGGCTCAGGGTGACTGCAGAGCTGTCATCAGACTTGCATGGCAGCAGTGATTGTTGGGGTTACGAGCAGAGGGTGGGGACCTCTAAGGGCCAACCGGGGATCTTCCACATACACCAGGTTCTCATGGCTCAGCAGCTGTGAGTACCTGGAGGGACGCTGCCCCCTCTGGGACAGGCCGGCAACAGGAGGGGTCCCAGTGAGGCACAGGGCAGGGGGCAGGTGGACATGGGTGGCTGTACCCAGCCTCTGCAGCTCCTGCAGTGTCCTGCCCCTTGGGGCGGAGGGGCCCACAGAGCACCCACTCACTGCAGTCTCAGGACAGACCTGAGATGGGTCACAGGTGGTGACACGCAGGCCACTCTGTCTGGGGCTCCTGGTGTGGGTGAGGGAGCTCTCGGAGGCTCCAGGAGGCAGGGCGGGGGCACGGGCGCCAGGTGGACATGCCCTGCGTCCTGCAGCTTCCAGCCCCTCTGAGTGGACAGCGGCTGTGATGACCTCCCTGCAGGTCAGTGAGAGGCCCGCTCCGGGCTTGCTGTCTGTCGGGGAAGGTCCACTTTCCTCTTTCCAGGACTGTGGGGGCAGGCGCGGCCAGGGCTCAGTGCAGCGTGGCCGTGGGTCTCCAGCCGCAGCTTATCTTTTTTCAGCCGACAGCAGCGATGAGTCCGGCTCTGAAGATGGCAGGGAACCACAGAACATGAAAACCAAGAGGAACCGGTAGGTGACTGTGCCCTTCCTGCCCCACTCCCTGCTGGGCACCCAGGAGGGGCCATCTGAGCAGAGGGCTGATGGAGCTGTGCAGCATGGGGCAGCAGGGCTCCTCGTGTACCCTGCCTCTGCTCTGCGTCTCGCTCTGCACGGGAACCCATAGGACTGGCAGGGGGAGGGGTCATGTGCAGGGAGAGAGGGCAGGTGTGGGGGACTGAGGTCTGGTTCTGGCTTGGGCCCCCAGGGCAGCCTGGCAATGGCTGTGATGGGTGTTGTACTTGAACCAGCAGTACTGTGTGTCGGGAGTCCCAGGTCTCTCCTGCCAATTCCCGCCTCAGCCCCCATGTCCTTCTGCGGGGCCACTGGCCTGGGCTGGGCCACATGCAGAGGCTGCTTGTGGGGAATGTGTCTGAGCCCCCAGCCGGGAGGGGTTCTGCAAGGGGTGATGTGGCTGCCGAAGCACTTGACCCCAGCAGAGGTGTGGGGTGACTCGAGCCAGGGGACCCGTGGTGGCTTTCGGCTCTGGTGTCTGCCCAGGAGATGCTGCCATGGGTGTGTCTGGCGCTCTGTTCCTGGAAGTGCCTCCCTCACGCTCCAGGCTCCTGTGCCCCACCCTGCTGTGTGACCCCTGGGCTTCTGACGGCCACTGCTCAAGGTGGCTTGGAACCTGTGCCCACTCCCTGTGACCTTGTTCCCCACCCTGTGGGCTCGGCCTGGGGGTCCTGGCAGCCGGGCAGAGCGGAGCCTTCTCTCTGCTGAACGACTTAGGCAGCAGTGGACCCTGCTGGGTCCAGTAAGAAACAGACATCTCAGAGTGTTCCAGGAACACTCTGAGGAAAAGGAAAGGAAGCTGGGCACTGCCCCTTCCAAAGGGCAGGGTGGCGTGGGCAGGGGAGGGGATTGGCCTGTGAGCCCCCTGTGCACACCGGCCGCCTGGCCTGACGTTTTCTCTTTGGAAGACTGTGAGGGTCTTGGGCTGTGCCTTCTGTGGCTTCACTGAGACCATTGGTTGGCCCTGTTTCTGCTGGCCTTGGATGCCAGGGCCGGGACTCCGAGCCCAAGGTGGAACCCTCATCTGGAGGAGGAAGATGGAGCCGCCTGAGGGTGGCATGTTAAATGGGGCCTGGGGAAAAGGCTTGTCTTATCCCAGGCAACACAGCTGCACTGCATCTCAAGCTCTGAGCCACCTCTGGTCCAGGCCTGGTCCATATTGAGGGCGGGGCCTGGTCCATACTGAGAGCGGGGCCTGGTCCATACTGACTGTGGCCGGGGCCTGGTCCATACTGAGGGCGGGACCTGGTTCATACTGAGGGTGGGGCCTGGTCCACACTGACTGTGGTCGGGGCCTGCTCCTGACCCTGACCCTTGGCTCAGGACTGACCACCAGCCTCCCCGATGGTCTGTGGTGGCGGTGAAGGCCAGCCCTCCTCCAGGGCTGAGGGTCGTCTGCAGTTTCCTGTGGGCTGACCAGCACTGATGTGGCCACTGCCTCCACAGGCCTGCCGGGATCCTGCTATCCTGGCGTGTGCTTCTAGTATAAATAACGTAATTTTCCTCACCAGAAAGCACTCAGAATTTTCTTCTACCATGTGACTCATCAGCTGCTGTGTTGCAATGCTCAAGGAGAAAATAGAGGAGGAGGAGGATGGCCAAGGGTGCCGGGCTCAGCTGCCCGCGTGTCTCTGAGCTGCAGCACGAGTGACTGTGCAAAGAATTCAAGACTGAACGGATCTTTTCCCAAAATTCCCTTGGAGGAGAAATGCATCCGGATTACAGGCGTTCAGACCTGGAGTAGTTTAAACTATTGGGTGAATGCCATTTCCCATCACGTGGGATTTATTGTTTACTGGACGTATTCAACAAGCAGACCACTCCCTGGGACTAGATCACAAACTCCCCAGCGCCACAAACCCCTGGCTGTGGTGGCTGTGGTGGCTGTGGTGGCTGTGGTGGTGGCTGTGATGGTGGCTGTGAGGGCTGTGGTGGCTGTGGTGGCTGTGGTGGCTGTGATGGTGGCTGTGATGTGGCTGTGGTGGTGGCTGTGCTGGCTGTGATGGTGGCTGTGCTGGCTGTGGTGGCTGTGACGGTGGCTGTGGTGGCTGTGATGGTGGCTGTGGTGGCAGTGGTGGCTGTGATAGGGGCTGTGATGGTGGCTGTGGTGGCAGTGGTGGCTGTAGCAGCTATGTGGTGGCTGTGACAGTACTAGCTGTGGTTTTTTCTGTGTTACCTCACTGCCTCTATTACGCCAGAGCTCGAGCCTGAGGTGCCTGTCCCAGCTGTATCCACCTGGGTGATGGCTTTGTAACCTCACCAACGTCCCAGACAGCTGCAGTGTCAGCGTGTGCTGGGGGTGGGAGCTACCTGTGCCCTGGTGCTGGGATAACAGATGCATGCACCCATGTGGGGGTTGCATGCCTGGTAGCTGCTCCTCCCCCGGGCCCCGACAGTTGGGGTGCCATTCCAGCTTGACCGAGCCAAGCACAGAGGCAACGTGGAGGGCCTTGACCCAGCCGCATGGCAAAGCAGGCACCTGGGCAGCAGCATTGGCAGCCCAGTAGGGTTTGGATGATGAATTCCCAGCCCTCCCCCAACCCATTAAGTCAAGTAAAAGATGAGATGTAGGCCAGATGAACGGAGGCCTGGAGCCACGGGAGAGCTGGCAGACAATCATAGGCACAGAGATGATGGCAACGAATCACCACCATCACCATCACTGTCATTATCTCCACCATCGCTGTCACCATCACCATCACCATCACCATCGTCATCACCATCACCACCACCACCATCATCACCACCATCACCACCATCACCATCACCACCATCATCACCATCATCACCACCATCACCACCATCATCACCATCATTACCATCACCATCACCATCACCACCATCATCACCATCATCTCCACCGTCACCATTGCTGTCACCATCATCATCACCATCACCATCATCACCACCATCATCACCACCATCACCATCATCATCACCATCACCATCACCACCATCACCACCATCATCACCATCATCACCATCATCTCCACCGTCACCATTGCTGTCACCATCATCACCATCACCACCATCATCACCGTCACCATCACCATCACCACCATCATCACCATCATCACCACCATCACCACCATTATCACCATCATCACCGTCATCATCACCATCATCACTGTCACCATCACCATCACCATCATCACTGTCACCATCACCACCATCATCATCATCACCATCATCACCATCATCGCTGTCACCATCACCATCACCACCATCATCACCATCATCATCACCATCATCACCATCATTGCTGTCACCATCACCATCACCACCATCACCACCATCACCATCAGCCTCGCTGTTGTCAGTCCTGTGCACAGCCCAGCTGCACACCTTGTACTTTCTATGTGTGGTCTTGGACTTCCTGCCTGTGAAGTGGAGCTGTGGTCATGAACAGCTGATACGATGCAGGGGGTGAGAAGATCTGACACTGTGACAGGCCAATGCCAAGAATTGCCCGTGTTCTGAAACGTTACTGTCTGACTTTGTAGATAAAGAAAGAGAATTCAAGAGAGTTACTGAAGGGGAGTCCTGCCTGAGGACATGGCATGTCACAGGGCATGCCCAGTTCAAGGCCAGCTCTGTGGAACTGGAAGGATCAAGTTTTGAAGATGCATTCATTTATTTGGAAGACGGAGTGAGAAGGAAAGATGGAGAGAGAGATCTTCCATCTGCCATTCACCTACTGGGCCCCGTCAAAGCCAGGAGCACGGAGCTCCATCTGGGTCTCGCACAGCATTGCCAGGGATGGCCCCAAGCACTTGGACTGTCTTCTGCTGCTTTTCCAAACACATTAGCAGGGGGCTGGGTTGAAAGCAGAGCAGCCAGTGCCCGGATGGGATGCCGTCATCAGAGCATTGTTTAAGCTGCCAAGCCACAGTGCCAGCCCTAAGATCAAGCTTTACTTGAGCACCCTGCGCTCCTCACTTGCCCCTGTGCCTCACTCGCCCCTGTGCCTCACTCACCCTTCCGCCTTACTCGCCCCTGCGCCTCACTCACCCCTGCGCCACAGACTGTTCTTGCCAGTGTTGCTTCTGCTGGGGATAGAGGTGGGACTTGACCACTGCTTAGGGGTTGAGGGCTCCAGCCTCACCTGTCCTCAGCTACCACGTGGGCTGGATGAATCCCTCACCTGCTGTGTTCAGTGGGAACGGTTGGTTAGGAAGGTCGCTGCAGGTGCTGAGCCTTCTGCAGTGTCGACACGGAAACGGGACATGGGGAGCTGCGTGTAACGTGCCTCTGTGGACAGCACAGGTGGACCCCAACAGGCAGGCCTCTTCCTCATCGCTCTGCCCAACGTGGGAGGTGGGTGTGTGGATGGCAGCATCACCCTCCGGACGCCGTGCTGCAGGGCTGAGCAGAGCTGCACATAGGAGGAACACGCTCGATGGGGCTTCCAGTGCCCATCAGGGTGTCCTGGGAGCGGCCAGGGCACCAAGTGGGAGCCCCCTGTGGTCTGTGGGAGGATGAGGAGCAGAGGGACACTTGGGAAGACCCAGCCATCCTAGCCCTGAGGTCAGGGCCCAGGCACCCAGCGTGGGAGGGAGTGCATGAGCAGGATTCCACTGTGCGTGGATTCGTGTCCTCCAGGCATGTACAGGCTGCGGGTGCGTGGAAGGGTTGAATGCATATGACACTGCCGTGTTGTGTGGACCTTCCGTGTCTGCAGCTTGAAGCCTGACAGGCTGGGGGACTGCCACCATGCTCCTGGCTTCATTCCTGGCTGTAAGTTGTCTGCAGCCTGTGTGGGGGCAGGATGGGGCCCTGTGCACAGCCTGGCAGCCCAGCCCCTCCCTGAATTGATCTGCAGACCCAAAGGGTCAGTTCTTGCGTGCAGACACGGACATGGTCCCCCACTAAGAGGGGCCCCTGTGGAACCATTCTGCCGTCCTGCTCCCCGCCTGCTGGCAGTGCAGAACCCCTAGTGGTGACTCGGTGCCGGCAGGGCTGTGAGCACCATGGCTCCCAGAAGATGGTGTGGGCAGGGAGCGCCGAGGGCCACTGGGGCCAGTGCTGACCCTGAGGGCAGCAGACCAGTGCTCTGGAGGCATCTGCTCCCATGACTGCTGCCCTGGCCTCCTTACCAGCAAGGAAGAGCCAGGCTCTGGGGCTGTGTTGTCAGGACTGGGCACCTGCCCTGGCTACTGTGCTGACTGTGCTTGAAGGACTGGAGGGAGGCGTGGGGTCACCAAGGCTGAGGAGCAGGCTTGGGGCAGAGTCCAGGTCTTCTGGGGATACTGACCCTGTCCGCAGGAGTCATACCTCGTGTTGCCGTGGGTGCTCCCAGACAACCCTGTTGGGATCCCACATGCCACCCTTGCACCACCAGGCCCAGGGTAGAGCCTCTAACAGAGCCTTGAGTGAGGATGGCTGGCCATCTGCAGCCTCAGGCCCCAGGGTGCCCTGGTTAGGCCAGCGCTGGCCCGGGAGCCGTGGACGCAAGGACAGGAAGATGGCGTTTCCCACAGATTGGAAGCATCCTAGCTGCTCAGAGGAGTAGATGTGGCAGCAAACAGCCTGGGCCTCACCCTAGGGGGTGCCTGGCACCCCACACCTGGGTGAAGTTGGAGACCCGAGCCTGTGCCTGAAGCCTTCTCATCCCTGTGTTTCACACAGGCTCCATGCTGTCAAACACCAGGAGTCCAGCTCCCAGGCCAGCGCTGGCCTAACCAGGGCACCCTGGCAGGGACTGGGGCTGCAGGTCAGCCATCCTCACTCAGGGCTCTGTTAGAGGCTCTGCCCTGGGCCTGGCGGTGCTGGGAGTCCAGCTCCTGAGGCTAGTAGGGCCCAAGCAGGCTGCACTGGCCAGGTGGTCACTAGGGCCATGCTGCTCCGAGGCAGGGAAGTAGAGGGAGCCATGTCTGCCCGTGCCACTTCTCCAGCAGACAACGTTTAGACTTACCAAGATATTTCCAGAAGATTCTAGAGTCAAGTGCAGAGTGATGAAGAATTCTTTAAGACAATACAGGGCACAGAGCTGGTACTTAATGAAGGCTGGTCCCCCACCCCTCAATGTGGGGGAAGAAGCCTTGATGAGCAACAGCCTGGCTTGGCAAGCTTGGCTTCTAGGTGCCACTTCCATTCCTGCAGGGGACTGTGGGTCCAGCCTGGCAATGCCCTCTGCTGGGCAGGGCATGCCCCTAGAGCCTGGGACCATCCGGCATCTTGCCCAGCGCTGAGCCCACCACACTTGACCTCCGCCCCAGTGATGGGTGCAGCTCCTGTCTGATGCAATGGTCAGCTTGCACCCTGAGCCCTTGCCTGAGCCCTCTCCAGGTGGGCTGCATCAGGCTTGCCTTCCCAGCAGGCTTTGTTTCCTAAGGAAGATTTTCCCACTGGTGTGAAGCCCCTTGGGGTCTCCCTACCCAGCTTAACTTTCCGCATCTTCTGCCCCCAAGGACCGAAGGCCGTGGGAGTCCAGGGCCAGAGGAGGCAGAGCCAGCGGAGAGAGGCCCACAGACGCAGCCGCCCCAGATTCTCCTGCCCCTGGAAGAGCGAGTGACCCACTTCCGAGACATGCTGCTGGAGAGAGGGGTAAGGCGCAGGCGCGGTCAGCTGGTTCCCCGGCCGGGACTCCTCGCTCCTGTGAGTCACATGGGCACCGAGGGACATGAGCCCTAGGAAGCAGCCCTCCTCCAGAGCGGCAGTTTGCAGATCGGGAAAGCTCGAGGGGTAGGCTGGCCCCTCGTGCCAGAGCAGGGTCAGGCCCCATGCCCGAACCTCAGAGGGTGATTGACATCTGGCTAGCAGGATGTCTTAACTGAGCTATTTCTGGATAGCAACAGTTTGAATGAGTGAGGAGAGTAATATTTGAATCCACAAACTTTTATGCTTGCTTTGGCTCTGGGCATAAAATGAGCCAGAAACAGAGTGTCAGCCCGCCTGGGTTTCTCACACAGCGGTGGGGGTGGTACACGTGTGTGGTTCCTGTGAGCCCGTCGAGGGGCCGGGTGGCTCAGGTGCGAGTCCTCGGCAGTAGGCACCTGCCACAGCAGGGAGCCAAGGCCCCTGCCCACTGGCCTTGTGGCGCGACAAGGACCGCCTGGGGCCGCCCTGCCTTACCGGGACACGTGGCGTGCAACCCAGAGCTGAGGGCTGAGCTGTGCAGCCGGCTGGGGAGGCCTGAGGCACACCCTGCGGGAGTGGAGGGTGTGTTTGTTTGCTCCCTTAATTCAAAGATAGATTAAAAAACAAATTTTAGACTAAAATTGTATTTGAAATGAAACAGGTAACTTGCTCTCAAGGCAGAGATTTGATCACAATAGATGCTAGAGCAGGAATCCCTGTGTGTCACCCACCCCACCTGTGTGTCACCCTCCCCACCTGTGTGTCATCCACTGTGCCCCCGCTTGCCCCAGAAGCAGAATGGTCGTCAGCCCTAGCTCCCACTCCCCATCCCTTCCCCGCAGGACAGGACAGGATGGTGGGCCCATCCTGTAGTCAGATGTCAGGGACCCCTTTCCAGCCTGGGCCTGGCACCCTGCTCTCACACGAGGAACTGTGTCACGGAGCGCTGCTGATGCCGAACCAGAGCGGGTGGGGAACAGTGGGGAAGGGGCTGGGGGACCGGCCAGGCCATGTGCACCGCACTGTTTGGCGCTGAGCCCCCTGGAGTCTGGCTGATCGCCGGGGTCCCCCATAATGGCTATGGCTCAGGATTCTGGTAATGAGATTCTGAGCCATGGTGGGAGGTGCCCATTCTAGCCTCTGATGCTGAGCGGGGCGTCGGCCGCCTGACAGGAGCCTCTGCAGCGCCCCTCTCCACCTGAGAGAGCCTGGAGCCCCGCTCAGTGGCACCAGGCTGTCCGGCAAAGCCTGCAGCCGGCTCTGGGGCAGAAGAGTTCAACCCGGATTTATTGCTTCCGTCATAAAGTGGTGGCGCCGTTTACGGCTCTGCGACTCGATAAAATATGCCGGCAGATTGCAGAAGCTGCTCAGGCGCGTGAGAACTTGATAGCTCACCCCATAGGACTTCCAGCTGCTTAAAAATAAGGCCTGGAAAGGTCACTTTTGCACGGACAGGGTGATGGATATGGTTTTTTATTGCGTTTATTCAGCAGTGCCGTGGAGAAACGCGTGTGCATGTGGCTTGAGAAAGCAGGCCATGGGGGTCTCCCCGGCTCGGCAAGGGTGAAGGTGGCCAATTCCAGGAGGGTCGGGGGTGGGGCGGAACCCAGAGTCTGTGCTTGGCAGCTTGTGACGGATGGCTACACGGAAGGATTGCCTGGGGGATGGGTCTGTCCTGGCGTGGGTGTCACACTGACCCCCAGGGCCTGTCACACTGGCCTTTTCTGTCCCGGCGGTGTCATGAGGACAGCCAGGCTCCACGTGTGCCTCACCCAGGGCCACATGCACCCAGTCCATCCTCCTAGGCACCTGTGGGAGCTGAGCGGTCCCTGTTCTGTGGGCAGTTCCTGGCTGCTGGGAGGCCCTGCTAGCCTCATGGTCACTCGATCTCTCCCCCAGCTCGTGTCAGGCCCCGCAACGCAGCTGCTGGTTGCTCGGTGCTTCCCTGCACAGTGAGCTCTGCGGTGGCTGAGGTGCCGCCTTGCTCTCAGGTCATCCTACATGGAGTGGCCCAGGGTGTGGTCCCGACACTGTCCTCTGCTTGGAGGACCCAGGGTATCCTTCACGGCTGCGTGCCTGGCATGTGTGCGCTGGGGGCCAAGGCCGGTGGTGGTGGCCAGAGCAGTCCTAGTGACTGAGCAAGCAAAGGAGACCAAGTGTGAACCAGCAGGCACAACCCACTAGAAGTGGTGACTGGAGAGCAAATGGGCACAGGCAGCACCCATCGGGGTCCCTGGTCACTTCCATAGCCACCGCTGCAGCGACAGAGCCCAGTTGCCAAGTGTGGGTCACACACAGGACCTGGGAAGATCCTTGGGGAGGGCACAGACTCCTGAGAGTGAACACGCCATCCAGCCTCACTAGGTGGCCAGGGCACCGCCGTGACTGAGTGAACACGCTGTCCAGCCCCACAAGATGGCCAGGGCACTGCCCGTGATGGGTCAGGTGGCAGTGTGCAGCCTTGATGTGAAGTGACCGAGTGGCGTTCTCCCCTGCGGCCTTCTCTCACTTCCCTCCCCCTAGCCTATGTTGAGGAAACCTGAAACAACCCCCAAAGAGAATCATTCTGTAGTCTCTATGTCTGCACTATAGCAGGGAGCCCATCAGGGCTGCGCGGTGGCTGTGGCACAGTGAAACCATGCCAGTGGGCAGGAAAGAACGTGACCAGGATGCAGGCGGTGCTGGCGGCCTTGGCATCCGTGCCAGCCAGTCTCACACGCTGGCTGGCATGAGGTCTTAGCCGTGAAGGCCGCTGGGTGCATGGCAGCTTTCTCTATGACCCTTCTGTAAATCCCAATGTGTTGTGAAGCCAGGAGCTTATCTTGGAGCTGAGTTACCTGAGAAAGGCCGCACACAGGGCATGGTGAGCCACCTGCTCTCCAGGTCCCTTCCTTGGCGCAGCCTGTGGGGTCCTGCAAACTTGGGCAGCTTCTGCTCGAGGCCCGCCATGCCGTGCGGTATAGAACTCCCCCTGCCACAGGTAGGGTCAGCTGCAAGTCCGGGGCTGGCCCTGGAAAGTGCCTAAGGAAGCAGCAGCGCCAGGAGAGCAGACACTGTGTTTCTAATGTCCCAGGCATTGATTTTCTTGCAAAGTCCCACGGCTCTGACACTTGTGTCATGCTGCCTGCCCGGGCCCATGTCCCTTAATGCTGCTTCCTTTGCCATTGATCATGGGAGGTCCCGCGCAGGACGCTGAGCGCAGCTCTATTGAATATCTGTCCTCAGGTGTCAGCGTTTTCCACTTGGGAGAAAGAATTACACAAAATTGTGTTTGACCCGCGCTATCTCCTGCTGAACTCGGAGGAACGGAAACAGGTAATGTGGCAGGAAGCAGGGGGCAGGACGGGGCTGGGGCAGGTGTGGCATGGCAGGAAGCAGGGGGCAGGACGGGGCTGGGGCAGGTGTGGCAGGAAGCAGGGGGCAGGACAGGGCTGGGGCAGGTGTTGGCATGGCAGGAAGCAGGGGGCAGGACGGGGCTGGGGCAGGTGTTGGCATGGCAGGAAGCAGGGGGCAGGACAGGGCTGGGGCAGGTGTTGGCATGGCAGGAAGCAGGGGGCAGGACGGGGCTGGGGCAGGTGTTGGCATGGCAGGAAGCAGGGGGCAGGACGGGGCTGGGGGCAGGCATTGGTGTGGCAGGAAGCAGGGGGCAGGACAGGGCTGGGGGCAGGCATTGGTGTGGCAGGAAGCAGGGGGCAGGACGGGGCTGGGGGCAGGTGTGGCAGGAAGCAGGGGGCAGGACGGGGCTGGGGCAGGTGTGGCAGGAAGCAGGGGGCAGGACGGGGCTGGGGGCAGGTGTTGGCATGGCAGGAAGCAGGGGGCAGGACGGGGCTGGGGCAGGCGTTGGCGTGGCAGTGAGCAGGGGCAGGACGGGGCTGGGGGCAGACGTTGATGTAAATGTAGATGGATAGTTGCTTGCAGGACGGGAGGGCTAAGAAGTGGGAGGCAAGGGGCACTGTCTCATTTGATCCTCATTGGACAATGCTCATTGGACATGATCATCCTCACAGCTGAAAACGCAAATGTGGGGGCCAACAAGTCCCTGATGAACGAGGGCCAGTCACACAGCAGAGCCCTTCAGCACTCCAGGTCCTGGGGAAGGACGGTGACCCAGGAGGGGCCCCAGAAGCAGGGGCCTGCAAGTGCGGTTGGAGGTTGTGAGCTGGGATCCTCCAACAGGGAGGACTGGGCCAGCCATGGCTGCCTGGTGCCTGTCGGGCAAAGGGACTTGCCAGAGGCCTGCTGGGGCTCCGGTGGAGTTTCCAGGGTGACAGGTGGCCGGCAGGACAGGCTTTGCCGATGGCCTCCAGGAGAGCCATGGCGCGGCGGCCTTGTCTTGCACAGCCTGGGGTCTGAGGAGTCCTCCCCAGCAAGACCCCGAGGTGAGCCCTGGAAGGTCAGGCAGACCCCTCTCTGATTCTCCTCCCACGACAGGTGGGAGGCCCTGTCTGCACTCCCTTGGCCCTAGGACTTTGGGAGTGACATATGTCGCCAGGAGCAGCCACTGGCAACAGAAGCCTCCCAGCATGTCATGGGGGAGGGTCCATGGCACGTGGCCTGGCATCCGCGGAGTTGGGTCTGGCCTTTAATGAGGGCGTGGGGTGGGGTCCTGTGAGCTGTGTCACCAGCTTGTGAGGTCACATCGGTGAGTCTGGGGATGGGGGTGCTCGGAGGCGTGGAGGCTGTGTCAGCATGGGGAACACTCCCTCCCAGCCCTGGCGCTGGGACCGCGAGCGTGGAGGTGTGGGGCTGGGCGTGACCACGTTCGGTGCAGGACCTGGATGGGATGGCCTGCTGGTGCCCCTCCGTGGGTTTAGTTTTCCAGAAAGAACTAGTTTAAAATCCACGCAGCACGCCCACGGGGGTCGTGAGTGTGCTGAGCAGGCTGGGTGTGGGCTTGGAGCATTGCTGCCTCACTCCTGTTCTGTAATGTTAAACACCAGAAGCTGAGCTGGCAAGCGCCAGCCCCCAAGGTAGAGCCCTCCAAGGTTCGGAATGCCAAGAGGCCCATATGTAAAGCCAGCCTTGCTAGTTAGCACAGGCGGCCCAGTGGTCGCCTGCTGAGCTGAGTCAGGACAGCCTTAGGATTCCAGTTGCTTTAGGAGAAGTTGAGAAGTAGGACCACTCCCCCAAAAGAAGCCCAGTGTGGCTGCCAATCTCCGGCCAACTGCACGCCTGGGCTCCACATGCTCGCGGGCGGGGCGGGCTTCTCCTCGGGTATCTGGGCCGCGGGCCAGGCCAGCAGCTGTAGGCACAGAATCAACCCTGATGGAGCTGTCACCTGCCTCCACTTGCCCAGGTGTGTGCCCACTGGTAGATCACCCTGCAGCATGAGCACCTCTGGGTGCCCCAGGGTGGGCAGCAGGGCACTGGGAAGAGGAGGAGGCAGGCTGTGTAGCAGCTGAGTGACTCAGGTCACAGCCTGCGACCTCACAGATAGGAGCCTTGTGCCCTGGGGGTGGTTCTGAGCTGAGCTGAACCATGGGCAAATTCCAGGCAGTCCTGTGTGCGAACATGGCCGATTGGCAAGCGACAGGGACTCAGCACAGGCGCCACTGCCCGTCCCTCTTCCCCCCAGAGCGCTGGCGGGCAAGGCCCAGGTGTGTGCCGGGGACCTTACAACCTCCCCTCTCCAGGGACAGGAGAGAGCTGGGCAGAGGCTGGCCCAGGCAGCACTGCGCCAGCCTGTTTCCATGGTGACAGGCGTGTTATGTTTTATTAAGTTGCTAATGAGATAATGACCAATGAGCTCTCTTTAAAAAGTCATGCCCCTCTTTGGTTAAAACTAGAATAATTGGTTGCAGAAAGGGGGGAAAAGGCAGCTGCTGAATGAGGTTACAGCAGCGTAAGTCAAGTCACTGGGACAAGAGCAAAGAGAGAAATTGGCTGAGACGGCCAGTTCCGGGCAGGAGGAGGAGCGGGCACTATGCGAGCTCAGAGCTGGAGCCGCAGACCTGTGTCCAGGGCTAGAATGTGCAGAGCGGACCTGGCTCCTGCTCGGACCGCACGCGCGTCTCGGACGGTAACCCTGCGCTCAGCTTCTCTGATAGCACAAGTCGTAACGCAACAGGGGAACCGACACACCTGTTTGCCTCGAAGGGGGAAGAAGGAGGAACGGGCCAGGGCAAACCTCCCCGAAACAGACTGGCACACGCTCTAAGTCACTGAAGGGGGAACGGACCAAGGCAAACCTCCCCGAAACAGACTGGCACACGCTCTAAGTCACTGAAGGGGGAACGGACCAAGGCAAACCTCCCCGAAACAGACTGGCACACGCTCTAAGTCACTGAAGGGGGAACGGACCAGGGCAAACCTCCCCGAAACAGACTGGCACACACTCTAAATCACTGTTTCCTTTGGTTGAACGAGCCAAAGAGCCTCTTGTGTTTGTGATCCGGCACAGCTTGCCGTGGTCCCGGCAGGGTCTGTAACGAGACCAAGTCTGGGGGAGGCCAGTGGGGAGCGGCCCAGGGCCTCCTGCAGCTGTCCGGGGCTGCACCTGCCTGCAGGGACACTGGAGACTAGGGGACCGCCCAGCCACAACCCACATGGCGGAACTTGCAGCCAGTGTGGGCTGTCGGTGGGAGCTTTGTGCACGCCTCAGCACCCGCGTGGTGGAGAGTGGGTCAGCCAGGATGGTGAGCCCGCTGCCAGCAACCACATGGGCCTGCCCCAGCCATACCAGGATGGGCACCCCAGGGTGCCCAGTAGTGAACAGGACTTCTTGCTGGGGACAGGATTCCAAACAAGGTGGCCCCAGTCCAAGGTGTTCCACGAGGAGGGTCCATGTGGCCAAGAGCCCTGACGCCATGACAGGGACCGTTCACGCCCACTACCCAAGACCCCTACAGGTAGAATGTGGGCCACGGAAAGTGCTGGCTGCTTTTCAGATGGAGACTTGGATGACTGTGGCTGGTGTGCCCGGGGCTGTGAGGGGTAGCGGGCCATGTCCCTGCAAGGTGCTGGCATGGAGAGCTGCCATGAGACTTCTCCAGCAAGCCTGGTTCCTGATGTGGGAACACACAGGAGCCGTGTGGGTGTTTGGACGACTCCTCGTTCTTCCAGGAGCTCCTGGCTGGGGGCGGGACATGTTAGCAGCCAAAGGGAGGTGCTCGCCTCAGATTTGGGCTGGTTTTATATGCTGCTGTGTGTGGAACCCCGGATCCAGAGCTTGGTAATATTCCTCTTGTGTGTCTGTGTACTTTAAGATTTTTGAACAATTTGTCAAGACAAGAATAAAAGAAGAATACAAGGAACGAAAGAGTAAATTGCTGCTAGCCAGAGAAGAATTCAAGAAACTTCTAGAAGAATCTAAAGTGTCACCGAGGTATGGGGTCAGTCAGGTTGGGAAGTGTTGGGGGTGGAAGTTCAGCAGGGAATGCAGGTGTGCTGGCAGCCATGCCCCTGGTGCCTGCAGACAGGGGGTATGGAACCCTGTAGGTGTGCTGGCAGCCATGCCCCTGGTGCCTGCAGACAGGGGGTATGGAACCCTGTAGGTGTGCTGGCAGCCATGCCCCTGGTGTCTGCAGAGAGAGGGTGTGGGACCCCGTAGGTGTGCTGGCAGCCACGCCCCTGGTGCCTGCAGACAGGGGGTATGGAACCCTGTAGGTGTGCTGGCAGCCATGCCGCTGGTGTCTGCAGACAGGGGGTGTGGGACCCTGTAGGTGTGCTGGCAGCCATGCCGCTGGTGTCTGCAGACAGGGGTGTGGGACCCCGTAGGTGTGCTGGCAGCCATGCCGCTGGTGTCTGCAGACAGGGGGTATGGAACCCTGTAGGTGTGCTGGCAGCCATGCCGCTGGTGCCTGCAGACAAGGGGTGTGGGACCCCATAGGTGTGCTGGCAGCCATGCCCCTGGTGCCTGCAGACGGGGGTGTGGGACCCTGTAGGTGTGCTGGCAGCCACGCCCCTGGTGTCTGCAGACAGGGGGTATGGGACCCTGTAGGTGTGCTGGCAGCCACGCCCCTGGTGTCTGCAGACAGGGGGTGTGGGACCCTGTAGGTGTGCTGGCAGCCATGCCCCTGGTGTCTGCAGACAGGTGTGGGACCCCGTAGGTGTGCTGGCAGCCATGCCCCTGGTGCCTGCAGACAGGGGGTGTGGGACCCCGTAGGTGCGGAGTTGGGCAGTTTCCTTGTTGTGACTCCACGATGCCCTGTCTGCTCTGGGCCATGTGGCCGTCCTTCTCTGAATGTGTTAGAAAGCTGGGGGGGGAGTTTAGAATGCGCCAGGAGGGAGTGGGGGCGAGCCCTGGAGGGGAGTGTACAGCCCCTGCCCCATCCCCTGCGTGGAGAAGGTGGTGTTATGAGTCCGTGGGAGGTGACAGCATGACATGAGGTGCACACAGCCATGACAGCCGTGGGGGCAGCAAGTGGGTGCGTTAGAAACACCTGGTGCACATTTGTCATGGTTGCCTGTCCCGTAGGGCAGGCTGTGCTGAGGTTCCTCTTGGCCTCAGCGCCCTGTCCAGGGCTGTTGGGCACGTGCCTCGGGCTCTGTCTTGAGAAGCTGTGGAAAACTTCACTCCAAGAGCTGTCTGGGGTGGGGGTCTCTGGGACAGCTAAGGACCCCAGCTGCTCTGGGTCTTGGCCACCAGGGACCTCTCTGGGAGCTGCCAGTACAGGCTCTGAGGGTGACCCTGCAGCTGTAGCCTGGCTGGTGTCCCCGTGACCAGAGAAGAGCGAGCTGCTGGGGACTCAGGTGACTGGTAGAATGCGGCGCCATCCCTTACTAGGCCTCAGAGCCAGTGGTGGCCAGTGTGGGACTTGCCATCCTCCTGTGGCAGCTGCCGTCCTGTAGATGCACAGAGGGGTCTGGTGGGAGCCGCTGCCCCCAGACTGTGTGCAGATCCCAGCAGACAGAATCATGGAAGCCCAGGGCCCAGGTGGCTGACCCCTAAACCATCCACATGCAGGTCAGGAACTGAAGCACGGTCACGTGTGGGCTAGCCACGTGAGAGCACAGTCATTCAGGGCTGCCTCTTGGAGACACGTGGACACGTGCCCACAAGCTGTTGCCTGGGAGAGGCCCGGGTTCAGTGTTTAGTGGGGTCAATGAGGCAGCTCCTGATAATTATTTGTCCTGTCTGCAACAGCTATGTCAGAGTAATCCTGTTATTCATGGATAAGAAAGCTATTAAGTTATAAGAATTTAATGCAAGAATTAAATGTTTGTGGAGAAGCAGAGAACTCTCAGAAAAGGCCTGCTGCGTGCTATGTGCACCCCGGGGCACCTGCTCGGCTGTCAGGACCCAGCTGTGAGGCCCCCAGGAAGCCTACCTGTGCCCAGGCCAATGGGTGTCTGCCCAGCCAGCTGCCCGACCTAAGCCGCTGGGCCCTGGTGCTGTCCCTGGCTTCAGGGTCCAGCCCAGGGGCCAGGACATCCCAGGACACCGTGTGGGGCAGGCACACTCAGGCACCTCAGTCACCCTGTCTGTGTCTGGGGGCTTCCACTCACAGCTGTCGCAGGCCACCATGGTGGTGGACGGAATGGCAGGTGGACAGTGGTGTTGGTCGGCAAGGGGCAGCAGTGGGTGCAATTGCAGCAAGGGTTGGGGCACCACACCTGCCCTGGGAGCCATGAGAGGGAACAGTTTCAAGTGACCCCCTAGAATGTGACGTTGGTCCCCACTGCGTCTTGCTTCTCTTGTGAAGTTTTCTGCTTGTCCATTGGAACGGCAGAGAGAGCTCCCGGCCTTTGATTCACCACCTCGGTGTCTTCAGTGGCTCCCATGTGGGCGGCAGGAAGCCAGGCCCAGGAGCCACTGCTGCCGCCCAGGGTGTGCGTGAGTAGGGAGCTAGACTTCAACTCAGGCCCTGACCGGGGTGTGAGTATCCTGACCGTCAGCCTAACCCCTAGGCCAAATGATAAGGAATGACCACTGGGGAGAGGCTGCCCCAGGCCACAGGGCAGCGTGCTAAGAGCCTGATGGCTGCAGTGGTAACCGGGACATGTGGCAGCGGTCAGCCCAGTGAGACCAGGTGGCCGACAGGCACCTGCTGAGGAGGTCAGTGTAGAGGTTAAGGGGCACCTGCAGGCAAAGCGGCCAGGACCTGAGCTGCAGGGCAGGGAGTGGGTGCCCCGACCCCCAGTCAGCACCTGGCTGTGTGTCTCTGAGAGGGAGCTGGGCACAGCCCCAGGACGCCTCTCAGTGGATCTCTGCCCCCCAGGACCACCTTCAAGGAGTTCGCCGAGAAGCATGGCCGGGACCAGAGGTTCCGCCTAGTGCAGAAGCGCAAGGACCAGGAGCACTTCTTCAACCAGTTCATCCTCATCCTTAAGAAGCGGGACAAGGAGAACAGACTGAGACTGCGAAAGATGAGATGAAGTCTGTGCAGGGAAGACGAGGGACAGTGCGTGCCAGAGGCAGCGGGAGACGGCTGGCGGGGGCTCTGGGCGCACTGCGGCTCCACTGGCAGGGGCTCTGGGCACACTGGGGCTCCACTGGCAGGGGCTCTGGGCACACTGGGGCTCCACTGGCAGGGGCTCTGGGCACACTGGCTACATGGCAGGCATACTGGGTGCACTGGGGCTCCACTGGCAGGGGCTCTGGGCACACTGTGGCTACATGGCAGGAATACTGGGTGCACTGGGGCTCCACTGGCAGGGGCTCTGGGCACACTGCGGCTCCACTGGCGGGGGCTCTGGGTGCACTGTGGCTACATGGCAGGCATACTGGGTGCTCTGGGGCTCCACTGGCAGGCACACTGGGTGCTCTGGGGCTCAGCCTCAGGTGCTCTGAGTGCACTGGGACTGGGCTGGTGGGAACTCTGGGCGCACTGGGCTCCACTGGCAGGCACACTGGGCGCACTGGGGCTCAGCCAGCAGGGACTCTGGGTGCCCTGGGGCTCAGCCTCAGGGCATCAATGTTTCATATTGAAGCTCTCTCTTTTGTACAATGTCCAGAGTTTGATGCAGTCTGAATGTCTATGACGCACCCATCTCCTAATTGTTTTAATTATGCAAACTGCTTGTAATCTACACAGACAACGGATCCACTGCAGATTTGGGACTGAGCACAGATGAGGAGCACTGATACCAGTCTCCAGGCGTTCCATTGCTTGAGAAGATCACCCTGACACCTGACACCTTCCTGGGTTCCTCACATCTGTCGGGCTCCGTGCTGTTACTGCCGTCTTCCTGGGTGTTCATCTTGTTTTATGTTCTGAGCAGTAGCAATAGGGACAGTCATCACCCACCTCGTGACAGCCATGGACATGGGGACCGTGGGTCACCGACAGGTGCCACTCACCCGCGTGGCAGCCGTGGACATGGACACAGGGACCGTGGGTGACCAGTGGGGTAGTGGAGAGTTGTTGCTGTCCCCCCACTAAACTCTTCCTGCCTGGCAGGGAAGCCACACTGACTATAAGGGATTTTGTACAACATCTTTGTGTTAAATTTGAGTTATTTTTATTGTATGCCCAGAGTTTGCATGAGATTTTTCTCATCATCTTTGTATAAAAAAATTTAGATTTTTTTTAAATTAATAAATATTTTAAACCAGTGTTCTGTGGGTGACACAGTAGAGTTGGACTTCAGTGGGGACACTCCGGGATCTTGCTGCCCTAACCGCATGAGCAGGGCAGCCCGTGGAACCAGGAAGGGGTGGCGAGTCTGTGTCAAAGCCACCCTGGAGTCTAAGCACAGTTCTCCTTGCCGCCTTGAAGACTCTTGTAGATCCCAGGAAACCCTTTTGCACCCAAGTAAGATGCTCTTTGAGTCTGCTTTTCCCAGGAACTCCCCAAAGCCCCTTAGTTTGGAGTTTGGGGAACAGTGCCCAGTTAGGCCCCAACTGGTTAGCTTTCACCTCCACTTCTGGGGTGACCCCAAGACTCTGGGGGTTTCCTCCCATGTGGCACCCCTGTCCCCAGACTGTGCCTCAATCAGGCCTTGGTGTCAGGAGGCAGTTGGGCAAGGGGTGACCTGCTCTTCACTGGCCACACCCTGAGCTTGACACCTGCTCTTCAGGGCCTGCCCAGAGCCCCAGCCACAGCCCTGCAGAGTGGGGGTGGCTGCAGGTGGCCTATTGGGAAAGCAGGAGCTGGGATGGAGACATTGGGGACCCTGTCAGGAGATGGGATCCCCTGTAATGTCATGGGGTTTCCTGACAGTAAGAGTCCCTTGGCTGGGCAGTGGGACAATGGTGAGGGACGCAGGAAGACAGGAGGGAGGAGTAGGGCATGCTGTGCCGTGCTGGTGGCGAAACACATTGGAAACCCACTTGCAGGCTGCCAGGAAGTCACTCCTGGGTGGGCGTCTGCCCAAGACCACCAAGGAGGGAGGTTGGGGCAAGGCTGCTGGCCACTGGGTGCCTCTGGTGGCTCAGCCCTCAGGGCAGGGACAGGGAGCCCTGGGAACTTGCCCTTATGTCCACTCCTCTGTCCAGTTGGGAAAGGCCATAGCAACACCTGTGACTGTCGCTGCACATGACTCACAGCCCCAGCATCCCGTCCACAGAGCCTGGGGAGGGACCTCACCAGCCGCAGCATCCCGCACACAGAGCCTGAGGGCCTCACCAGTCCCAGCATCCCGCACACGGAGCCTGGGGGACCTCACCAGCCCCAGCATCCCGCACACAGAGCCTGGGGAGGGACCTCACCAGCCGCAGCATCCCGCACACGGAGCCTGGGGGACCTCACCAGCCCCAGCATCCCGCACACAGAGCCTGGGGGCCTCACCAGCTCCAGCAGTGGGTGTGGGGGCACGGGTGGGGCCACTTTGTGACACATGCCCACACACCAGATGCCACACGGCCAGTCCCGAAACCTCTGTCAGTCCCCCACTCCTCGCTCAGTGGCCCTGATGTCGGGGACTGAGGGAGGGGATGCCTGGGCTTAGCCCCACAGCTGCTCAGGGCTGGTGCAGGTGGCTTTCCTTCCTGCTGGAAGGCATCCCTCATGGCCTCTGTCTGTCCCGTCATTGAGCTGGCCTCACCCTGTCTTTGTCCATCGAGTCATTTCAGGGGAAACCAGTTACCACTGCTCGAGGCCACAGAACCTGCCAGTGTCCCCTAGAGCCGGCGGTTGGACAGTGCCTGGGAGGCCTGCATGGCGCCCGGACGCAGCGCCGCTGGCACCTGCCCCTGTGAGGGTAGAGGCGGGGTGGCGTCCACATGGGGCAACTGTCTCAGGCCAGCTTCCAGAGCACCAGCTCACGGGAGTGGACAAGGGCCCATCCCTCAGCCTGTGGCCGCTCGGCTCTGTGCTGCCTGCTGGAAGGGCAGGCCCCAGGCGTCAGCCTGGCTGAGTCGAGTTAGAGTCTGCAGTGGCTTTGTGGCCACAGGGCCTCCTCGGGGCCATAGTGCAAGTGGCCACTCCAGCGAGGGAACCCTCATGGTCCTGCTGGGCCTGGGTTTAGACTGCCCAGGGTTGGCAGTGCTTCTGTAGTGCCTGGCACTGGGCAGCAGGAATTCCGCTAGGGTCAGGAGCAGCCAAGTGTCCCCTCTCGGGCCAGCTGGCGGCCCATCGCTACCTTGTGGGGCTGGGGGACACGAGGAGCCTGGGGTGCTAGTCTTGGGCCTGGAGAACTGCCCCAGGCCCAGGCTGCTCCTGCGGGCGGCTGCTGCCAGCCGTGTCCCTCCTGTCCTCCTCTGCTCCTGTGCCTCACAGCCGTCACCCTGTTCAGGGTCCCCTGTGGGTGACTCCCCAAGAGGGCCACCCTGACACTGGACTGTCCTGTTGGGCTGCAGGGACCAGGCCATCCTGTCACCCCAGCCGGCAGGGCTGTCGTGGCTGACTGACCCCTCAGGCCCCCGGCTTGCAGCCACCTCTAAGCCTCGGACCTGGCCTTCTTCTCCCAGCTGCCACGTTCAGGTGCCCTCTCCTCTGCCTGACCACTGTCACCTCCTGCCAAGGCTGTCCCTTGTCAGGGTGTTCCGGGTACATGCTGCTTTAGTGGGTTGCTTTAGTGGCCTGACATGAGGGGCCGGGAGCCCAGGAGACCGCGGTGCTCCCTGACTTGAGCTAGCTACCCCAGCGAGGAGCGAGGGATGCCGAGGGACGCTGTGCTGATGTGCGACCCTGGGAGCATCCACACTCCGGCTGCTGCATGCTGGCAGCCGATCCTCCCACCTTAGCTGGAATGGATGGGACTGGCTGGTACAGGGTGTGTGTCACAGCCCTGTGGCACTACTTAGCTCTCATCCCTACCTCTTTCCTGCTCCTGCCTTCTGTCCAGGGACACCCTTGCCCTGAGAAACTGGACCTGGAGTCAGGCCGTGTGTCCTCTGCACACCCCGTCCTGAGCCATCCCTTGTCACCTGGACATGGCCTTGGGTGGCAGAGTCCTTCTTGAGCCCATGGAGCCAGGCTGGCCGTCCTTGACTCATTCCCACGGGCCCTGGGGACAGCTCTCTCTGTCTGAGCCCTCGGGTGTTGCGCACAGGTGTCTTGCAGTGCTTGGCACTGAGTCACCTGCTGGCAGAGTGTGCCAGGGAGTGAATAATTTTTATAACTGTGCTTGTGGCCTCCACTTCCTGGACGCTCCTGCACTCATGCCCACATAGCCGGCTCCTGCCATGGAACACTCCATGGAGATAGACGGGCACTTATCTGCTCTCGGGCTGTCTTTCCTCAGAGGTGGGCTGGGGTGTCCTGGCCATGCCCCAGGCTCAGGCAGCCCCCACCCCCGGGCCTGTGTCCCGTCCCAACAGAGCGGGCTGCAGGTCCCTCTGCATGCATGTGCTAGCAGTTCAGGGTCGGGGAGTGCTGCACTATAGCTCATGTTCACTGCCACTAAATTCTGGCTAAATCACAGGGAAGGCCCATAACATGGAGACATAAAACAGGTCCACAAAACACCGTGAACTTTTAGGTTTTATTTAGGATATAAGGAAAGTGTTTATTACAGCCTGCACACGATAAATATCTCATCAGCCACGCAGTCACAATATGACTCGCAGCACATCTCAAAATGAAACAGCCCAGGAAGGCCTCACCGTGCCTACAGCGCCGGACACAGCATGCAGCCGGACACAGCGTGCAGCCGGAAAAGCGTGCAGCGGGACACAGCGTGCAGCGGGACACAGCGTGCAGCCGGACACACTGTGCAGTGGGACACAGCGTGCAGCGGGACACAGCGTGCAGCTGGACACAGCGTGCAGCGGGACACAGCATGCAGCGGGACACACCATGCAGCCGGACACAGCATGCAGCCAGACACAGTGTGCAGCCGGACACAGCGTGCAGCGGGACACGGTGTGCAGCGGGACACACTGTGCAGTGGGACACGGCGTGCAGCGGGACACGGCGTGTAGTGGGACACGGCGTGCAGCGGGACACGGCGTGCAGCGGGACACGGTGTGCAGCGGGACACACGGTGCAGCCGGGCAGGTGCCAGCAGCTTTGAAGAGAGGCGCTGCGCGGCCAGCTCCATCCATGTGCCTGTGGCTCCATCCACTTGTGCGGCTCAGGCGCCCTCAGGCCTCGGGGAAGGGAGAGCTGCCACTGTGGTGTGGTCACTCAGCTACCTGAGCTCCTGTTGTGGCTGGGGTACAGCTGGGTCATGCATGGAGATGAGTTCTGGCGAGCACCGAGCCTGCTGTGTCCTGGGGATGGGGCGGAGCTGACACGGTGGGCACGCCATATTGGGGTCCTGGATCATGCCAAGGCCACCAAATGCGGGTGCTAGGGTCACCCTGTGAGCAGGGGTAGAGAGGGGATGAAGAGTGGCAGAGCTAGGAGAGAGAGAGAGAGAGAGAGAGTGCCACAGCCCTGGAGTGAGCTAGCCTTGAGCCCTGAGCTCCCAGGTGACCCTTGTGTGGACCCAGTGGGCAGCCAAGATGACCACTCTCTTCCACAGATGGACAGACTGAGTCGCTGAGAGCCTGGGACTGAAGTGCAGGAGGCTGACCAGAGGCCCACTGGGTCCCTGCAGCAGGACTGGAGTGGAGCCTCCCAGGGATAACCCCTCCCTGTCCGTGGGCCCACGCACGGGCATGGCCTCTGCAGGTCCACCACCCACTGGGCGCCGCCTTCAGGCCCCTGAGACTCCCAGGGCTGCCCCTTCAGGGCCTCGAGATCTGCATTTCCCTGTGGTACCCAGACACCAGGGTTGGTCTGTTTTGTTTTGTTTTTTTTTTAAACTTTCATTTATATTATTGTTTGTTTGAGAGACTCTCTGGTTCATTCCTCAAGTGCAGGCGACACCTGCAGCCGAATCAGGCCAAAGCCTGGGGCCTGGAACTCCGTCCATGTCTCCCATGTGGGGCAGCGACCCTTGTCCCCAGGCATCCACCTGCAGGTCTCCCACGTGCGGCAGCGACCCTTGTCCCCAGGCATCCACCTGCTGCAGTGTGTGCTAGGCAGGGAGCCAAGGTCTGGAGCCCTGCAGCACTCCCAGCCGGGCACTGAGCTGCTTAGGGTGGAGGTTGCCAGGAGCCACAGGTGTCTGGAGACCACTCTCAGGACCCAGGGCCCTTGTCCCCTGGTGCTGTATGGGGGCTGCTGGGGGTGGGCTGGCACAGGAGGGCACCGAGGGTGCTAAGGTGAGAGTGCAGGGAAGCCTCTTGCGCCCATGGCTGGCCCACAAGGGCTTCCAGGGCTTCAGGCAAGGCTCCCTGCAGGCTGTCCTTGCAGCCGGAGATGGGTGGCCCAGGGGCCAGCAGGTGCAGGGGAAGGCAGGCTTGTCCTGCTTTACTCCCAGTTCCGGGGTTACATTGTCCCTGCAAAAGTGTCCCTGTAATCCTGTTTTCTTATTCTCCATGCTGAGATAGGGTGGGAACACGAAACCTGATTATGCGCCTATAATGGATTAAGCAGGAAGGGCTTAAAATTAAAACATTCAAAAAGCGCTATCTAGGGAGGTAGTTAAACTCCATTTAAATCCTTATCAAATAATGAAAATATCTTCAGGAAGACCTCAGCCTCCCCGCTGCATCTCCCCTCTAGCACTGACTGTGACCTCAACAGGATTTTAAAGGCAAAGTGACCGGAAGATATGGAGGACCCACGGCCCTTCAGTCTGTGTGTCGAGCCAGCAGACGGTGTCCCAGAGCTCCTAGGGGCTCTCTGGTCAGGAGGATGTTGGTGGCTCTGTTGTCCCAGCACACTCACACCTCCCTCCTTGGGGCCACAGTGACGCCTCCCTTCCTCCCCGGTGCTGCTGGGAGTCCGTCTGTAGTGGAAGGACAGCTTCCTCCTTTCTAAGCCACTTCCACTCTGAGTTCCAGGTGGCATGTGTGGGAGGAGGCAGGGCCAGTGCTGAGCTGCTGTGAGCTCCAGGACTCAGCCGGGGGAGCAAGGTGGTGGGCAGTTGGGACAGGGGAGAGAAGGCAGGGCCAGTGCTAGGCCGGCAGTTCAGCAGCCAGCCCCTCTCCCTTCACCCCCTGAGTGTTGCCACACCCCAGGACCCCAAGGGCTTGCACTGAGGTTGAGCTGGGCTTGCAGTTGGAGGAGGATTTGGGGGAGAGAGAGCCTGGGTGTGGGGGTCCAGCTCTGGCCTCTGCATACCACCAGGCTGTGATGCAGGAGCTGGGAACTGCGGTCACATGAAGCCATCAGAGTACAGGACGCAGTGGCTGGCTGTGTGCTGCAGAGGAGGGTGGGCAGAGGCAACCTGTGGCTCTCAGCTCAGGGCCCTCTCCAACCTGAGCATATGGAGAGGTCACCGTGGCTCAGTGGTGAGGTGGGGTCTGCACTTGGGGCTTGCTGTCCTGGGTGCTGCACAGCCTTGGCCCCGGCATCCCTGTTTTGTGTCCTGCACAGCCCTAGCCCCAACATCCCTGTCCTGTGTCCTGCACAGCCCTGGCTCTGGCACCCTGTCCTGTGTCCTGCACAGCCCTGGCCCTGGCCCCAGCATCCCTGTCCTGTGTCCTGCACAGCCCTGGCCCCAGCATCCCTGTCCTGTGTCCTGCATAGTCCTGGCCCTGGTCCCAGCGCCCCTGTCCTGTGTCCTGCACAGCCCTGGCCCTGGTCCCAGCGCCCCTGTCCTGTGTCCTGCACAGTCCTGGTCCCAGCTCCCCTGGGAACATGTTCCCCTCCCAACCAGCATATGCTAGCACGAGACGGACAGTTGCTGTGGAGTCACAGTGATCACCGAGCAGGTTCCGGGCTGTGATCCTTGCGTGGTCTGGGTGGAGGCGCCTTGGTGATGGAACCCAGCTGCCTGCAGGGGACAGTTGCTGCCCACCTCAGCTGGGGTGACCTCTGCACTTCTACGTCTTCTCTCAGATGGCTCCTGAGATTCCCACGCCAACCTCGTTCGTCTCCAGTGCCGGTTGCTCACAACCCACGGAAAGGGAAGGGAGGTGGCAAGATGCCTTAGTCGTGGTGTAAGGCCCAGGAAATCACGTGGTCTGGCCCTGCTAAGGCAACTGCAGGCAGGACTCAAAATCCAGAAAATCTACAGCAGGCTGTTTTAAAAACTCATTTTATGTATTTGGAAGGCAGAGACACAAAGAGGGGGAGAGATCTTGCACCTGTTGGTTCGCTGCCCACCCATTGGCTCGCAGCACCAAGGCTGGGTAGATCTGGATTAGGAGCCTGGAGCTTCAGCTCTCGCGTGCAGGCGCACGAGCCCAGGTGCTCCTTTCTCAGACAACCAGCAGGGAGCTGGCCGGGACCAGAGCAGTGGGGATTTGAACTGGCATCACATGGGATGCCTCTGTCATAGGCGGTGGCTTTGTGTGCTCCACCGCGCGCTGGGCCCCAGCAGGCTGATTTTGGAGTTGACAACATTGCATGGTCTCTGAATGACTTATAAATACCCACATGGTCCTTGGTAGGAAGAACCCTCCCTGCCCGTGCCGTTTGGACTTCCTCAGGCTTCTCTCCTGTCCCTGACACTGGGCAGGGGGCATCCTAGGGTCTGGTCCAGTGAACGAACCCACAAGCTCTCCTAGTGCCTTTGCTTATTCCGCCAGGTTTGGGGTGACCATCATGGTTCCCTACAGGACGAGAGGATTGTGATGTCCAGAAGGGCTGCCTCCACGTCCTGCCAAATCCTTACAGGAAGCTGCAAAGGGTGCACTGAGCCAGGGCCCCCACGCTGGAGAAGGAATGATAGCAGAGCCCCTTAAGCTTGGAGTCTTCAGATGCTACAAAGTAAGGTGTAGGTGGAGCAGCATGGCTGTCTTACATGTGCAGACCCCAAAACATGAGTACAAGACCTGAGCATGGGCCAAAGGTACAAATGGAGAAACAGGTATGGAAGTGGAGCCGGCAATTTCCACAGCTCTGTACCTGCACACGGTTCAGCTCTCATCAACGGCAGCTGGACAGGCTGGGAAGGACTCGGGGATCCACACCCGTTCTGATGGGCTGGAGAGGACTCAGGGATCCACACCCCTTCTGATGGGCTGGGGAGGACTCGGGGATCCACACCGCTTCTGATGGGCTGGAGAGGACTCGGGGATCCACACCCCTTCTGATGGGCTGGAGAGGACTCGGGGATCCACACCCCTTCTGATGGGCTGGGGAGGACTCGGGGATCCACACCGCTTCTGATGGGCTGGAGAGGACTCGGGGATCCACACCCGTTCTGATGGGCTGGAGAGGACTCGGGGATCCACACCGCTTCTGATGGGCTGGGGAGGACTCGGGGATCCACACCGCTTCTGATGGGCTGTGGAGGACTCGGGGATCCACACCCGTTCTGATGGGCTGGAGAGGACTCGGGGATCCACACCCCTTCTGATGGGCTGGAGAGGACTCGGGGATCCACACCCCTTCTGATGGGCTGTGGAGGACTCGGGGATCCACACCCCTTCTGATGGGCTGGAGAGGACTCGGGGATCCACACCCCTTCTGATGGGCTGGAGAGGACTCGGGGATCCACACCCCTTCTGATGGGCTGGGGAGGACTCGGGGATCCACACCCCTTCTGATGGGCTGGGGAGGACTTGGGGATCCGCAGAAAGTGGGGCCCCTTCTGATGGGCTGCTCCCATGATGCTGAGCCAGTAGGAGACAGTAACATCAGCTTGTCTGCTCACTGAGTGAGTGCTGGGTGAATTCATTGAGCCAGGGTCCAGGGCTTGAAGACCAGGGCTTGTGGCTAACTTAGACTATGAAAATCTCGCCTCCCCAGGATTCTTGAAGCAGGGCTTAAGTGGGGAAAGGTGTGAACGGGTTACCAGCTGACCGATGCAGGACCAGGACCACTCCCTCCCTCCCTGTACTTGACACTGGGGCTGTCTGCTGTGCCGTCCCCTGAGCACTGCTTGTAGTAGCAGTGACACAGCTTCTGTCCTTGTGACTCAGTCAGGATGCAGGGCAGGACGCTGCATGTGTGCTCTGCCAGGGCTGGGCTCAGCGTGCTGGGCCTCAAGACTGGCTCCGTAGAGCCACGGAGACCGGAATTACAGGCCTGGGGCCTCACACGTATGCTAGTTCTGGAGACTGACTGGAGCCACATGTGCATTCGCCAGGGTTGTCGGGGTTAGAACTTGCAGGGGGGTAGCTTCCTTCTGACCAGGAAGCCAGACAACCTGCCAGATGTGTGCCTGACTGGTATGACCCAGCTCAGATGTAGCTGGAGGTCCTGGGAGCCTGCTTATGGGACTCTGTGCTTTCTTCCTCAGTCGCTTGTGTGGGGTAAGGAACAGCCTCCCCTCCCACTGCTGGAGAATCCAACAAAAGCAAAGGTGCAAATGCCATGATGAAAAGCCTACAGGGGTTGGGGAAAGGTATGTGGACTGCCCCAAACCTGTGTGTACCTGGAACTGAGCCAACAGAGGCCTGGAGGGGTGGGAGCAGGGCACCATCCTGAGGAAGGAGGCCTGGAGGGGAGGGAGCAGGGTACCATGGTGGGGCAATGGAGGCCTGGAGGGGTGGGAGCACAGGGGACCTACGTGTACCAACAGAGGCCTGGAGAGGAGGGAGTGCAGGGTGCTGCCTGCTGTTTGTGTCCTGAGGAGGCTTATTTGGTCTTGCCTGTTTGGAGTCTGAACAGTGCCACAGATCCCAGGAAGGTAGCTGATGGTCCCCTGGGTCTGATGCGGCAGCCATTTAAAACATTTCCCAAGCACCTCAGTGATCTATGACCCGGCTCCCGGGCTTGGGGACGCGCTCGTAAGCATGGGCCGGTTGAGGACTTGGGCGGCATAAATAAGGATTGATGTTCTAAGTGACAAAAGCTCAAGAAAAATCAGTAAAATTAGTAGCGCTTCATTTTCTTTGGTGGAAATATGGTTGAAGAAAATGAGCAGATAGTTCACAAATGATTAGTAACAGCTGAAAGCATTATTCAAGTTGGCTAGTGCCCGGAGAGGTGGCTTAGGACAATGGTAACACGCTGGTCACTCTGTCCGAGGAAGCGTGTGCAGTGACCCCGGCAGGCCAAGGCCAGGCCAGCGCGCTGCTCCTGCAGCTGGCTAACGGGCTCCGCCTCGCTGGGCCGCTGCTCCCTCTGCTCCCTCTGGGCGTGCGCTCCAAGGAAGCCGTGCTACCCACCGCGAGGACCTTCTTCGCAAAGGTGCTCACGCAGCGCCATCCACAAGGACAAGATGGGAGTCGTTAAGGATGCTGCAGTCCACAATAGATCATTACGAAGCCATTAACATGCTTCTCCAAAGTTGTCAACGACTTGGGGAATATTTGACGACATCTTCACTGGGAAAGCTCAGGGTGTAAAATGACATCTGTGGCAGAGCCTCAGTCGTGTAAATGCATGAGCAGAAGCTGGGGGAGCAGACGCAGCCAGGGTTGCATCCCTGACCCTGGTCTCTGCAGACATTGCCACCGTACTGTGCGTGTGGCTGTGTGTCCTTCCCGGACACGACAGTGACAGCAAACAAAGCCGGCGGGAGTTCCGTGAGACCCAGAGCCACTCGGCGCGGCTGCCTGCCGGAGCCTCACGCCTACGTCCGTAGCACTCTGCAGTCTGCTGGTTACGGGGTGTCTCCTCACACACGGACAGGCCCCAGTGTTCACAGCCTGCTCTCCCCTTTCTGCCTTGGCCGGATGCCATCACTTAGGGCTTATGACAGAACCACAGCTCAACTTTCTCCCTAGAAACAAACCCCTCTGGCTGTGGGTTCAGGGTGGCTCCCAAGTATCCCCGGGAGTGGGCTTGGAGGGACACCCCGCTGGGCTCAGGCAGAGCCTTAGCAGGACAGGATGGCCCCGGGCTGGCCTGTGAAGAGCGTCTGGCTGGCCCACGGGCATTGTTTGGGAGGGGCAAGGCAGAGGGCAACTTCAGGGCTTGCCCAGATCCAGGCACCTGTGTTGGCAGCTTCCACTGTGTGAAATGGGTGCATCTACCCAAGTGCTGCCACCGGCTTCCCTGGCGGAGCTGGATGCCCGTAGAACCTGGCCCAGGGCTGCCTCACCCTAGGAGTGTCTCCAGGGCCTCTCCCTGGCCCCCCAGCTCCCTCTAGGAAAGACCCCTGTAAGGCCTGGGTGCCACCTTGCACAAGGCGCCATGTCACTGTGGTGCTGAGGCCGTGAGGGGGCCGCTCAGGTGAGTGGGGAGCGCTGTCTCAGAGCAGGGTCAGAAACTGACCTGGGGCCGGCTGCTTCTGAACTCCTGCAGTCCACCCGACACCCCTGGGGGCTGGGCCTGCCTGAGTCTGCTCTGCTGACGCTGGGGGGAGCCAGTCTGCTGAGGAGGGGCCAGGAGTGGCAGGCAGGTCTGGGAGGAGGCGGTTCAGGCTCCTGGGGCCTTGCCCTCTACCCTGGGACCCCCTTCTGGACCGTCAGCTGCCAGGGCACAGCCATGGCCCGGCCCCACCACAGGGCTCTCTTGCCCATCCGCACTGTGCCTCATCCCTGGATCTGAACGGGGCCTCTGCCACTTGTCCTCCTGTTCCTGCTGGGGCCAGGCCACAGCTACTGGACCCTCCCTGGAGCCATCGAAGGCAGAGCTGGGAGTGTTTCCTCCCGGGAGGTGAGCCTGCCTGTAAGTGGCCCTGGGGACAGGGCAGGCACTGGGAGTCGGCTGACCTTGGGGCTTAGACTTGAGGTATGGCCTGGAGCCATTGTGGGTACTGAAGTGCTCTAGCACGGGGAGGGGGTACCCTGGCAGGCTCTCCCTGCCCTCCTCAGCACGACCCTCTCCCATGCTGTCCCAAGAAGGCACCCTGGGAGCTGTGGGGTAAATGTGTGTGCTGGTGGTGGCGAGCGCTGACGGGCTTTGGGACGCAGCCCCTTGCTGCTAGTGGGTGTTCAATGCTTGCACCCTAGGGACCCGGCCCCGCCACCCCCAGGTGGTGGTGAAGGGGTTCCCATATTCCCACACCAGACTCCCCGTTCCCTGGCCTGCAGCCTGACACTCAGGAGGCGACGGCAGAGCCCTCCCTCAAGATGGCTCCTCTCCTCTTGTGTGCTTATGCCTGGACCTTGGTGTCTCAGAGTAGAAGTGGCCATGTTCCTATGGCCTGCTTGTCCAGTGCTAAGGGACCAGGAGCAGGTGTTGGTCACAGAGATGCTGTCCCACAGAAAGTAGTCTCAGCTTCCGTTCACAGGCACAGCCACGGAGTCACGTGCCATGCAAGGCAAGTAGCTAGATCTTAGCGGGGAAGGAAAACCAAAATAAGGGGTCCTTGAGTGGGGGTGCCGAGGCTCAGCCTAAATGGGGGTTGAAGGAGAGCGTTGCGGGCTTAGCCCCCTCGTGGGTGTGTTTCTGTTTCCCTGCTCCCGCCATGAGTCTAACTTTCAAATAAACAAGCAGAAGTAAACAACAAATAAACCAGGGCGAATTGGCAACTTCCTGTGCACTTGGGAGGCAGAGCCCATGGTGCATGTGTGTCCCAGGTGTGTCCCAGGTGTGTCCCAGGTGTGTCCCAGGTGTGGACACGCCTGTCACATACAGTGCCTTGGCAGGGTCTGGCCCAGCCACTCCCCTGCGTCTCTAGCGGGACAGGGAATCCCAGGCACGACTGGACAGTGACCGCACTGCACCGTGCAGACGGAAGCTGCTGTGGTGGAGAAGGTTCGGGCCTACCGCTGCACCTCTGGGCACCAGGGCCAGAGGGCTCCAGGACTGTCCTCGCTGGGCACCTCTCACCACACCTGCCACCTGCCAGCCGCAGTGCCCTGGCTGCCATGGGCGTGGACGGGCTGGCTTGGGTCCTGTGCCTTAGGGGCCCGTGTGGCTGCAGGCTCCCAGAACTGCTGCCAAGTGCCCCGGGCAGATGTCGGCCTCCCACCTCCTGACCCCGTGCCCGCCCGTGGCTCTAATGAAGACATCACGGTGGGTGGGTGGTCCACAGAAGCTCCGCTGCACCCACACATAGGGCTCTGGTGGGTGAGGGCTAGAGCGTCACAGCTGTGTTGGTTGCCATGGAGACAGAGAGACGGAGGGAGAGAGAATGCACAGTGCCCTTCCTAGTGGTGTCTGGATCCCATGTGACCCTGGCGGGGCTCCAGCACACCGAGGCCCGCATCCTCCTTCACTTTTGGGGTGTGAAGCCACCACCTGGAGCCCTCTGGTCCCTACCTTGCCCCTGGAAGACTTTGTGCCCCTGGAAGACGTAAGTGCTGAAGGCTCCTGCTAGTACTCTCCACAGCGTGCAGCAGGAGTGCCCGGGTTGATGGCACTCAGTTCTCGTGAATCAAGCCCCATGTGACGCTGCCCAGGCATGTGGGCCAACAGGTGCACCTGCTCCAAGGACCAGGACAAGCGATGGTTCTGGAAGCCTTGCCGGTTCTGGGCACTGGGTTTCCCTCTGCTCGACCCTCACTCCCAGCGACCCCGAGACGCCTGCTTGGGCCTCCCTCGGTCTGGTAGAGGTTCATAGCCAGTCCACAGGCCCCAGTCCCTCTTTCCCTGGGACTCTAGCAGTGGGGATGGGCCAGGGTCACTGAGACCTACATGAGCTGTTTCTGTCCCGGAGGGAGAGGGGCTAGTGCCTGCCTCCCCAGGTGCCTCGACTGAGAACAAAGCCTGGCAGCTTGTGGTATCCTCGCTACCAGGAAGTCTTGCTCGGCTTTGGGGTCTTGGGGTCCTATTGTCCAGGCACGCAGGCAGCATGGGGGGCAGGGGAGCCCCCAGCCCAGCCTCTCTTCACCAGCAGAACGGTGCTCTCCTGTTGCAATCGCCGCCAGCTCAAAGGTGACCAGGGCACAGGCCAGGGCACCTCCCCTTGGCTGGGGTCTTTGCCTCTGCACCTGAAGCAGACAGTGCAGCTTCTCTGTGCACTTCCTGGGCTGAAACGGAGGAGGGAAGCCTTCACCTCCCGCCCGGAGTGAGAGGCGCTGCGCGGGCAGGAGTTAGACCACGGCGAAGGGGCCTTGGGTCTCCTGGGCCGTGTGCATGAAGTCCTCCTGAGGCGACAGGGCAGGGTCAGCAGACTGGTGCCAGAGGCCCCCACTGTGAGCTCCACATGCGGCTCCCAGGACTCCGTGGGACCCACTCCGGATGGGGCTCTGTGAGGGTCCAGGTACCAGCCCAGTGCCCGTTCCCACCTGGTGCACAGGCTGACCTTGGGCAGTCCCCCAGCTTCCCAGAGAATGTACTGGAATCAAGCAGCCCTCAGGCATGCCCTCATGTCCTGCCTCACCCCTCTGCCTTGGCTGTGCCCCCTCACTGTTCGCACACAGGCCCTGAGCCCCCACGGACATGCCCATCTGGAATGCGGAGCATGGATATGGCTATGGGTTTCTGACACCATTAATATGTACTTTAAAAAGATTCATTTATTTGTGTTGGAAGGTCAGATATACAGAGAGGAGGAGAGACAGAGAGGAAGAACTTCTGTCCACTGATTCACTCCCTAAGTGACCACAACGGCCAGAGCCGAGCCTATCTGAAGCCAGGAGTTTCCTCTGGTCTACCATGTGGCTGCAGGGTCCCAAGTCTCTGGCTGTCCTCAACTGCTTTCCCGGGCCACAAGCAGGAAGCTCCATGGGAAGCGGAGCCCCTGGAATACAAACTGGCATCCATATGGGATCCTGGCGTGTGCAAGGTGAGGACTTAAGTCATTAATATTCATAATTTATTTCCATCCATCCCGCGAAGGAATATAAGCAGCTCTGTGTAAACGGAGTTGGAGGGCAGTCTGGCTGGAGTTCCATGTCACAGGTCCCCAGCTGCTGTACTGCATGTCTCAGCATTGGCAGGCGTCCACAGCCGGGCAGGTCTACCCACAGCACTGATGGCTCTCCTGCTGCTCCCTTAGGCCCCACGGCCGTGCTGCTCCGCCCACGGCTGTCCTGCTCCGCCCACGGCCGTGCTGCTCCGCCCACGGCTGTCCTGCTCCGCCCACGGCTGTCCTGGGAGCCAGTGCTGTTTGTGTGTGGAGGTGGCATGGTGTTTCACGGCACCTGCAGAGGCGGGGCCTCCAGCCTTGGCCACCTACACGCCTGTGTATCATGGCACCTGCATGATACAGGTGCAGGGGGAGGGAGACGGGGAGGGACCAGCAGCTTCGAGGGGTGTGGGCTGCTCTATCCTGTTATAAGCACCAGTGATGGCGAACCCACAAGAGGCAGAAGCTCCATTTGGTCATCCTTAGCCTGCGGTAGCCCGAGCAGCCTGCCCTCCTGCCACCGCAGGCGAGCGTGGTCTCCCACCCAAGTTCACATTTACATTTTCCCCTTTGTGTTCATGGTTTCAGCTTCCCAAGCATGGTATGCTCCCACAGGTAATGTCTGGGTTTTCCTGCTCACTCAGTCGCATTGCTGATCTGAAGGCTGCGCGTGCACAGTGGGTGTGGGTTGACGGGCTATGAGTGTTTCTCTGTGTGTTGGTCTCACACTGGTCCTTCCACACTCGGTGGGTGTGTGGTCTATTGCCGGGCTCTGCTTGGGGGCCCAGAGCTGCTGAGGGCCGGCCTGTGTCTCCGGGTGTTTCCGGATGACAACTGGGCAGCAAGGGAATCTTGGTTGTGGGAATGAGGTCCGGTGTTTCTCAAGGCAGACTTGCAAAGCACACACACACACACACACACCTTCACAAGCACACACATTCACCATGCAGGCACACCTCTGTACAACACACCTCCACACACGTGCAAAGCACACACACACACACCTTCACAAGCACACACATTCACCATGCAGGCACACCTCTGTACAACACACCTCCACACACGTGCAAAGCACACACACACACACACACCTTCACAAGCACACACATTCACCATGCAGGCATGCCTCTGTACAACACACCTCCACACACGTGCAAAGCACACACAAGCTCACAGCTGCACTGATCTGCTCTCACACGCACACACTTGCACACATGGACATGCGCACACGCTTGGACAATAGCAAAAGCCCTGTGGCGGCAGCTCCTCTCTGGAGCTTGGACCGAGTGGACACAAGCACATCCCATGTGTATGAGCCAGGAAGCCGCTCGGGTCCAGGGAGGACCTTGTGACAGGTCTCCTTGCTGCTAGGACCTCCCCACTGCCTCTCTCGGGGTCTTAGAGCTCACGCGGATGTTGGGAAGAGGACAGAGCTTGACCTCTGAGCAGCACGTGCTGCTGGCACAGTCTCCCAGCGGGGCTGTGGGTGAGGAGCTCATGTGCCATGGACACAGACCGGCTGGGCATCTTGCTGAACCATGCTCTTTGCAGCGTCTGTGGGCAGAGTGTTGTTGGCACAGGTTACAGGCCCAGCCTGGACAGCCCTGGCTGGAGTTCCTCCTCTCTCTGCACGTGTGATCCGGCTCCAATGGCGGTCATTTCTTGGGGTGCCTTGTGCACTTACCCGTGTGGAGTTAAGACAGATTGGGAGGAGCTGCTGCCTCCTTGCTCTGAGGAAATCTCCACAGCTCCTGCAGGTCCCCCCTTGCAGTCAGGGCGCCCAGAAAACCGTGTCCATCTGCCCACACCTATCTGAGCCTGCGACGCCTGCTGGGAGAGCCGAGCACAGCATACCCATGTCAGCGCGGGCTCAGCTCTTTCCTCAGGAGCATACGTCTGATGTCTGCCGGTGCTAGCAGCATGCGCCAGGCTCCTAATAGCCATAAATATCAGATTAATTTTGCCCCATTCATTAATCACAGGACTTTGATTTAGCTGTGTTACTTGGTGGCTCTCTGTTTTGCTTCCAGCTTCCAGAAACCCCTGCAATGTTGTTGCACCTCAAGGTCAGGGTACATGTAATTTAGCTTCTTCACAAAATAACATATTGATTAATGCAAAGAACACAGGCATCTCAGCAGAAACCCTTATGCTGCTGCGCGTGGGTGAGCGTGAGCAGGGAACCGCCTGAGAGGCCTGCGGGAATGGCACGGTGGGAGCCACGGCGGCAGGCACAGCAATGGCAAATGGGTCCCAGGAGGACAGACAGAAAGGGAGGTGGCCGCTAGGATGTTGTCAGCAGCTCTAGTGGAACCCTGGGCTGGTGGCCCTGCCAACCTCAGCCTCAGGTGGACGTGATGAGAGGCTGTGTGCAAGCAGGTGGTAGCTCTGAGAAGTCCCGCTAGTGCCTCTGGGTAACAGAGCTGAAGTTCGCGTTCTGGGGCTGCCACACATCCTCTGCACTGGCCCCTGGCCCTCCTGGGTCCCCGGTGAGCAGCTGGGAGGAGTGCAGGTGGCCCTGTGTGACACCCAAGGGTGTCTGTCTGCCAGCTGCTTCCACAGCCCTGCCTGATGGGGAGCACGCTGGATAGGTTCAGACCCACTGCCTTCTTTCCAGCACAGCTGTGAGGGGCAGTGGCTCTGACCCTGCCTTCAGTGCCTGCTCTGCTTCCCATCCTGGGTACTGGGAGGCTGCCCAGGCTCCAGGGTACAGTGAAGGGCCAGCCCTGACTGAGGGCATAGGGTACAGCGAGGGGCTGGCCCTGGCCGAGAGCGTGGGGTACAGAGAGGCCCTCTCTGGAGGAGGGCATAGGGTACAGTGAGGGGCCGGCCCTGGCCGAGGGCACAGGCTAGGATGAAAAATCTCCTGCAGAAGGTCAGGGCCGTGAGCATGGGCTCCCCAAGCCTGGGGTCCGGAGAAGGGGTGCAAGGCCCATGGCAGCTCCTTAGGATGTGGAGCAGGCCTCGGGGCGAGGTGGATGGTTTCTGGTCCAGTGGCCCAGTGTCAGTCACAGCTCCCCGTGGGTCACAGAGCAGGGCTGTACAGGAGCACAGGAAGGTCAGAAAGGGTCAGAGGGGCTCCAGTCCACGGGAGGACAGGGTGGGGAGCAGACGCTCGGCCTGCAGGAAGCTGCTGCCCTGCGGAGACCTTGGCCTGGAGCCCAGGAGGCTCTGCAGGTCCCCCAACTCACTGTTGTGGTGCCCTCCAGGCATGGGATCCCCACTGCTCTGGAAGCCCCTCCGGGGACCAGTGCACCCTTGGCCCACATTCACCCGAGTCCACCATGTGCTGCGGCTCTGTCCTCCTCGGCGTGGCCCCGGGGCCCACGTCCTCCTTCCACGGTGCAGCAGTGGACCCTCCTGCTTTGGTGTCAGCTTGAGATCCTGTGGCTCTTGCAGCCGCTTGCGGAGGGTGCTGGACGTGCGTGCCAGGTTCTGCCTGGTGCCAGTGGGCCTGGAGCCCTCTGGGGCCCGGGGAAGGTTCTGTGCTGCTCTGGGGCCACACCTCGTCTCTGTACTGGTCTGATTCTGCCTGGTGCCGGTGGGCCTGGAGCCCTCTGGGGCCCGGGGAAGGTTCTGTGCTGCCCTGGGACCACACCTCATCTCTGTACTGACCTGATTCTGCCTGGTGCCGGTGGGCCTGGAGCCCTCTGGGGCCCGGGGAAGGTTCTGTGCTGCCCTGGGACCACACCTCATCTCTGTACTGGTCTGATTCTGCCTGGTGCCGGTGGGCCTGGAGCCCTCTGGGGCCCGGAGGAGGTTCTGTGCTGCTCTGGGGCCACACCTCATCTCTGTACTGGTCTGCTTCTGCCTGGTGCCGGTGGGCCTGGAGCCCTCTGGGGCCCGGGGAAGGTTCTGTGCTGCTCTGGGACCACACTTCATCTCTGTACCTCTGGGTACAAGAGGCCTCGCAAGGCTGAGAGCAGAAGTGAGGAGAGCTCATGGAGGACAGCTGGCTGCAGACCAGCGGTGCTCGGAGTGTGTTCTTATTGGCAGTGGGAGGTGCTGGGAGCCATGCTCACTAGGGGACACATGGGAAGCGGCCAGGACTGCTGCGTGGTCTCCAACGCAGCCTGACCAGACCTTGGGGAGCTGCACGGAAGCCTCGCCTGTGCTCCTTTGTGCGCAGGATAGAAGTCGTGGCGTTAGATCTCACAATTTTCCCACAGAATGATTCCTCCAAGGTGACAAGCAGAGGTCCATGAGGAAGGGTGTTGTCACGGTAATGCTGGGTTTTCAGCTTTTGCCGACGCCTAAAATAGGGTCTTGGAAACATCCTTTGTTAGGGACCCAGAACCAGGGCTACTTAACTAGACCTTTAGCACACATCCATTAGAGGTTAATGACAGAGGAACATGCTCACTCGCAGGTCGCGCTATGAGAGCCACCCTAGACGCTTGTCTTGAAACAGGTGACTAAGGCTGTGTGGGAGAGCGGCAGCACGCAGGCGTGCCCCCCGAGGCCCACGTCTGTGCATACCCAGGCTCACAGGTCCCAGCAGCTGGGGCTAGCACAACCGTGGTTGACGACAGGGCTGGAGCCGACCTCCGTGGGGAGCCAGGGCTGGGAAAGCACCTGCTGGGGAGGAGGGGCTGTTGCCCAAGTGTGAGATGCTCCAGGTGCCTGGCCTCTGGCTGCACCAGCTCATCCAGGGGGAGCTAGGACTGCGGGAAAGCTGGATGTGATGTCATGACAGAGAGAGAGCTCAGCTGCTTCCATGCAGAGGAAAGAGGCCGTGGTTGGTTGATTCCAAAGTCATTGTCTTCCAAAACCAAAATATTGTGAGGTCAGGAGTTGACAACACTCACTGTCCAATGGCCATCATCATCATCGCCATCACTGTCAACAAGGAACGTGACCCAGATTCAGCCAAGAACTTTAATCTGCATTAGCTGACATGACATGACACAGGTGTTGTTCCGGAAACCATGATGTCAGAGGCCCCGTGCCATGCTTACGGCTGCACAGCACACACACACACACGCACAAGGTGTAGACACATGCGTGGTGTACACACACATGCACACACAGCGTAGACACACCACAGGCACACAGTGTGGACAAACACATGGTGCAGACACAAACACAGTGTAGACACCTGGCACACACGATGCAGACCACTAACACGCACACATGGCATACACACAGTGTACATACATGTGGCACCGACACAATGCACACATGGTGTACACACAATGCAGGTGCACACACATGATGTACACACATGGTATTACACACCCATAATGTATGCACACGGTATAGACACATGCACACATGGGGTACACACACAGTGTAGACACACATGGTGCACATAGAGTGTAGACACCCACGGTGTAGACTGCCTAGGAAACCTCCCCACACCACGGGGTTCTCACCTGCTTCTAAACACGCGGCCACGCTCCCGTCCCCAAGGCTCCCTGCGTGGGGTTCTGAGTGCTCGGGGGACACCAGGGCCCGGGTCTTGGTCTCCCACTGCACCACAGCTCTTTCCGCCCCATCTGCTGAGCCATGAGCCCCGTGACCGATCAGCCTGACACACGGAGAGGCGGGGTGGAGGAAGGCAGATGTGTGAGGAGGCAGGGAAATTGCCTCGAGTCTGCAGCGCGTCACTCTAAGCAGAACAAACGGGCTCCTCAAAGCAGCAGCACGCTCCTCGGGGTGGCCTAGAACTCCCCTTCCCTAGAACCGCAGGAGCAAGTCAGCTGAGGAGGGCAGCCCTGCTCACCATGGCCCTGCCCAGGGGACGCGGGATGGCGGGACCCCAGGCCTCATGCCTGTCACCCCTGGTGCTCAGGCCCTGTGTCAGCATGCAGCTGGGCTCCAGGAGGCTCTGTTAGTCAGAGCTCCCTCGGGGTGGCACATGTTCCACATGGCCTGACGTGGGCACACAGCCCTGTGGCCAGCGTCTGCCATGGGAGGTGACCCAGGCTGTGTTGGGTGGCCTCCAGTGGGAAGCTGCATCCTCGTGGCTCCCCACTGCCTGCTGGGAGCCCCCAGCGAGCTCACACTTCCAAGAAAGAATGGAAGCAGAGTCTTGATGCCCGGGGCAGCGCCGTGAGGACACGCCGTCCAGAGGCTGTGAGGAACGCCACGCGGCCTGTGTGGGCCCTTGGCCAATGGAGGTGCGTGGCGGCCTCTGGGTGAGAGGAGCCGCTGCGCAGTCACAGGCCATGCCCTCCGGGGCCTGCCGGCTGGAGGCTGTGTGCTGCACGGCCCCATGCTGACCCCTGTGTCCCCTGGCGAGGCACTTTAACCTGCCTTTTCTTTTCTGCTCACCATAAGTACCAACCACTGCATGGTTTGAGCATATTGCTCATGGTCAAACCACTGCCTGCCCTTACCCTGTGCCCTCTCCAGAGCCGTAAGTGGAGGGGGCAGCCGACCCTGCCAGGTGGCCAACAGCCCAAGCCCAGTGTTGATGATGCACTGTGCACATCGGATACACTTAGCTCGTGCCCATGGTGTGGGGACAGGCCCTGCACAGGTGGGCTGTGGCTTCTCTCCGCTCTCCACATGAGCGGCAGAACTGTGAACGGCACAAGCTTGCCTGCAAGTGGCGCTGATGGTGAGTTGGCACTCTGGGTGACGCACACCCACAGTCCTCCAGGACTCTCTCCCGAGGGGAACAGCTGTCCTTCATTTGGATGGGAACAGTGACCAAGCACCGCGGGAAGCCACCAGGCCTCACAGGAGCACACTGCCCATAGGCCCCGGGAGCCCTGCCTTCCTGTGGTCGGTCCCTTGGCACTGAGGGTGCAATGGCACGTCTTCAGCTTCCACTCCTGACGCTGAGGACCCGCCGTCGTGGAGTGTGGGTTCTCGCCTCCACTCACAGCCACAGGACTCGGCTGCCGATGGTTCTGGACCTCATCACGCTGCTCCAGACTGTGCCAGCCAGGGGGGGGCGGGGAGTCCCGTGTCTGGTCTCTGCTTGCAGCTTTGCTGTGCCAGCCAGGAATGACGTGGTTCTTTTCCATCTCCTCGAGGGTCGCCTGACCCCGATGCTTTCTCTGTATTCACCAGAAGTCTGTAATTCTAGAAATTTCTTCCAGATTGGTGGAGTTTTAAGAAAAGCCAAGGTTGGACACTTTCAGGGTGCCCTGAATGACAGGATGACAAGTCGGCCGGCTGTGCAGAAGGCGGCGATGCTGTACTGGCCTGTTCTTCAGCCAGCAAGATGGAACAGAGCTGTCACAAGGAACAGGTGGTCACCTGGCATTTGTTGTTCAAATGTGTCCAGAGCTAATTGGCTCCCACTTGGGAGCTGGCAGACGATCTTGACTGGACGCCAGCAGACACTGCGTTGAACAATGGCTCCCTGCAGAGCCCCTGAGCTCAGGGGCTCAGGGATTGCATGTTCCTGGTCCTCCACTCAACTGCACATCCCAATCCCATCTGGAAAGTTCAAAACCAGGCTGCTTCCGTTATGTGTCAGGCCGACACGCTTGGTTCTTACTGCTCTGTAGATGGGCTTCCATGACAAGCACCAGCTTAATCGCACACGTGGCTCACTGAAGCCTGGAGAGGCTGGGGCTGCAGTCATTGGAGAAGCAGCTTGCCATGGAGGAGCTCGCTGTCCATACGGCTGGCAGGACGAGGGGTGTGGGGAGAGTCGTCCTGGCAGGAGTGAGGAGGACGCACACATGGAGAGGAGGGAGGCAGGTGGCATAGCAAAGTGGGCAAGGTCTACTCGGGAGGCACACCTGGCACACTCACAGGTGACCTGCACACCTGGCGCCCTCAAAGGTGACCTGCACACCTGGCACCCTCACAGGTGACATGAACACCTGGCACACTCACAGGCGACACACACACCTGGCGCCCTCACAGGCGACACACACACCTGGCGCCCTCACAGGCGACACACACACCTGGCGCACTCACAGGTGACACGCACACCTGGTACCCTCACAGGTGACACACACACCTGGCGCACTCACAGGTGACATGCACACCTGGCACACTCACAGGTGACCTGCCCACCTGGCACACTCACAGGTGACACGCACACCTGGCACACTCACAGGTGAGATGAACACCTGGCGCCCTCAAGCTGACCTGCACACCTGGCACCCTCACAGGTAACATGAACACCTGGCGCCCTCACAGGTGGCCCGCATACCTGGCGCCCTCAGAGATACAGCAGGGTACTTGCACACCCCAACAGGGCTGCAGCTTGTGTCTGCATCCGAATGCACATTTCAAAGCAGCCAGGTCTATACAGCCTGCTTGAGCTGGGGGCCCCTGTTCACTTGCTCTGGGGTTGGCCGTTCCAGATCCCAGCCTGTGAGGGTGGGCAGAGGCAGGGGAGGGTTGCAGACACACCAGGAGATGCCAGGGCCACCATTGCATGGCGGTAGTGCACACCCTAGCTTGCCTTAGTTGGCCAGGGCCGTGGATGAGGTGATGCTCTCTGGACAGTACTCTGTTGGACGAACCCTTCGCAGTTGCACGAGTCCGGGGAGGGAGGCAGGAGCTGGGTGTGGCTCCTGGGGTCTGGAACAGGAAGTAGCTGATGCCCAGAACCTTGGCCTACAGGTGACCCACTTGGTTCTTACGGCAGCACCTATGGAGGCCAGGCATGGCCAGAGTGCAAGTGGCCGGTCCCGGGAGGACCAGGGCTCCTGACTTTAAGCCAAAGCACCACCACACAGGGAGAAGAGCTGGGGCCCGGGGTGAGCTTGCAAGTCTGCCACACGCTGCCCACCCTGAGCACTCGCCCTGCGCCATCCTGCCAACATGGCGGGGGGGACACTTGCTGTATAGATTTCAGGTCGGGGGGGGGACACTTGCTCTGCAGATTTTAGGTCGTGAGACATTTTATTGAGCAATCTTCTGCCTCTCTGAGTTTCGCAAGCCTGAAGACAGCTAAAAATGATGTTCAGGAATGACTGAAATAATAAATTGTTTTTTCATCCCGCCTGATTCCACACCACTGCGCGTTGTGCTTTCCATGAGAATCCTGTAAATGACGAAATACGCTCACCCGCCTTCCCTGGTGCCCGGCTAGCATGGTCCATCCATCACTGGCATGCTGGGCGGGGAGCCACGGCACCCCATTTCCTGCCTCCTCTTGCTCACCCTGACAGGCACACATGGCTGAGGATGAACCTCAAGGTAAGGCAACTCCCCTCAAAACACCGTCAGTCATTTGTCATTCACGACATAGGGACAGACCTCACGTCCATTGCGGCCACTTTGGACGGGCAGAGGAGGACAGAGACCCAGACTCCGTCCGAGTGTCTGTGCACACTGGCCAAGCCTCCATCCTGGGGGAACCAGTGGGCAGCAGCTGGTGGAGTGCCACCTACTGTGCCACCTGCTGAGTCTCTGCCCTGTAGCTTCACTGCTGAGTGCGCCTTAAAGAGAAATGCAGACCCAAGCGGCTGCCCGTTGCAGAGTGCTCCTTCTTCACGGTCTCTGTGCCCATCACCCAGTGCCAGCGCTGTTCACGCCTGGGACGGCCGGGCTGCGAGAAGTTGAAGCAGAGAGGGGGTGTTCAGAGTGGGTGGCCAGGGTGTGCAGGTGACACGTGTGGAGTCTGCCCTGCCGGAAGTGGGGGGCATTCTAAGAGGAGATATGGCAGTCCCCAGAGATGGTTTTCAGAGCACGAACAGGGATGTGTCTGTTCGTGGAAAGTCACCCCATCTCGGGGCCGGCCGTGGGAGTCTGCGCCGTCACTGCGCGCAGGCCTGGCACTTCCCTGGCCCTCATTTGGATGTGTTGCCTGTCCCAGGTGTGCATGAACGGAGACAGTGCCCTGACCTTGCCTCCGCCAGAGACACGTCTGGAAATACTGCAGTTAGAGACCTGTGAAGAAATGGCGAAGCCCCCGGCCTGGGGACTGCTGTGCGGCGAGCAGCCGGGACCCGCCTCTGCCGGGTGAGGCTGGCAGGGGAAAGCATGGGTGTCGGGGCTCAGGCTGGTGTCACATCCCAGTGGAGCCTGGGTCGCTGAGGAGGTGACGCCACACCAGGTTAGGCACGCACTTGGTCTGTGCTGAGACTCGGTGTGTGGGAGCCTGGCACATGCTGCTCCGTCCGCATGCAGCCAGCTCCCACCCCGGCAGCACGGCACTGTCTGGAGCCAGGCAGCCAGCTTTACGTATTGGTCACCTCTGGGAGCAACCAGACTGCTATGATCTTGCCTGGACATTCTAGTTCCAGGTGAGAGTCACACCCCACCTTGGGTCAGCTTTGCAGGCAGCGCCCCGGTGCGGTCCCCTCTGTCCCCTCAGAAGAGGGCCTGCTCCATTCTGTGCAGCGTGGATGTGTCCACCTGTTCCTGCCTGCCCAATAGAGGCAGCTCAGCTTCCAGGAGTCCTGCCGCCTCACGCTGGCATGGCACTGTGGGCAGCCCAGAGGGGCAGGGTATTCTCTACTCCCAGTCCCATAGGCTCCAGCCTGAGTCTCCAGTAAGCAGACTGGGAGCCAGGCTGTTCTAGGGGAGGATGAGCACCTGGGCACATGTGGAAGCCTGGGCCCGGCAGGGTGGGCACAGCCCGGGACAGAGGAGGTCTCAGAGCACCCTGTGCCTGCCTGGGGGTAAGTTAACCAGAGCAGCAGGTCCTCGTCTGGGAGAGAATGATCGTGCGTTAGCGAAAGACATTAGAAGGGGCATAAATCAGCGCAAGAGATGTCGCGCACATGTATAATAAAACTAAATATCATGAAATTTGATGCTGCCCCAAATTGGTCTAATCTCTCAACATGATTTCTACAAAATCATAGCAGGATTTTTCATGAAGCTTCACAAATGGGACTGAAGACTTTCCAGCACACAGAGGGCCAAGAACAGAGCGGGCTCCGGGAGGAAAGGCCAGAGCAGAGAGGTGCTTGGTCAGCTGGGCAGCAGTGAGCAAGATGCCAGGCTTTGATGGCGACCAGCTGCAACAGCCAGGGATGCGGCGGAACACAGCTGTGTACCCAGGCCCCCGTGGCACGAGCCCGATGCCTTCCCTGCAAAGCCACCCTGAGCAGCCATGCCCAGCTCTTCCTGTACAGTGATGTCAACCTCAGGAATGCAGGGCTCGTGGGTCCCCAGCGCCCCTGGGTGCCCCGAGAATGTGAGTCTGCCTGTGCGCACCCTTGCATGCTGTACATCAAGCAGTACTCGATAACCATGACAGCAGCCACGCCTCCCTCCCACTCATGTAATTAGGCATCAGCTACAATCAATGCCCTCCGCTCTTGTCTCCCACACGGCCAATCCCCAAGACTCTGTTAACATAACCCCCTCCCCCAGCCGGGGAACGGCCTGGGCTCCTGGCTTCCTCCCAGAAGGAGTGAGCCTGGATCTGGAGCCACTGGCCCGGAGCGCGGCCATGGCAGGAGGCTGTGGGCCGTGGCAGGAGGCCGTGGCTCGTGGCTCGTGGCCACGCTGGCCTGCTGGGCAGCAGGCGCACAGGCAGGCACCGGGCCGACAGGAGCAGCGGCCCTCGCCAGTGGCCTGTTAAGCAGCTGAGTGGAGAGACGTGGCCCGAGCTGGAGGGAGGCCCCTTGCCGCGGCTGCTCGGAGCTTTCCGCGATTGATGGGCCTGGAGGAGCCACTAACCTTTTGTAAAAAGAGTCGTTGTTCTCATTACTGAAAACAGTCTATTTTTAAAACCCGCAGAAGGCCCATTGAATGTAAAACAGCCTTTGCAATGCTTGTGACTGATTTATTTATAACTGGATATTTTCTTCCTTTTTTTTTTTTTTTAATTTTGGTGGGGGGAATTGCAGAGTGGCTGAGTGGAGTGTGGGGACACAGCCCCTGGATGGAGCACTGAGCACGGAGGGGCAGTGGCTGGGGGAGGGGCTGCCCTGGGACCCCACCCACCTGGCCAGGTGAATGCATTCCAAGCAGCCTGTCTTGACATTTGCTCTGTAACCCCACGCGTCAGCGGGACAAGAGCATCAGGAACACACGCACCTTCATCATCTCTGTGTAACCGACCTGCGGAGGGAATCCCCAGAGCTAGGCAGCCAGCATCGGGGAGAGCAGCCCCGGAGCCGCCCAGGGTCCCCCACGGAGTCCGCGGGCCCAGGGGGTGAGCTCCCTGGCACGCAGGGAACCAGTGCTGGTCCGTGCAGCTGTGGTTGCCAAAGAACTCAAGAATGTTGAGGTCCCAGTGGAAGCTGCTATGTTTCAAATTGAAGAGAAGAACATGTGTCAGAAATGCTTTATTTTAAGTGTTTGTATCATTTCACAGTTTTATTAGGTGAGAAATTTGTAGTAAATACGGAAAAGCAATTTTGAAACATGTGGCAGCAGAAAGAAAAGCCGTTTGTCACTGAATCACCCAGGTTCACTTTCCGGCAAGCAGGCACACGGAGCTCCTTTGTGAAAAATGCCCGGCGAATGGCTGGTGCTGCCGTGTAGCCGCAGACACAGCCTGCTATGGCAGCAGCCCATGTGGACACTGGTTTGCGTCCCAGCTGCTCCACTTCGGATCCAACTCCCTGCTAATGCCTTGGGAAAGCCGGCGAGCCTGGAGCAAGTCCTTGGGCCCCTGTACCCACACGAGCCAGTTGCAAGAAGCGCCTGGCTTTGCGCTGGCCCAGTAGGGCCGTTACAGCCATTTGCGAAGCGCAGCAGTCTCTCTCATTCTCTATAAGTTGACCTTTCAAATAAATGAATAGATCTTTTAAAAATGCATGCTGGGGCCTGCACAGGGTCCCCTGCACATCTGTGGGGCGGTTGCTTTGCGTGACCGTGGTCTTCCAAGCCATGAGCCTCCTGCAGCTTTGCCGTGTCCCCGCCGCCGTCCGCAGAAGGTGCCTGATCCAGCCTTAGCAAGGATTCGCGGTCGCCGGCACTGTCCCATGGTTTGTTGTCAGGTGTCTGCTTTTAACTCTTCCTACACGAGGCCCTCGGCAGCTTGACAGCTAACACGCTCTCATTCAGCATCTCCCCTGGTGTGGACGGGTCCTTCCGGGGAGGCTCCTGATGCTTGTTCTGGATCCTGACACGGATGACAGCGACCCTTTGCCGTCCCCTCCAGACTGACAGGATATGACCGACAGATCGGGCTGGATTAAGTGAGGATGGGACCGGAGCCTGGACAAGCCCCTCCCCAGGCACAGCCGCTCCTTTCTGCACTGCAAGCAAGCAGGTCACCTTTCTGGTCACCCCGAGAGGTGCCCCATGAGCGCCTTGCTTAGCCCAGGTTCAGGGGCACAGGCCTCTGCCCCCTGCTCTCCTGGGGGGGAGCAGACACTGCTGCTGCCTTGGCCTGCCCGTGCTTCTCAGGTGGCTGTGCTGGTGACGTGGCCAGCAAGGTCTTGTTTTAAATACCATTGAGTTTTGGTCGTCAATCACTTGACTGAATTGGACTCAAATCTGAGTAGTCTCCATGGCAACAGCAGGCTCCTGCCGTACCTGGCACTCCGTCAAGCCCTGACCTACTTACCTTTGCGTCTTCCGACGGCCACTGTCCTCTCAGGAGGGACCTGCCTGCTGACCTCAGGTCGTCCTAAGATTAAAAGGCAACTATGGATCAGCCAGGAACGAACTGGGACAGCCCAGGGAGGACCCTACCCCCACCCCCTCTGGGCTACCTGCCGTCCACAGGCCCAGCTTCTGCCTGTGCGCCCTTGGGTATGACCATTGCTGGTCTCCCCTTCTCCCTGGGAAGCTCACGGATTACTAACACGGTGATGCTGGCAGACCTTGAAGGTACAGCAAGGCTAAAGTACCTGCTGGCTGGCCCTGGCGGGAGCAGTCCAATGGCCCCGGGACACAGCGTGCTCTGTGGCACTTCTGGGTGCTGGCTGGCCTTGGCGGGCGCAGTCCACTGACCTTGGGACACAGCGTGCTCTGTGGCACTTCTGGGTGCTGGCTGGCCTTGGCGGGAGCAGTCCACTGACCTTGGGACACAGCGTGCTCTGTGGCACACTGGGTGCTGGCTGGCCCTGGCGGGAGCAGTCCAATGGCCCTGGGACACAGCGTGCTCTGTGGCACTTCTGGGTGCTGGCTGGCCTTGGCGGGAGCAGTCCACTGACCTTGGGACACAGCGTGCTCTGTGGCACACTGGGTGCTGGCTGGCCCTGGCGGGAGCAGTCCAATGGCCCCGGGACACAGCGTGCTCTGTGGCACTTCTGGGTGCTGGCTGGCCTTGGCGGGAGCAGTCCACTGACCTTGGGACACAGCGTGCTCTGTGGTACTTCTGGGTGCTGGCTGGCCCTGGCGGGAGCAGTCCACTAGCCTTGGGACACAGCGTGCTCTGTGGCACTTCTGGGTGCTGGTAGAAGCAGGCCAGTGTACACGTGCGCTCCTGGCCCTGGCGGGAGCAGTCCGCTGGCCTTGGGACATGGCGGAAGCAGGCCAGCACACATGTGCCCTCCTGGGTGCTCAGGGGCTGTCAGCTGCCCGTCAGGCTGGGAAGGCTGCTCGGAGCTCCAGGGAGCAGCTACTACATGCAATTCAGGGCCGTCCATGCCCGAGAAGTATTTAGATTAATTACTTATTTGTGCTCTCCTTATTGGAAAAGCAGAAAGACAGAGAGAGGGAAAGAGAGAGAGAGCGGGCTCTCCACCCACTGGCTCATTCCTCAGGTGTCTCAGCATCTAGAGTGAGACCAGGCTGAAGCCAGGAGCCAGGACCCAATCCCACATCCCCGGAGCCCTCCGCTGCTGCTTCCCAGGAAGGACGCTGCGTTCGGAAGCGGAGCTGAGCCTCCAGCATGGGACGTCGGGGTTCCTAGTGGCCTCCCCTTTATTGCAGAGGCAGAGAGTGACCGTTAGTCATGGGAGAGATGTCCCACCCTCTGATGACAGCAATGGGGAGCAGGGACCCATGCCCTCACCTGCTGCCTTCTAGGCCATGTTAGGAAGAACCTGGGTTGGAAGTGGAGCTGGAACTCAATGCGTTCACAGCAAGCACACCTGTAAGGAGTTATTTGAATACCCCACCCTGGACCCGGTGCCATTTCCTCTTCCTCACAGCTCACGAAATTCACATCGCTCTAACCATCCACCAGTCAGATGTAACCCGGCATTCCACCTGAGAATCCCACCCCCAATCTCCCAGCTGCTTCCCCAGCTCCGCCCACTTACCAATCATTCTTAGGCAATCACCTGTGACGTCTCAGGCACCAATCCCCTGGAGCCTGCCCACAAGCCCTCCCAATCCCCGCCCCCCACACCTTGCACCCCCAGGTGCAGTCCGTCTCCTCTCTCTCTCTTCTCTGTCCCCTTCCCCTCTTCCCTGCTGATCCCCACCACCTCCCCCACCCCACCCCTGTTCCTGCCCCACTGGAATAAACCTCCCAATATACCTCGTTGCGTCTGGTGTTTTCGGCTCACGGTAAAGAACCAGGTTGCGGGAATTAGCTGCGAGTAATAATATTGTAATATCCTATGAACTAGAACTCTAACCTTTTTAAATAACGAGCACCTTAGTGGCTCTTTCTATTTCATTCAACAGTGTCCCTCCTACTCACGCTCATCCAAGGGCCCAAAGGCACTTCCTATTTGGCAAGGATTTGAGCGACGCAGCAGCAGCCAGTCCTCTCACAAGGACAAGCCCTGGCTGAGCTCAGCAGGATCCCATCAGAGTCCAGCTGCTGTTGATGATGGGGCTGAATCTGCTGTTGGGGAACCGGAGCAGGGACCAGGGTCCTGTGGGGAGCCTGTCACCCCGCAAGAGGAGCATACCCCAGGTGCAGGGTGCCTGTCCACCGGGAGCCGCCCTGCTGGCTGCAGGTGGCCTGGGTGTGCCTGGCTGCAGGTGGCTTGGGGTGTGCCTGGCTGCAGGTGGCCTGGGGTGTGCCAGGCTGCACGTGGCCTGGTGGGCTATCCTGCAGGCAGGCTCCTGAGTCTCTGGCCCTGTTGGCTCCTAAGGGTAACTGCATGATGGTAGGGGGTACAGTGCATGATGTGCGGACGGTTTGAGATTTCCTCCGAGTAGCTCTGTAGCTTTCCCAAGCTCATCTGTGAAACGCCTCGTCTTTCTGCCTTGTGTGGGCACTGAAGGTCCCCATGGTCTCACATCCAGGTCTGGCCAGCTTCCCTGCTCTGTTGATCCATCTGTCCACACAGCAGCCCTCTGCAGCCCCGCTGGGGAGGCGCCACGGTCTCTGCTGGTGCCTGGCACGGCTGCTGTGTGCCAAGCACTCCCGGCTGCTGCTGCTTGTTGCCAGTCCCAGGCAGAGCCTAAGAACAGCGCAAACAAAGCTGCTGCAAACACACAGCTAGTGTTCCCTTTCCAATCCAAATAACACTCAGAGAGAGAGCGGGGAGAGAGAGAGAGAGGAGAGAGAGAGCGCTCCTCTGCTGGTTCACTCCCAAGGACGGGGCCAGAGCCAGGCTGAAGCTGGGAAGGTAAACCTTTAGATTTCTGTTTACTGAGCTGGTGCCACTGCTGCCCAGGGTGTGAAATCGCAGGGGGCTGGAAGCTGAGTGGGGCGCCCAGGCGCTTCAGTGGGGGACCCTGGCACCCTAGCCTGCCTCTTGGCTACAGGGCACCCAGCCCCTGGTGAGGCCTGTAGCTGTTCCACTGTGCTCTTGTGGCTGGCTGGGGCTGCTCCAGACACACCACGGACACCGGGGTTTTTTTGTGAACATTAATCCCAAGGGTTGAGCTTCTTTCTGGCTAGATCCTTCCCACTGTTCACTGTCTCCTGGCTCTCCACGTGGCCTCCCAGTCCTCTGCTATGGGTCCTGGCACTGATGCTCCTGTCTGCCGGGGTGCCCTCATGTCGCTGTCGTGCCCACTTGTGCCCCCTCGCCACACGCCTTGGCCAGCGCTGCTGATGTGGGCTCATTCTGAGTGGCACCCCCTCTGAGGGTGGGGTAGGGGGAAGGCTGTGCATCTTGCTCATGGCTTCAGAGCACGGGCAGAGCCGTGGGGGCGGGACCCGCATGCCCCTTAGCCTGGGGCACACGTGGGGGCTTCCTGAGACGCACCCTCCTCGTGTCGCACTCGCCCTGCGTCAGCAGCAGGCTCTGGTCCTTCCTCAGCAGTGTTCTGGGTGTCTCCTTGTGCTCATCCAGGCAGGCACGGCGACACCGCAGTCCCTCGCGAAGGTGTTAGAAGGCCCCTTTGTCATGTCTGCCCTTTGAGGGGTTGGTTTCCCCAAGACACAGTGGCCCGCTCATTGTCTTTTGTGTGTGTTGCTTCAGTGGAGAACTTGGGGCCAGTGCTGTGGTGTTGTAGCTTAGTGCCAGGGTCCCATATGGACGCTGGTTCAAGTCCCGGCTACTCCACTTCTGATCCAGTCCCCTGCTGGTGGCCTGAAAAGCACTCGCAAGGGAGACCTAGATGAAGCTCCTGGCTCCTGCCTTTGGACCAGCTCAGCTCCTGCCATTGCAGCCATTTAGGGGAGTGAACCAGGGAGAGCATGGAAGAGCTCTCCCTCTTTTCCTTTCTCTCTTTCTCTCTCCCAGTGTGTCTCCTTTTCTCTCTGTATCTGTGCCTTTCAAATAAAAATAAATTGATTGAAAAAGAGCTTCACCTGCTTCCTACATCTCTAGCCAATGTTGTTAGTTGTGCTTCTGCTCGTATTGCGACCTGCCTGCAGCGAGCGGTGCCGAGTGGCTCCGGGACCGCCCGAAAAGCCGTGTCGCCATCACTGGCCCTCCTTTGTTACTTTATTTAGGTTTACTTTCTCATGTAAACAATTATTTTATTGAGTTGTTGATCTGTGCTGCGTTTTTCGTTTCCTTCCGCCCTTTCCTCTTCCCTCTTCTGCTTCGTTTCCTCTTGGTAACTTTTGTCCTCCTGCTTTTGCCTTGGGCATTGGGAATTTCCTTGCAGTTTTATTTTATTCACATCTAAGACTTCTTTCTCATCATACTACCTTCCGGTGGGTAGTGCTTCTATTTCTTCATTCCTCAGAGATCCTGCCAGTCTGACCTGCGCTTCCCTTCCCAGTAGAGCTGGCTGGGGAGCCCCAGGCACCAGGGAGGTCTGTGCAGGCAGAGGGCCCCCGTCCTCGGCCCGTCCGAGCAGCCGTCCCACCACTCCAGCACCTGCCGTAGATCTGCAGGAGTTCTGTGAATTGTGTGTGCCGGCGTGTGCGCTCTACGTTCCAGTTCTAGATTTAGGTAGGCATTCACTCCTACATCATGGGCCACACTCACTTTATATACATTCACCTGTCTTCATCCACTCGCCACTTCCTAGCACGGATGTCTTGTTTGTACCCACAGACACCAAAGATACGCATGCACACACGCACACATAGGCACATACACATATCTATAACATAGACACATGTGCACACCCACACACATGTACACTTATACATATGGATACGTGCACACCCACACACACACACATGCCTACACACATTCACAAGCTCGTTGCTAGGTTCCATAGAAAAGGAGCTTTTACAACTGCTGTGGCTCTGTTTTGAGCACTGGCCTTAATATTCTAGAATGTTTTGCTTTATCAATATTAACCTTCTTACTTTTTATTAGAAAGGCGGAGCTGTAGAGAGAGAACGAGAGATCGTCTACCTAGTGGTTCACCCCCACTGGCCTCAGTGGCAGGGGCTGGGCCGATCTGAAGCCAGGAGCCAGGGGCTTCTTCCGAGTCTCCCACCCAGATGCAGGGGCCCAAATTCTTGGGCCATCCTCCACTACTTTCTTAGGTACATTAGCAGGGAGCTGGATTGAAAGTGGAGCAGTTGAGATTTGAACCTGCACCCCTATGAGAGGTCAGTGCCACAGATGGAAGCTTAGCCCACTGAGCCACAAGGCCAGCCCTCCAGAATGTCCTTGTGTGTGTTTGACTCAGTGGGGAGCGGGCAGGACTCTCCCTTGTGCGGTGCCAGGTCACAGCTCGGGCAGCTCTGTTTCTTTCTGTGAGCCTGCTGCACATCCGTCTGCTGCTTCAGCCTTTCTGAGCCATTCAAGTGTATTTTGTACCACACAGACCTGGATGTTTTTCTTGCAGTCAATTTGCAAAATCTTGTAGCTAATGAAATAATGCTAGTTGTGTCTGCTGGAGTGAGGGATGTGTTTGCTCCGACCTCTGGAATATAACGCAATAGTATGTGATGGCTGCTTACTAGGCAACTTTCAGTATATGCTTACTTTTCTTTTTATTTTAAAATATACGTATTTTAGTATTTTATGATGATCTTTTAAAAAGGGACTTATTCATGTATTTGAAAGGCAGAGTGACTGTCAGAGAGGGAGAGACAGAACTGTTTCATTTGCTGGTTCACCCCTCTGATGATGGCGACAGCTGGGGCTGGGTCAGGTCAAGGGCAGGGACTGCACCTGGGGCACCCACGGGGGCAGGGGCCCAAGCGCTTAGGCCATCTTCTGCTCATGTCTCAGGACCTTGGCAGGGAGCTGGACAGGAAGTGGAGCAGCCTGGTCGTGAACCTGAACTCCTGCGGGACGTAGCTTCATCCCACCTGTGGCCCTGAGTGACCATCTGTGCTGTCCACTGCCCACAGTTCCCTGGCCTGACCAGCTGCCTGCGGGGTCCCCTCTGTGTGATGCCTTGGAGCCCCACTCCCTGCCCATGTGTCAGCCAGGGCACCCACGCAGCTCCCGCTCTTCCTTTCGGTTTAGTTTCGTTTGCTTGTTCCCTACACCAGGTGTGCAGGCTCCTGCTTCTTGCAGATCGGTGCTCTTCTGGCATCCCCAGGCCCCAAGGTGCACACCCAGCCCTAGCTCTCCGAGAGCTTCTGCGGGTGCCCCTCAGCTGGTCACGTGGCTGAGGACCGAGCAGCTGGGATTCCCCACCTTGTCACTGCGATTCTGGGAGGTGGCTGTGCAGGAGAGCGAGGCTGGAAGCAGCTCCGCCACTCCCAGGCCGTCGGCCACAGTAGATCTTCAAAATGATGTCCTGAGGCCTCTTCTCAGCTGAGCAGCCCCAAGGTGACTACGACCAAGCATTGTCATCCTAGGACTTTGGGCCTTAAGTCCCCAGTACCTACACCCTACGGGACATTCGAACCACGCAGCACCCCAAGCCTGCACACCCGTGTCACAGGTGCCCAAGCCGTGTTCCCTGCCTGCACTGGAGCCAGTGCTAGTACCAGGTCTCACCAGGTCCCCAGGTGGGGCTCCTAGACCTGAGGCTGACTGGCCCCCCACTAGGCTTGTCTCCTGGGGGTGGCCTTGACTGCCCCCCACCAGGCACGTCTCCTGGGGGTGGCCTTGATTGGCCCCCACCTTCCTGTGCAGAGCCTGTGGCTCAGTAGAGCTGGAGTTTCTGCAGGGCCTGAGGTTTCTTTTACTCATGTGTCTGTGGAATCCCCACCACAGGCTCCTGCCGCACCCCAGGTGCAGGTGCTGGGTGGCTGCCTGGGCCTCAGTGGGGACTGTGGTGGCCTGGCGGGGTGTGGAGAGGCCAGGTGGTCACTTCCGTTGGTGTCACTTTGGAGCCACAGTGCCCTTGTCTCCCTTTACTTTGAGGCATCACTTGCTGTAGGTATGTCTGTTTCCTCCTGGGGCTGGTGCAGCAGCGTAGCTGGCTGGGCCTTGGTCTGTAGTGCTGGCATTTCTCAGCACGAGGTCTCAATGGCTCCACTTCCTGTCCAGCTCCCTGCTTGTATCTGGAGAAGCAGCAGAGGATGGCTCAGGTCCTTGGGCCCCTGCATCCGAGTGGGAGTCTCCAAGGAGGCTTCTGGCTCCTGACTTCGGATGGGCTCAGCTCCTGCCGCTGTGGCCGCTTGGGCAGTGAGCCAGCACATGGATGATCTCTCTTCTCTCTGCAAATCTGCCTTTTCAATAAAAATGAATTCTCAAAAAGCCTGTCTGTGTTGGTCTCCTAATATTTCACTCTCCCTAATAAGAGCCGTTGTTCTTTGCTCCAGGGCCCTTCCCCCAGCTGCGTGGGACCACACCTGGCTTCTCCATAGTTTTCGAATGAACACGTCGTCATCTTCCCGGGGCCCCCGGCCAGGACTGGACCACGGTCGCAGCTCGCCTGGCTGTCTCGCTCATCACACACTTGGCCCTGGAGCCGAGCTGAGGACCCGCTCAGGAGCCAAGGCCGCAGAGGCTGTGCAGGTGTGCATGGACCCTGAGCATCTGTCGGCCCTGTCCGGCCCCGCCCCAGCTCCTGGCATCCCGTGCCCAGTGGGGAGGAGGCCCAGCGTCTCTCCCGGGTTACGGGGAGGAGAGGAAAGGCGCTGGCCCAGCTGCTCTCACTTGCTTTCCAGCTGCCCTGTCACAACTTCAGGGCCAAAGCCATGGCCCGGCCGTCTCCGTGTGTCGCTCCGCTCTCTGTCACGGCTACTGGCTCGGCCTCAGTGGCCAGGCCCTGCTGCCCGCCACCTGGGCTCAGGTGGCCTTGGCAAAGATGTTCTAGCCATGCGGAGGCCTTCCAAGGCAAGCGGGCAGGAGCCATGCGGGCTGCAAGGTGCACCCTCTTGCCCTGGTGCCTCACCGTCGGTGTTGAGCTGACAGTCCCTGGGCGCTGCGAGGGCCAGCAGGGCGTGGCTTCCAAGTTGGTGTGTGCCAGTTCTTGCACAGGGACTTGGCTGCCAGGCCCTCTGCTCAGCTGCCCCCATGTCACACTGTCACCCCGTGGCCACAGTGTCACTGTGGCTTGCGTGTCCACACGACGCCCTCCATGGCAGTGCAACGACGCCCTCCATGTGTCCCGTCCCAATGGCAGCTGACGTGGCAGCACACAGGGGACACAGAACAAAATATTTATTGCTGTTTTTCAAAGTGTCTCTCCTCCTGCAAATGTTGTGCGGCAGGCATATGTCAGCCAAATGTGCCTCTGGCAGCGAGAGCACCGCGGCGCGAGTCTTAATGTGGGCTCCAGCACGCACGGCGGTGACGGTTTTATGAAGGACTCGTGGCTTCCATCTGCTGCTGGGGACGGCAGGCTTCTCCCTCGGCCCAAAGCTGCAGGCAGAGCAGCCAGGGAAGAAAAAAGCTCAGGGAAAGAGAGGTGCACGCAGTGAGCACCTACTGGATGCTGCCCTTGGCCGAGTGACACCCGCTCTGTGCCCGTCTCGTCTGATCCACACCTGCTCTGTGCCCGTCTCGTCTGACTGACACCTGCTCTGTGCCCGTCTCGTCTGATCCACACCTGCTCTGTGCCCGTCTCGTCCGGCTGACGCCTGCTCTGTGCCCGTCTCATCTGATCCACACCTGCTCTGTGCCCGTCTCCTCCCTCTGGACTCACAGCACTGGCCCAGGCGGCCGAAGTGGGCGGCTCCTCTCTCTGGACTCACAACTGAGGCCCCTGCTGAAGATCCCCCAGGCCCACCCTGGGCACCCTGAGAGCCTTGGGGTCCGAGCCCATTGGGCTAAGGCAAGGAACTGGGATTGCATCAGCTCATCTGTCAACTTTCTTTTGTGGAACTTGATTGTCCTACTTTTTATTTTATTTTATTTTATTTTATTTGGGAAGGCACATGTACAGAGAGGAGAGATAAAAGAAAATCTTCGTCCGTTGGTTTACTTCCCAAATGGCCACCACAGCCGAACAAAGCCAATCTGAAGCCAGGAGCCAGGAGCCTCTTCTGGGTCTCCCATGTGGGTGCAAGGTCCCAAGGTTGTCCTCGACTGCTCTCCCAGGCCACAAGCAGGAGGTGGGGCAGGCAGGACATGAGCCGGCGCCCATTTGGGATTCCGGGACGTGCAGGCGAGGGTTTAGGCACAAGGCCACTCTCCTCGGTTTTTCTGGTGGGATCATCCATTCGCTCAGAGCCACAGCACGGTCAGATCACAGTGCATTCTCCAGCTTGCCCACAGCAGGTCTTCAGAAGGCCTCCGACCTGTGTCTCGGGAACCCCGTCTCCTTTTTCTGCCTCAGTGCGGAATGCGTGCGGGTTGAGGCCTTGAGTGATCTCAGCGTGTGTTTACAGAACCTGACTGTACGGTTGTGTGTGTTGAGGGGAGGGTTCTGAGTGGTGGATTTCCAAGAGCAAACACTGTTTTCAGTGGCCTCTTAAAAACTGCCAGGGACAGGTGCTGTGGCAGAGTGGATAAAGCTGCCTCCCGCAATGCTGAAATCCCACGTGGGCACTGGCTCAATCCTGGCTGCTGCGCTGTGTCCCAGAAAGCAGCATAGGATGACCCATGAACTTGGGGCCCTCTACCCATTGTGGGAGACCAGGTGGGCGCTCCTGGCCTGTTGGGCTTTTATAGCCTCTCTCTCTTCCCTTCACTGGGTACCACTGCTTTTCAGATAAATAGATGACTCTAAAAACTCTCTTAGGCGTGTTACTGCACGGCGACTGTCCACCGCCGGCAGGGGCAGGGGACACCTCAGCTCCTGCAGCAGAGTGGGGGCTGGGGACCACCCGACCTCCACGTCTGGCGACCTCCACTTGCTGGGTGACTTCTATCTGTGCCCCCGTGCTCCAAGGCCATCTGCAGGTTTGGCTTCTTGAGGGGATGTCTGTCAGTTACTACCAGGCTGCGGAAGCACGTAGGCAGTGTTTCCACAGGTCAATCATGCAGCCAGCATGCCGCCAGCAGCTGCGTCCGCTGGGACACAGGGAGCCGCTGTGGCATGGGAGGGCCTTGCCGAAGACCCTGGGCTCTTGTCCAGGCCCAGCGGGCATTGTCCGTGGCCAGCTCTGGAGACTGCTTGGTTGAACTGGAACCCCCTGCACATGCCAGGCAGCTGTCCCTGAGCCACACAGGGGACAGGCCAGGCTCTGAGGTGAGGCAGGAGGGACGTGGGAAAGTGGCAAGTCCAGGTAATTTCCTGCAAGAGAAGTTCATGTGCCAGGCGAGGGAGGGCAGCGCACCCACGGAGCCCCTCACACAGCTTGGGTTCTCGCCAGCTGACCGGTCTGCACAGGGCTGGGCATCAGGTGACTGACGCCAGCGTGCCCGGGGGCAACACGAGACGGCCCACGGAAGCACCAGGGGCAGACACTAGAAGTATCAGAGTGGCGCTTTCTGAAAGTGTCCGGTTTACCAGCAGGGAGGAAAGGCCGGGGTACCACGAGGCAGGAGGAGCCTTCAGAGGTGTTGAGAGGAAGTGAAAATCGGACCGAGGGGCAAGTTCTCAAATGGGAGGACTCTGGGCGAAGCCCGGGGCCACGGGACAGAGCGGTGGGCAGCGATGGTTCGATGCTGCCGGCGGGGCCACTGTTGTGAGATCAGGGGTGGAGGACGCGAGGCTTGACGTGGGAACCTAACGCTATATTCGCACGTGGTCTAAAATTAGCCTAGGGGCTAGCATGGTGGTACAGTGGCACAGCCGCTTCTTCGGTCCCAGAATCCCATGTGGGTGCTGGTTTGTGTCCCAGCTGCTCCATGTCTGACCAAGCTCCCCGTCCTGGGCCAGGAAAAGCAGCAGAATGTGGCCTAGGTTCTGGGGCCCCTGCACCCCGGAGTATGGCCCAGAAGAAAGCCCTGACCTTGGCCTGGCCCAGCCCTTGCTGTGGCGGACACTGGGGAGTGAGCCAGAGAACAGAAGTACGCAGTCTCCTTCTCTCTGTAACTCCGACCTTGAACAAATCTATCTTTAAAGCTATTCTAAAGATCAGTCTTTGAAACATCAAGCAGACATACAAAGCAGAGGTACCCGTGCAGTCAGGAATCCCTGCCCCGAGAACGTGGGGGGTGGCAGGTGGAAGGCTGCCAGACGGGCATCTTCACACACAAACTCACCTGCTTGGCAGCTCGTTCAACTCCGCTGCTGAGTCTGACCCTGGAACGCACACCCTCCTGAGGGCAATCGCTGTGAAACCACTGGCACGTGTGGCCGAGTGCCCAGAGCCGCTCCCACTGCCCTTGGCGTGCGGACACTGGCTGGGAGCACCCAGCATGGGGCAGTGTCTCCTGTCCGCTCCGAGGCAGCAGCAGTGGCCCCCAAGCCCTCACCTCCGTAAGCAAGTCTCGTGTGCACTCAGAGGCAGCAGAGCATTGAGACGCCTGCTGATTTGTGGGGTCACTGCCTGCAATTGTCCTGGAGCCCCGCGAGTTCTCAATCACAGCCCTGCAGGCTCTCCTCCCTTCTCGGAAACTGTTCACAACCTCCTGCAAACCTGGGGTGCGCAGTCAGGTGCAGGGGTGGGGCTGAGCATGGCAGGGACAGGACGGGTGCGGGGATGGAGTGGGGACAGCCCCTTTTCCCTCAGGGTGGATTTGTAACCCATTCCCTTCAGGAGGGTTTTGCCAGGTCTCGTGCCAAGCTCAGCCTTTGCCAGGGTCCTGCATCCAGGCCACGCGCGGGGCCTGGTCACTTCTTGTCCATCTGTCACTCGTGGAGGACTGAGGCGGGGCCTGTGGCCCTCCTGTCACTGGGCTGAGCGTGGTGCGGGTGGCTGCCTCCCTGGACGGGGTTCATCTGGCCAGGAAAGCCAGGCCCCAGGTGGCCCCGGGTGGCCCCGGGTGGGTCCCCTGAGCTGGCGCTGAAGGAACTGCCATCTTCAAGAAGAAATAGGAAAAAATGATGTGAATTTGGGAAAAAAATCAGGAAGGCAGAGATTGAGCTTCCGCACAGAAGAAAAATGAAACAAATGGTGACATTTTGATGAAAAGTCTCAGTGGCGGGAGATACAGTATTTTATGGTGCTGCAGCAACGTTGTAATTGATCAGAAAGCTTTCTACATGGAAAGTGCTGGAGCCCGTGGCTGATCCGAGCCATAAATCACGTCGAGTGTGTGTCCGTTCCCACGCCTGACTCGACCAGAGGAAGTTTCTGATGGATTCCCTGACTCTCCCTTAGGTCCCTGTGGGAACTGTGGGGAAGGTGTTGGGGCCAGAGGTACCACACACCATGTCCCGAGAGGTGAGGGGCCCCAGCTCGGTTACTCCTGGCCCCTCGAAGCACATTTCCAGGGACCGTCCTGTTACTGCTGACGGGAAGTGAGTCTCTTTTTAAACATGGGATGCAGGGATGTTGATGGGATGGTGTTTGAGGCGGGCAGAGGTGAAGCCCGGGGTGATGTATCCACACCAGAGTGCCTGGGCTTACGTCTCACAACAGTGAAGAAAGGATGTTTCCAACAAGTGATGTTGAACATGCTGGAACGCAGAGCAGGTGTGGAAACCACAGACAGCAACACCTCTGAACGTGAAAGCTAAATGCAAGATCTTCCAGGCCTTGTTACGGCAAGGATTGCGGCGGGATGAGCGAGCTGCCGTGCAGGGGAGAGGTCGGCCCGGCTGGGAACACAGGCCCATGCCCTCCTGTGTCACAGCCCCAGAACTCGAGGCCTCCGGGTGGACACCAGCTCCCCGCTCACGCACACAGGGTGACAGCAGGGGACCGCTCGAGCACCTGGGGCTGCCACCTGTGTGGGGGCCCTCGGTTGGCTTCTGGGTTCCTGGCTGTGGGCGGGTGGTGGGGCATGGTGCCCTTTTTCCTCTCTGCCTGTCTACAAAGCATTTCTTAGAAGCATTTTTAATGACTTTATTGGCAGCTTTGCTTTTTTGTTTTTGAAGATTTTTAAAGATTAAGTTTACAAAACAAAGCTTGTTTTGTAACAGTAACAGGAGTGTTCACGCACCCCTTACGATGCCCAACCCCTTCAGCCCTGCTGCCCCCAGCCGCTGGCGGCCCCCACCCTGTGTCCACGCGGACCACGCCCTGGTTTCTCGAGTCCAGCTGCACGTGTAGCGGGAGCAGGAGGTGGTTGTCTTCGTGCTTCCAGCTGCTTTCACTCACTGTCGTCCTGACTCCATGCAACCTGCCCCACAAAGCCGGGCTCCTTGCTTTTTATGGTTGAGTAATACTCCATCGTGTCTCTGTCCCACGTGTCTATCCAATCATCTGATGGTGGATATCTTGGTTGAATCTGTATTTTTGGGCTATTGTGCAAGGCTGCTGCAAGCAGAGCGGAGCACTGTCTCTGGTACAAGGCGCCTCCTGTCTTCTGAGTACAAACCCAGTGCGACTGCCGGCCCACAAGGCAGCTCCACTCCTGCTGTCTGGGGACGTGTTGCTAACTGCTTCCCCAGCGACTGCTCTCATTTACATTGGTGCCAGCTGCGGCACCTGCCGCCCTCCGCCGCGGCCTCGCCCTCCCCCGTGGCCTCGCCAGGTGTGGCTGCTCACTGCCTTTCCGACAGGCTCATTGTTTGGCTTGCATCTGCCTGATGACGGCGCTAACGGGCGGCGTGTTCATGTGTTTGTCGGCTGTTCATAGTTCTCTTGAGATCTGTCTGTCCAGGTCCTGGCCCAGTGTCTTACACGAGTTGGGGTTTTAGCGTTGCTGAATTCCTCGAGTTGCCGAGGCAGCAGAGATGTGAAAGCAGTGTTGGGAGGGGCCCTGCAGCCCTTCTGCCTCATCTCTCCGCAGTGTGGGCTGCTGCCTCGGCTGTGCACAGGCTGCCATGCTCTTCCTGTCGCTGCCGTCCATGGGTCTCATCCCAGAGCCAGACCTACAGCAGCGTCTGCAGTGTCCCTGCGTTCTTCTCACGCCCTACGAAGGAGCGGGACCCTAGGAGGCTCTCCCAGCCTTTACTCAAGCAAAGCAGACACCCATGCTCATGCAAAGCTAGCCCATGGGTATTTTAGTGGCTTTATTCAAAAGCCGCACAAATGGGAAGGACCTGGCACCTTCTCAGATGGATGAAAAGAATTGAGTTGATCTGTGCAGGGTGGGTTTAACCAAGAGGGGGGACAAGTGGCTGGACACGGCTTGACCCCTCCCAGCAGGCTCAAGGTCACACACGGCATTCTGGGGCAGAGCTGTCAGAAGGCACTGACCGGCTGGCAGAGGGAGCTGAGTGAGGGGGTCATTGCCACGCAGGTGGGCAGAGGCGCACAGAATGCCCACTCCATGGAGAATGTTTCCACGAGCCTGAATACCCACGTCCAGCCCACAGGGCTTACCTACTGCCCCTAGAGCTGGGCTGCTGTGAGCCTGAGACTGGCAGACATGCCTGCTGTCATCATCCCATGGGACTGAGCCAAGGAGAAGACGCAGATCCTTGTAAGGACCCAGCCTCTGGGGTCTGGGTCACCTGCTCACCTGGCCAGCTCTCTCCCTGTCCCCACCTCTTCTCCCTCAACTGGCCACCTGCTCACCCTCACTTGGACCACATTGCTGGTGCTACAGCTTCTAGTGTTCACCAACAGGATGTGGCCCCTGCCCAGCCTTGCCCAGGCACCTGCCAAGCATACCGCGACGAGGCCTCCTTTGTGGCTGAGTCTGTGCAGAAGGCACGTCACGTGGGTCTGGGGCTCCCGTTAGACTTGTCACAGTGGCCGACCCTCCTGGTTGCATGTTGCCCCTTGAATCTCGTGTTCGTGTGCAGAGGGACCTCCAGTGTCTCTGGCGTGGTGGTGACCAGATGAACAGGCCATGGTGGCAGTGTCTTGGGACTCCATCTTCGGATTTCCTGAGGCCCCTGGCTTACCACCCCACAATGCAGTGCGGGAATGCAGAGGTGTGCAGAGGCTGTGGGGTCGGAGAGGGGTCCGTGGGTGTGAGGAGGACGCTTCCCTTCCCCTGTTAGCCATGGCCCCTGCAGTACCCACCGAGCCAGCTGCTGAGCGAGGAGAGCTGTCACTCAGCTAGCACAGTGGGCAGCTTCATCACGCCACATGCTCTGTGAAGTGTTACGTTAAAGGCTCCTCCAGCACACCGTTCCCCTCCCCCCTCGGTTGCTTAAAAGATTAGAGAGGCAGATACCTCTGTCACTTGTCTTAACCAGCTGAGACACGGGCTGAAGGACCAGGTGGACCTTTGAGGCCATATCAGAAAACAGTCATTTGGGCAGTAAAATTCCATCCCGCTCACTTGGGGCCTGTTGAGCAGCTGCAGCTCGGGACTTTGGAGGCAAGCTGCTGCCTCTTCTGTTCACTGATCCAAAAAGCCTGTCAGAGACCGGCTTGCGTGGGCACAGGGCATGCTCGGGGCTGGGCCCTGGGTGAAGCCGCTGCCCGAATGCTGTCAGCTGCCTTGTGTCTCTCACATGGTGGAGTTGGGGAGTGTGCCGGTCATCCTGGCAGAGGCGCCGATGGAACAGCCTGGGGAAAGCAGGTGGAGATGAGGATGGAAACGCGGGCCAGCGATGTCCACTTCACTCTGGTCGACCGTGTTGACCAAGCTAATCTTCAGGATGTGCGGGATGAGCCTCTATGGATGCCCGTGTGGAGTGCGGGATGTTACAGCCGAGAGCACTCCTCCCAGCCTCGAGCTCCCTAGTCATAAACCTGCCCCAAAAGTCGGCTCTGTGCTGTGTGCCCATAATTCTGCTAGCCTGGAGAAACTGCAAAAAACTGAAAACCAGGGAGGGGTTTTGCTTCAGAGGCAACCCTCTGCTTGGGACGCCGGTAGCCACATCCCAGGGCCTGGGACAGCACTCTGCCCCGCCTCTGAGCCAACTCCTGCTGCTGCACCTGGCCCTGCTCACACAGGCTTGCTGGCCCAGCTTGGCCTGACCCGGTCCCAGCTGCTGCAGGAATCAGGCGTGGAGGATTTCTCTTGGTCCCTGCCTTTCCCTGTCAACTCTGCCTTCAAGTGAACAAATGCATCGTGTTAAGATGTGAGAATCATTCATTCTTGGCATGCTGTCTGTTGGGAACACAATGAAAGCCTTAGTGGCTAACCCCATTAGGCTGAGCTGGTGCTGCTGCAGGAGGTGGGGCATTGGAACTCGCACGGTTTGAGGGCAGCCGCTGAATCAGCTTGAGGCGTGATGTCTCTAGTCAGTGCTGGACAGACCTGCGTGCCCCCAGGTACTGGCTTGGCTGCTGCTTGGCCTCCCTGCCAGCCCTGGGCAGACAGAACGGACCTCCAAGGGGGCCCCCATATCCCTCCTCACCCCTGGAAGGGGTCCCCCATATCCCTCCTCACCCCTGGAAGGAGCCCCTGCTCCTCTGATCTGATTCCCAGAGACAAGGGCTCGGCCTCTGCTCGCCCTCACACCTTCCCACATACAAGCCTACAGGCGGGTGCTGGGGCTCCTTGAGTGCAGGAAGCCAGAGGAGGATGGAGACAAGGTCCCTGCAAGCCTCCTCCACCCGAGCTGGCCCCACTGCCTTCTCCACCTGAGCTGGCCCTGCAGCCTCCTCCACCTGAGCTGGCCCCATGGCCTCCTCTACCCGAGTTGGCCCCGCGGCCTCCTCCACGCAGGCTGGCCCCGGGGCCTCCTCCACGCCGGCTGGCCCCGCAGCTCCTGCTGCCCTCACGTCAACTGGACATGCTTCGCTCCCACTGCAGGCCTCCAGACCAGAGACAAGGGCCGCGGGAGGAGGGCAGCGCGGACCGTGCCCCAGACACTGGCTGCAGGTGGTGGTGGCCCCATCGGTCCTGGCTCAGAGAAGCGTGCAGGAAAGGCCGGCTGCTGGGTGGACAGGTGCGCACGGAGGTCGGAGCCTCGGGCAGGACTGGGGAAGGACGGGGAATCTAGGCCGCCCGCATTGACTCAACGACACAGTGACTGGTTCTCACTGGCAACACCGCAACGACACACAGGACACGGCAGCTAGACCGTCCAGAGATCTGACCACTGCGGCCAGCTAGTCTAACCGGGATCCTGACTGAAGCTTGCGAGTTGACGGTCCTGTGCCACGCTGTGGGAGGAGCGCCAACATGCAGGGCTGACGAAGACAGAGACTGGCAGGGCAGGGTGACAGAGCTTAGAGTCTCATGAAATGGCTTTCATTTTACTTTTTCCTACAGAAATTTTGTATATGGAAACAGAGGGGACTTCAGATACAGGCCTGCCTACACAAGGTAAGCTAACATGATAGTCTTCAAGGTTTTATCATAAAAACCACCACCCTCTGGGGGACAGACAGTTATATCAAACAAAGGATGGTCCGGGGTAGGTGTGGCACATGGTAGGCCATGTGGGAGTGTGGTTCCAGTCTGGGCTGCTCTGTTTACAACCTGGCTTCCTGCCAGTGTGCCTGGGATGGCAGCAGCAGATGACCCAAGCACTTGAGTCAGCGCTGATCTTGTGGGAGACCCGGATGGAGCTGTTGGCTGCCAGCCTCAGCCTTGCCATCCCAGGCTGTTGTTGTCATTGGAGTGAACCAACAGATGGAAGCTGTGTTTATGTGCGTGTCTGGGGCCCTTCCTTTCAAATCAGTAACTCTGTTAAAAATGAAGTGTGTTTCTAGGAACACATTGTCCTCTGCGGTGACTCCTTGTTCTAGAGCTTACGGTCTGCACAGGACCCCTCCCCCACAGATGGACAGGGCACTTCTCTGGGCGTGGTCACCTGCACAGGATGGACAGGGAGCTTTCTGGGGAGCGGTTGTTGTCTTGCTGAAGGAGACGCGGGTGTGAGAGGTGAGTGACTGCTTCTGATTGCACCTGCTGGGAGGCTCAGCCGTGCTTGGCTGGGCCCTGAAGTGGGGTGATAGGTGCATCTGGGTGGGGTGCAGGACCAGAGTCTCCAGCCCAAAGCCTCAAGAGTGAGCAACAAGTCCATGACAGATGCCCAGAGCTGGGGAGCAGGTGGGTTCCTGCTGCAGTGGCCTCCAGCCACAGGGCAAGAGCTGAGCCTTGTACAACAGATGGACAGGGTGCCACGATGCCAGCCAGGCTGCAGGGCCAGCAGCGGCCAAATGCCAGCTTGGCACACTCTGAGTTTACACGGGGACACTGACAACCCAGTAACGTGGTAAACCAACAGGCTTGGGACTGTCGCAGAGACTGCAAGAAGCCAAGGTCACTGTGATGTCCTCCCACAGACATCTCTGCCCATGCCAGGCTCCTGGCCCAGCCGGCTGGCCTCATGGGGCCAGTGTACCCTACTTCTGTCCCGGCCCCCTGTTCAGCTGCTGGCTGCCCCCTCTCCTGTAGGAGTTCAGCCTCTGCTGGTGCCCAGGGCCCTGGGCAGGCATTCCAAGGCTGACCTGAAATTGTGGGACACGTGACTCCCTACACAAGTGCCACCTGCACTCTCTCCAGCATGGCGGGACTGTCCCCTCTCCCCTTTGCTCACAGTGCACCTGGCCGGGTGACCTCCTCCTTGCTGTTTCCAGCAGTAAACGACACAGCCGAGATCTGGCTGCTGATGGAGGTGTGGCCTACAGACCACGGGAGCTGAGCAGGAGCGCCCCCCAACCCCTCCTCACCTAGAGACCCAGTCTGCATTTCGGCAGAGCGGCAGGTCAGGAAGGTGAGGTGTGCACAGCTGGCCAGTCTCCCAGCAGTCTGTGGCCTTTGCAGGGTTTTCTCCCATTGGACACACCCTCTCTGCTCTCACAGCATGGCCAGCCTCCTGCCCCAGCCCTAGCTGCCCTGGTCACACCGCCTTCAGCAGGCCGTGTGGCATTCTGTCCCGCTGCTGTCCACAGCAGCCAGCCCCCGCCTCTGCATGGGGCCTGGGAGTTGGTTGGCCCCTGCAGTGCCCTGGGCTCCCCGCCCCCTCTGTGGACACACCACCCTTTCTAAGCTGGTTTCTGCTGCTCCTCGCTGCTCCTGGTTGCCCTTAAGGAGCTTGTGGATTCCCAGGCTGGTCCCCAAAGGAACAGGCTGGCCTCCGACCACGTGGCTTCCTCCCTCCTGCTGCTCCACTAGCCCTGTGCCTTTGAACTTCCAGCAGGAGCCCAGACCTGTGAGTCCAGGGAGTGCAGCCCAGTTGTTACATGCGGGCAGGCTCCCTCTGGGCTGTGTGGGGTGTTGGTCGGGTGCTTCTTGGCTGCCAGACGCCTGCCTTCCAGCCCCGGAGCGGGGCTCACTGGGCCGGGAGCGGCAGGTCTCTCCAGCGGCAGCCTGCTGGATGTTTGAGGTGCACACTGAGCTGCACACGCCTCTGAAGTCGGACATGGAGCGGCCGCCACTCTCCTCTGCAGTGACCACGTGCCCCGGGGCCCCAGGCTCTCCTTTGATGGGAATCAGAACTGTCTTGAGTCTGGAACTCCTCTGAGAAGCCTCACACCAAGGACTTAAAGCTCTAAAACAGCCTTTTAAAAGCTAACTGCCCATCAAAGGCCCCTCTGCCATGAGTGCTTGACTCTGGCTCTGAGCAGAGCATCTGCTGACCCCATGAGCAGGACTCAGAATTGATGCTTCAGGAGAGTGAACTCTGTTGGTTCCAAGGTGTCCAGGAACAGGGGTGGCTGGAGACAGGCGGGGGGCCCTGGAGGCTGCTGTCCTGGGGCATGGAGGCCCCTCTGAGTGGGGGGTGCTGTGGTCCCCACCATGTAGAGGCCCCGACTATACCACTGCACGTCCACCAGGGTTCAGCATGCCAGAGTGTGGTGGGCGGAGAATGCCCAGGAAGCGCAGACGCCTCAGTGTGGACACTGCACGGGCCTGGGTGGGACTGGGACAGCCAGGAACCAGGAGCAGTGAGGGCCCAGGTGGGACTGGGACAGCTAGGACCAGGAGCAGTGAGGGCCCAGGGCGGGCACCCAGGAACCAGGAGCAGCGAGGGCTGCAGGAGCTCAGAGCAACAAGGAAGACCACAGCCCAGCCGGCTCTGGCCTCAGCAGGACTCGGGCTGTTTGTTTCTCTCTGGGTTTTTTAAAGTCAGGCGACATGGAGATGATATGGAAACTTTGGCCTTTGGCTCCCACATCACCCAGTAATTGTTTCCTAGCATATTGGTTCCCTATAAGGAGTCACCAAAAAGGCGGCGTCTACAGACTGTGGTCACTGAGCCCCTGCCTCTGGATCCTGCAGCGCCCCCAGATGGCCTCAACTAACCGCTTGCAGTGTACTCATTGCCAAGCACACTGGGACAGGACTGTTGCCGGAGCCCCGCTGGGGTGCTCTGCTTGAAGCCTCTCCCAGAGCCCTGGACCGTCATGCACCACGCGATCTTACCAAGAAAGTGGAGGCCGAGGGTCCTGGCATGGCGTGATGCCCCGTGCAGAATCTGGGCAGAGACAGAGACACAAGAGAATTCCCACTGAGAGCTGCAAATAAAGGCCAAAGGTGGCTCAGGGCTGAGCAAAGTGTGCTGGAGGAGTGCGGGGCCAGAGAGGAGAAAGAAACGGGTGCACCTGGAGCTTGGGATTAGCCGTGGGAGACAGGCCTCTGCCCCCTGTGGGTGCTGGTGGGAGACAGGCCTCGCCTCCGTGTGGGTGCTGGTGGGAGACAGGCCTCGCCTCCGTGTGGGTGCTGGTGGGAGACAGGCCTCTGCCCCCGTGGGTGCTGGTGGGAGACAGGCCTCGCCTCCGTGTGGGTGCTGGTGGGAGACAGGCCTCTGCCTCCTGTGGGTGCTGGTGGGAGACAGGCCTCTGCCCCCTCCTGGGCTCCCGCATATTCTGATCCCTCCCTTTGGAAGGCCAGCTTCATGGCCCTCCAGGTAGCCATAGGTACAGCTGCACGTGGTCCCCAGTATCTGACTTAGTCCCAGCATGGCATTAAGTCCAGCCCTGGGTCTGGGGCTCTAGGGTCACCAGCCCCATAGCAGGCACGCCTGTCCTTGCCTGTTATCTGGACCAAGGAGCAGAGAATCAGTCCTTATTGCTTTTGTCGGCAACAAGTGCCCCGTTGGGGGCTGCCTGCCCCCCACCTGGACATTTCCTCCCAGCATCCCACTCTGGCTCCCGGTCCTGCTTGACTGATGCCGGAGACCGAGGGGGCTGGGAGCTCTACCTTCACGTCTCTGGCAGCTGACGAGACAGGTCTTCAACATGGTCGATGCCTTTTCTGCAGAAACTGGAACGTTCCTCAGGCCTTGGTTCTACCAGTGAGCCGTTCAGGTCAAGAGCCCAGCTACAAAAACGTCACTTTGTGTAAGCACAGCCATTCCTCAGGTGGAGGACAGCTTCCAAAGGCGCATAGGAAATGTTAAAGAAAACCAACAACTTTATTTAATCAGCGGCGTAGATGGGGAGTAATATTCTTGGGTGAGAATACTCATAAGCAGAAACGAAGTTTAAGCAGCGAGCAATACTTTTTATTGCCTCCGAGTGGCTGCTTCGGTGTTCTGAGAAGTCAGAGCGGCTGGGCTGAAATTGGCTCAGGCGTATTCCAGCTGATACCACCTGCACGCCTGACTCCCCGCCTCCTGCCGTCCACACTGCCAGAGAGCGTCCCCCACTTGCTCAGGTGCTGACGTTAATTGCAGGCCGTTTCCCAAGGGTCCTTGAACTTGATACCCTCAGCAAGATATACGAGGCCATGGGGAAATTGGGGGCATTTATCACAAAGCCAAGAAAACACGGCTTCTTCCTGTAGGCAGAGGTGTGTGTGAGAGAGAGAGGGAGAGAGGAGAGAGGGAGAGGGAGAGAGAGGAGAGAGAGAGGGAGGGAGAGAGGAGAGCGCGCACACATGCACACACATGCTCACACAGGCTAGCTTGCAAGGGGCAGCACAGACCCTACATGGCAGCTGGCAGTGTGGGTGTCGCTGTCACACACCAGCCCACTCATTCTCTTGCCTTGAGTAGGTTTTCTCATTGGGAATAATTTTAGGTTTATCAGAGCTATAAAACCAGCATGGAGACTTCTGATAACTTGCTCGCACATCCCGGAGCACACGTGAGGGCTGCAGCAAGGGAAGCCCCGCACCGGCAGCCCCGCAGCCCCAGTGACCTGCTCTTGGTGCAGGGGAACTCAGTGCTCAACAAGGATGCCCCAGGGTGCTGGAAGCCCCGGAGACCTCAAGGCCCAGGTAGCAGCAGACACAGGGGCCCCTGAGGTTGTCTGCTGGCCCGCCTGTGTGCCCGGAGCCTGGTCAGCAAGCAGGCGGCAGATGAAGGGCACTTATGCGTTGGTTGCGCCACGTGGTAGTGGCCACCCAGCAGGGAAGGACTCGCAGAGAGACCCAGACCATCCGTGGTAGCCGCTCACTATGCCAAGACAGGGCAGCCACCCTCCACATGCAGGCCTAAGGACTGGATGGCCACCCTGAGCTAGAAGCCAGCGTGTGCGAGCAGGTGGGCTTGCCAGCCAGGGTCGCCCTCCCAGAGGGGCTCCTGCATCCTGTCGGGGTAGCACAGCCTGGAACTGACACCCTCTCCCTCCCTCCCTCTCCCCCTCTCCCTCCCCTCTCCCCATCCGTCTCCCTCCCCATCCCTCTCCCTCCCTCTCCCTCCCCCTCCGCCTCTCCCTCTCTCCCTCCCTCTCCCCCTCTCTCTCCCTACCCATCCCTCTCCCTCCCGCTCCCCCTCTCCGTCCCCCTTCCCCTCCCTCCCTCCCCTCCCCCTCCCTCCCTCCCCCTTCCCTCCCCTCCCCTCCCCCCTCCCATGCCTCTCTCTCCCCCTCTCCCTCCCCCTTCCCTCCCCCTCCCTCCCTCCCCCTCCCTCCCCCTTCCCTCCCCCTCCCTCCCTCCCTCCCCCTCCCCCTCTCCCTCCCCCTCCCTCCCTCCCCCTCCCCTTCCCTCCCTCCCTTCCCCCTCCCTCCCTCCCCCTTCCCTCCCTCTCCCCCCTCCCTCCCCCTTCCTATCCCTCTCTCTCCCCCCTCCACCTCTTTCCCTGTCCCTCTCTCTCCCCCTCCACCTCTCTCCTTGTCCCTCTGTCTCTCCTGCCTCCTCGGCCCCACCTGGGTTGGGCTCCTATATCCCTCCGTGTGCAGTCAGGTCAAGGGTGAGAAACACACAGGCCAGAGGCTCTGTGAGGCAGGTGCTCGGACCATCTCTGTTTCCATGGATATTATTCTGTCTTTGACGGGGGAGAGCAGGGCCCAGGCGGGTGTCTGTCAACATGGAGCTGCCCCACCCCAGCCGCTGAGGCACGCATGGCGTCTGTCCTTTCCCCAGGGCCAGTCTCGCAGGGCCTGTCCATGGTCACTCAGCATTGCAAGTGAGGTTTAACTGGGTGCACAGACAGGACCTGGGGCTAATGGACGAATGAACACATGTGGTCCACAAGACCCCCTGCTCTGGGCTAGCCCGGGACCTTTGTACAGGCACGTTTTCCCTCTGCAGTGTCTGTGCCCTGCCAACTCAGCAGCTCCCAGGAGGGGGCAGGAACGGGGTCTCCAGCCCACACTGAGTGGGACGGGGCAGGAACGGGGACTCCAGCCCACACTGAGTGGGACGGGGCAGGAAGGGGGAACTCCAGCCCATACTGAGTGGGACGGGGCAGGAACGGTGACTCCAGCCCACATTGAGTGGGACGGGTCGGAGTCAATGGCTACCCTACCCATGGAAACACAAACAAATCTCTGTGGGGGTGAGGGTCCCCAGGCCTGTTGGGTGCCCCTCCCAGTGCCCACCAGAAGGCTGGGGCAGGGTCCTCCATTTAACTGTGTAGGACCCCTAGACCACCTGGACAGAGGAGCTGGGTCATGGGTGACCCCTGGACACCTGTCAGAGTCAGCCGGCAGGTGGCTGGTCAGCAGGGTGCGGCCCCCAGCATGATGAGGCTCCTTGGGTGCATGGCCAGGCTTGGACGGCAACACAGAGGGTCACGTGACAGGTGTCTTTAGCAGCATTGGCCAAGAACGATGCCGGCAGACCCCAGGAGGGGCTGGGAGGACAAAGGGCCCCCCATCCTGTGTTCTTCTACCTCTGACTCTGTGACGGGCCCCTGGCGACCCCGCCTGGCCATGGGACCCAGGCACTGCTCCTGTGTGAAGTCAGAACCTGGCGTGGGCTCCCCAGGTGACATTCTCCTTGGAGGGAAGGGAGACCTGGGTCACCACCGGGAACCAGGGGCTGGGGTTGTGGCATGGTGGGTGAAGCTGTTGCCTACAATGCCAGCTTCCCATGGGGCACCTGTTCCCAGATGCTCCCCTTTCAGTCCAGCTCCCTGCTGACATGACGGAGACGCAGCAGAGGGTGGCCCTGGTGCTTGGTCTCTGCCACCCACGTGGTGGGTCCTGAGGCATTCCTGGCTCCTGGCTTTGGGCTGGCTCAGCAGTCATCTGGCCGGTGAATCAGCCGATGGAAGATCTTGTAATAATGATAATGAAATCCTTTTAAATGAAAGAAGAATAAGCCAGCAGGCAGGAAAATCGGGCACTGAGACGAGGGCCCAGCCCCCAGGTCCCCCAGCCCGGCTCTGCGCCCCCTGAGGCTGCGGGCCCCAGCTCAGAGAGCCAGTCCACGGGGCCCACCGGGCCTCACCTCTCGCACGTTTGAGAAGACAAGTGGATGGCCAGGGCGCCCGGCATTCTCACAATCTTGGCAGGGCTTCTTTTCAATCCATGATTTGTTCAGGAAAAATTACACGGTTGACGAGCAGGAAAATGGCCTGGCCAGGCAGGTGATGGGTGTGAAGTGATTGCACACAGCGTGGCTCTTCAGGCCGTCCCGGGCAGGTCCCTGAAGGAGCCCGTGAACCGCGAGCTAATGTCATTGTGAATGTGTGTGCCCAGCTGGTGGCCACTCTGTAATTGTGCTAATGGCTTCGCTTGTTGGACCCAAATATCAGCTGTTTACTGCCTGTTGGGGCTGTGAAACCGCTTCCTATTTGCTTATTGGAAAACCCACCTGCGAGGAGTGGGATTCATTTTAGACAATTCTCTCCACACTGGACAGGTGAACCAGCAGCCTGCCAAATTTCAGAATAAAAATTAGCCTGGCAGCTCTGTGCGCCACATAAGGTAGGCAGTCAGGGACAGAAGGGACAGGTACGCCATCGGCGGGATACCTGTTAAGACAAAATGTTCCTTAAGCCACAGCAGAGGGAGGTCCGGGCAGTGCGGAGTGCCCGACTGTGGTGGGAGTGCGGTGTGAGGAGCTCAGCTTAGTGGGACCCCCGTCCTGCACCCGCATTTCGGAGCTGACTCCCCAGAGTCGTCCAGACACCCTGCACTGGTGCGGACCCTAAAGGAGCTGAGGCTCGCTGTGCAGCCCGAGCCATGCGGGTCGCACCCAGCTAGAGCGGAACACTTCTGGCGGCACGCTGGGCTGCAGCGTGAGTGCGCAGGCGTAGGGCTCGGTGCAGCACCCGGGTGAGGGCGAGGGGTCACTTCTTGGGGGACACAGAGTGAGATGGTGGAGACTGTGTGGGCAGGCTCCGTCCACAGCGTGCTCTCTGTGGGCAAAGGTCCATGCTGCCAGCAGGCGGGAGTCGTTTCTGGGGTGTCCTCAGCACCCCTGGGCACAGTTCTCTTGGGGGGGAGGAGAGTTCTCTCCCCTGGAGCCAGACCCGGGCACTGAGGCCCCGCGGTGGGGCAGAGCCGGTGACAGGAGGCTTCCTGAACAATGCCAAATCAATATTTCAGTGGAGGATAAATTGAGATGTAGTGAGGTCTCTTTTTTGTTTGTTTGTTTTGTTTTACCGGGAGAAGACATGCCTCTACAGCTCCGAGAAAAGTTTCTCTTCTGCCAAAGAACATTCTATGCATGCCGGCCCAGCCAGGAAGTTGGACTGTGTGAGCTGTGAAATGCAGTTTATTGGCTGCGGTGTTCTGTGTGGCCAAGACAACAACTGTGAACACTAGCAAAGATGACTTGTCGAGCAAAGTTGCCTATTGAAAAGGACTCCGGCAGCGAGTGGGCAGGTAGCTGCCAGCTGCTGCGGGCAGACCTCTCCCTTCACCGCACACAGAGCGAGGCCGAGCTCTCCACGGGTACCAAGAGCCAGGTGGGTGCTGCTCTTGGGATCAGGCAGTGTTCCGTGGCTCTCGGAACCCAGCCTCCAGTCCTGAGAACGTTCTGGAGAGGTTGTCTGAACGGCCTCAGAAGTTAGGCAGCCACCAATTTTCCAGTGTGCCTGCCGTCTGTTCATGACGCACTGTGTGTCCCCCAGCGTCTCCCAAAATTAGCACGTTCTGCCCCAGGGGCTGTCTCTGTGCATGGGGGTGGCCGTGACTGTGTGTGGGGAGCGCCACACCCCTGGCTGCGAGGGGACAGGACACTGGCTGCGAGAGGCTGTGTCCGTGGAGGCAAGCCTACACCGGCCTGGACAGAGGCCTTTCTGAAGGTCACTGTTTATCCGGGGAATTAGCACACACTCCTCCGTACTGTCCAGTCGGGAAAGGACCTCGCATAGCCCTCGTCCAGCGCAGTGGTCTAACCTGAGGCCTCGCAGGGGTGCCTCTTGCACGTAGTCTGGGCGAGTTCTCTCTAGGACAGAGCAGAGACCGTGCCAATGCATCTTTAAAGTGAAGAGACGAGGCTTCAGTTCCCATGCATGCTGGTGTTCACGCCGTGCTCGAAAGAGGCCACAGACCTCAAACAAGAGAGAGAGAAGAATTTCCGCAAGCCTCACACGGGCTGAGAGTGGTCACGCTGCCAGCTCAGACGGCCGAGCTCAGGGGAGCTCATGAGATGCGTTTGAACAGAGCCCCGTGGGCTGCTGGTTCTTGCTGTTGAGTGTCCAAGCAATGCAGCCACCGCAGCAGGAAGTGAGCGTGTGTGGTCTGAGTTCAATGCCAGTGTGCTTGGAGAAACGGAGTCAAACTCAGGGACTGAAGTCACAAAGCTGTTGGGTTATAGATTAGCGTAAGACTTCTAGCGTGCTCTCCCCACGAGGCAGTGTGTGCATGTGTGCCCTTGGAAGGATGGAGGGTAGTGTGTGTGAGCACCCTGAGGGCCTCTGTCATGACCAGGCTGGGCCGTGTGCGGGGGCGGCCTCTCTCCCATAGCAGCCCCTGGGGAGGGCTGGCCCCTCCCTTCCGCAGCAGTGACAACGGGGGGCTTGGTCTGTAGGTCTCAGCAGCGTGAGGTGTGGGCAGCATCCCTGGGTGATGAAGTGGGAAGTGGGGTGGGGGCACTGGAGGCCACAGCGCCCTGGGTGATGAGAAGGAGGCTCTGGGGTTCATGCTCAGCCTGCCACGGCAGCCTCAGGGCAGCTTCCTGGGGAAGGGGCTGACTGGTGCTGCTAGGCCTGGGGCGCCAGAGCGGACCCCAGGTTCCTGAGAGTCAGAAGGCAGTGGGACGGTACTGCCCCTAGTGGGGACGGGGAGTACAGTACAAGCAAGAGCCAGGTGCCCTGCTGCCATGGGGACGTCACTGCTGAGCCATCCTGCCAGCCACAGGGACCCCTCCTGCCTTCCGGCTCTGAGAGTCCCCACCCCAATCCTGTGGGTGCCCCATAGGAGGAACTGCCGAGCAGAAACAGGGTCTGCAGTCCAGCTGCCCAAGCCCAGGAAAGGGGAGCCGTAACGAGGCAGGGTGGCCTCAGGCCCACCCCGGCTCGGATGCCAGCATGTCCATGCTGCCGCACACTCAGGGCCCCAGCCCAACTCCACAAACCGCCTGGTACAAGTCCTCTCCCCCGCAAAGGAGGCAACATCACATCCCGGGGGTCCCAGGGGACCTGCTACATCTTCCTAGTGCCAGGACAGATGGCCACCAACCTGGCAATGCAGGGCAGCACCCACGTGGTGCCCACCAGCCCCCCAACTCAGACATCTGGAGTGGAGGCCTAGGGACTTAGCAGTCATGGTGACAACTGATGGATCTGTGGTTAGCTCAGAGTTCCGGCTGAGCAGCCCGACAGCCCAGGGACACCTTGCCCCGTTGCCAGGACACCTCCTGATGTGGAGAGCTGTGGTCAGTGGGCAGCCCCTTTCATGCTCTCCACTGCTCAGAGCTGTTCTTACAAGGCCAGGGAACCACAGCTGCTCCGCTGGCTTCTCCCCCCACCGTTGCTTTCTGTAGTCATTGTTAGCTCAGCTGTTCAGTGAGAGTCTCCCAGGGTCCCCGTGTGCTGCCCCCACGCTCACGTTGGGCTAGCTGGTCCCATGAGCTCAGCTCTCAGGGAACTCCCGTGGCTGGCTTGGCATGCTGGGGACGGGAGAGATGCTGCTGGGCTCGCCTTGACATGCCCTGGGGCTTCAGGTGGCTGGCAGCAGGTGCAGGGGCTGGGCGCTGATGACCCAACTTCACGCTGCTGTCTCAGGCGCGAGCTTGTCAGGAAAGGAGAAGCCTGGCCCCATCCCACACCGGTCTCCCTCTCTGTCTCCCTCTCTGTCTCCCTCCCTGTCTCCCTCTCTGTCTCCCTCTCTGTCTCCCTCTCTGACTCCCTCTCTGTCTCCCTCTCTGTCTCACTCTCTGACTCCCTCTCTGTCTCCCTCTCTGTCTCCCTCTCTGTCTCCCTGTCTGTCTCCCTCTCTGTCTCCCTGTCTGTCTCCCTGTCTGTCTCCCTGTCTGTCTCCCTCTCTGTCTCCCTGTCTGTCTCCCTGTCTGTCTCCCTCTCTGTCTCTCTCCCCCACCCAGCTCCTCCACCTAGAGGCTCAGCTGCCGGCTGCCGCCTCTAGGACTGCGATCCTGTGTTGCTGTCGCTGATGGATGGCCTGCATCAGGTATTCTGCTGTGGCGCTGAGGCGGTGGCTGCAGCAGCGGCTAACGCAGCGACGTCCCTGCTGCCCGCACCCTGCCTCCTGGCTGAGGGATGGACGCTGCACTGGCTGCACACTCGCATTGAGCTCCCCTCTAGAAGACAGAGCTTCCGCCGAGTCTTCTGCAACCTGCAGGCCTTTCATGTAGACCCAGTCCTCGGGCCCCAAGGGCAGGAGCCCTGTGCTGTCCTTTGCTGTGATATTGTAGGAAAACCAAGGTGGCAGATCCCACATGGTGCAAAGTCTGTACACCAATGCTGGCCACTGGGAGCGCACCCCACACTAAGCACCGTGTCCACGCTCTGAGAGAAGTCACCCACGTTACCAACATGCAGTCTCGCATCGCTGCTTCCGGTTCCCGCCTGACTAGCACGGTTCATCGGGGAAGCAGAGCCACGGCACGTCTCCTGGGAGGTGGGAGAACCAGTGGTTATTCATGGTGCTTTATGGCAGAGACCGAGAGAGAACACAGCTTGGGGGAGCGGCCCAGGAAGGTGCTGAATGTCCCATGAATGTCCATCTGGTGCAGAGGAAAAGTGGCTTGCCGGGTGGGTGGTCATGAGCCATGCTGTTGATTTATTCCATAAACGGAATGTATTGGAAACACCAGCTTCAGTTAGTCCCTTGGGGGCTGGTGGTGTGGCACAGTGGGTTAAACTTCCACCGGTTCAAACCCCAGCTGCTCTATTTCTAGTCCAGTTCCCTGTTACTGCACCTGGAAGTGCAGTTGCTGGTGGTCCAAGCGCTTGAGGCCTGCCAGACCACATGGCACATCCAGACGCAATGCCAGGTTCCTGGCTTCAGCTGGGCGCAGTCCCCCTACTCGGGCCATTTGGAGAGAGAATCAGAGAATGAAACATCGCTCTCTGTCTCTAAGCTCCCTCCCTCCCCCTCTCTGCAGCTCTGTCCTTCAGAGAAATACACAAACCTTTTGAAAAAGGAGTCATCAATTGACTGCGTTTCTAACCCACGCATTTCCCATGACTCCTTCCTGCAAAGCACAACACCAAGAGGCTGAGTCCATGTTGAATCTTTACAGCCTGGGCGTCCCAAGGCTGTGGTGATGAAGCCAGGCAGCAAGTCCCCAGGGTCGCATGTCGCTTTGAGTTAGGGACTCAGAGCCTCGCAGCACAGCAGCCCCACCTCCCAGGCCGGAGCAGCCTCACGCTGTCAGTCAGGCCAGTCAGACACGGAGCAGTCAGCTTTGGCCACCTGGGCAGCCCACGGTCCTTGGCTATGTCCAAACTCCCTGTGGCCCAACGTATTCTGACCTGTGGTGTCCAGGGGCCTGTTAGAGCAGGAGTTGGTGTCTCCCGCCACGCACAAGAAAACCAGGGAGGCTGGCCTAGGGCCAGTGTCATGGGCAGCATCACCCCTCCCTTCCCTCTCCCTCCTGGCCCACGGAACTGTGTGTCACTAATGGGGCTCTCAATGCCTGGAAAGGCCTTCATAGTGTTGGTGTGCCCTCGGGGACTGTGTGTCCCTTCATGGGTGTCGGTGTGCCCTTGGGGACTATGTCCCTCCATGGTGTTGGTGTGCCTTCGGGGACTGTGTGTATCCCTCCATGGTGTTGGTGTGCCCTAGGGGACTGTGTGTCCCTTCATGGGTGTCGGTGTGCCTTCGGGGACTGTGTGTGTCCCTCCATGGTGTCGGTGTGCCCTCGGGGACTATGTCCCTTCATGGGTGTTGGTGTGGCCCTTTCGTGTGCTGTGTCCTCCCCGCAGCAGGACCCGCTGCAGCTCTGCACGCCTGCCATGTCTGAAGGCAAGAGCAGGCACCCCACACCCCAGCCACTGAGTCAGGCCACTGCTGCAACCTAGGCAAGCCACTGGGGCCACCAGCTGCACACCCACCAGCTCATCACATCCCGCTGTGTGCTGAGCATGGGTGGGTGAGGTGACGTGCCTGCCTGGTGTAGCCCGCCGCCTCCGACTGACCTTACACTCCACGTCTTCCAGTAAACCACAAGCCTTGTTATTCCTTGTCAGGGCACACCACGTCTTCCTGGGCTGGACCTGGACCTGTCCCGGGCACAGGCGAAGCTATGACCCGGGTCACCAGTGAAGGGGTGAGGGTGGGGATGGCCCTGGAGGGAACTGAGTAATTACAGGGTATTCAATCCAGGCATGACACAAGGGTGGCGCAGGTAGGCTGCCATCCCTGCAATTGCAGGGGCGTCTGGGATTCGGTGCTGCCAGCTTCATACACGCCCCGCGCCTCCAGTCCTTCCCCCCCCCCAGAGCGTTTGCAGGAGGCTGTGCACTGGCTCCCACTGCACTCAGCAACCTGCGCAGTTCTGCTGTGCCTGGGGTGTAGGTGGCCACACCTGCTGCTCCAAGGAGACCCCGGAAGTGTCGCCTTCTCCACCCTGCCTGGCTTTAGGCTTTGACAAGGAAGCTGTCCAACTCTGACTGGACAGGCTTCCCAAATCAGTTGCTTAGCCCCACAGTTCGTGTGGACATCGTTACGGCCGCTGAAGCCGTCTGGGTCAGTCACATTGTGTGGTATCCGCTTCGCATCCGCCCTGATTAATGGTAATGCCAAGTGCTTGTCCAGAGCCCGGGTACCATCGTGCATGTGCAAGGAGCTTTGCACTGGATCAAGTTAAAGGACATGGTCGAAATGACCTCAAGGGACTGTCTCCTGGGGTCACTTCTACTGATTTCATGTCAGTCAAGATCAGAGAAGCCCATTACACGTCAGAGGACATCGCATGGATTTTTCTTTCCTGAGCCAATGGCAAATATAACAGTAAAGCAAACAAAGAAACAAAACTCCGAGTATCATAGAAATCACTGCTCCAGGAGGCAGACCCTGCCCTACGGTGAGGGACGCAGGCCGAGGGCAGTGAGGACTGATAGGGTGAGGCTTTTAGGAGCAGGCCCTGGTGGGTGGGCAGCAGCAGGTAAATGCGTGACCGCCTCCGCCGGGATGCAGACAGGGCCTGGGGGGAGTGGGCCCACAGCCTGCCAGGGCCTAGGTGGGCGTCCACGTGCTGGTGCGGGGTGGCAGAGGACGGCCCTGTGATGTCAGCGGTCGCCGTGGGTTTGGGGCGGACTCATCCCAGGGGACAGAGCACAAGCACAGACAGCTCGAGTTGCATTTCTAAAGGTCAGAGGGAATGATTGAACATGTAGGGAAGGACTTGGTCCCGGGCAGGGTTCATGGACTGCTGGGCAGGAGCCATGGGAGATGCGTGTGTGTGCATGCGCAGGTGTGCAGGCAGCCTGCTGGGTTTCGGCACACGTCTGCATTGGAGGCTGACTTGGCCGCACCGTGAGTTCTCGTCTTGTCAGCCACTGGAGCCCCCAGCGCCCTCCAGCCCTGTCTTTTTCATCTATGGGCTCTAAGCAGTCACCCCAGCCTCATGAATCAACCCTCACTGGACTGGACTGGCGGCCCCAAGGAGGCCACCCTGTGCTGCCCGCCAGATCTCACAGGGAAAAAGATGCCCAAGACAGAAACAGAGAGGCTTTCTGAAGAGCAGCCAGAGCTAAGGAATGTGTCTCTGATGGCTGGGAAGTTCACCAAACGGAACAACCGAGTGCAGAGTGGCTACGGTCCCCCCAAAATGGGTTCAGCTGCTTCCTCCCCCTCCACCCCAGCCCCAAGAACAACAGCAGCCCACCTGGCCCCCAGGGAGCTCCCCTCAGGCACCTGCCAGTGGAGGCCACAGCAGGTGCTGCACTGCAGTCACTGTCAGCAGGCACATTGACGGGGATGACCGTGACATCGGACGGTGGCCGACACGGTGACCAGCACGTCAGAGGGATGGCTGCTCCCTCTGTGTGCCAACCGGTGGTGCTCACCTGACCTAAGTGAGGCCCACATTGCCCAAGAGACTCCAGCCTGTCATCCCATGGTCAGTCTCTTGGCAGAGCTCACAGCAAGGCCTGAGCGGTGGCTAGGAGGAAGGACTCTCCCAGCCCAGCTCTCCCGAGGGGCTGACACTCCTGATAACAAGGCCTTCAGGGGGTCCTGGTGCCCAGTGGAGTCAAAGGCTCGTTCAGCCTCTCAGGGCTCTCCTTCCTGCAGTGTCAGACCCCACGGAGCTGGCAGAACTGACACCTGCTCGTTACCACGTTTGGGCTCCCCCCACCAGGCCGTCCATCAGCAACAAACAGAACAACTCCCACCCAAGCCCGAGGGAAGCCCAGGGCTGTAGACTGCATGTCAGTGTGTTCCCTGGGGCTGGCATCCACCCCCCCAGCAGAGTCTGGGGTGCAGTGCCCCCTTGTAACGGGGACAGATCCCAGGGACGCTCCCCCGTGTGGCCTCCTCAGGCCGGGTCAGCAGGTGGACAGCCCAGGCGCATGCTCAGGGCAGAAGGAGGCGTTCTGCTGTTCGCCGGTCTGAGGGCTCAGCCCCTGCCTCTGCTGCGGTGGCCGCCACCATCCCTGCTGAGGCTGCAGCAGCAAAACGTGGGTCACTCATCTGTTTTAGGGTTGTCCGGGAGAACAGAGAGGAAGTAAGTCCCCATTGTTGCCCATCTGTGAGCTGAACACAGTCCCTGTGTCCCTGGACTCAGCCGGTGGGTTAGTACAGTCACCAGCCCCTTCCAAACCCAAGGCCCCAGAGGCTTCAGGGCATCTGGCCATGGTAACCCAGCTGCTCAGGGACTTGCCTGGGCCTGATCTTGGGGTCCCCTGGCTACCAAACAGTCTTGCTGAAGGTGGTGTGGGTGTCATGTGCTGAGCAGGGACCATGCAGGTGGCCCAAGGTCTCCGAGCCTAAGAAGCCAGCTTGCACAGAGTTCCACCATGACCACAGGCTTGGAACCACACACCATCTGTCCGCAGGCCTAGGGGCCCTCTCGTTTGGTGCAGAGGTGAAAATCCCAGCATGGGGCTGGCTGACCAATCATGATCGCTGTGGCCTGGGATCCCTGTGTGATGGGGGCTGGCCTGCCAGTGGGCTGCACTGGGCTCTACCCTGCTCCAGGCAGAGGTGCCAGGAACCTGGGTCAGCTCTGCTCCACCCTGACTGCAGGCTGGCTCTGTGCCCTGGGACCCCTCCCTGCCCCAGTCTAGGCCCTAGTCTGCTCTTACTCTGCCCCACAAGTCGCTGGATCTGAACCCTTCTTGACTTTTCTCCCAGCCGGGGTCCTCCCTTGCCTGGTGACTGATTGCCCGAAGGTAAAGGCATCAACCCAGCTGCAGCCTCCCCCCAGAAAGTGACTGCTCCAGCCCCCAGGCCTCTGCTCTGCCCCCTCCTCCCAACACATGGTGACTCCGGCAGCAGCTGCTCCAGGCTGAGTTGCTCTGCTGTGCTTGCTGCCGTGTGAGTGGAGCCCCCAGGCCCCCTCAGGGGGACACCATTTTTCTTCTGTGTCATCACCCCCTTGATGACGGTTCTTATCTCAGCGGGAATCTGCTTCTTTCTCGGCATAACCCTCTGCCTTGCCATCTCATTGCCATTCATCAAGATAAAAGACACAAACATTTCATTCCCTCGGATCCTTGGGTCTCACTTATGTTTCTCCTGAGTCGTGTCACCCCTGTGAATTACATAATTATGTTTGCTCACTTTTCCTAGCAGATGAAGAAGAGCAAGGCTCTGTAATTAATAAGGATCCAAGTGCCAGGATTGCGGGTCTCCCCCTCGTGGCATCTGCCGAGAGCATCAGCTGGGGCGGCCCTGGTGATGCTGTGGGGTCACATTCACGTCCCCGCTGGGTCAGCTGAGCTGTGCTGTGTGTCACAGGATGACCAGTCGGCTATCACTCTCGAGGTATGCAGTCCTTGTGCTCACCATCCGCAGGCTGGTTAGTCACCAGGCTGTGTGCACAGCGGCAGCGACCCTCCCCTGGCACAGCTCGGGGCGTGCCACGATGCTAACAGCTTGCCACAGAGGGTAACCTCACTGGCATTTGCAGAAACTGAGTCCTGGGGCCACAAGTGGCTCAGGCCAACGATCACCAGCAGGAGCCTCACTACTCTGGCTGCTCCCAGGCCGTCAGCTCCACCTGCAGCGACACAGGCCATTCCCCTGGGGGTGCTGCTGTCTGGGGCCCTCAAGCCCAGGACAGCCCCCTCTGGTTGTCGATGTCTGAGGCCCCTCCAGACGGTTAGCAGTGCTGACACGGGCAGTGCATGTGTTGCTGCTAACCCTGAGACCTGGGGTTGCCCAGTATGGGTGGGCTGTAGGAGGAGGGGTGGAGCTGCCTGAGGCTGGGGAGGATGAGCGTGGAAGAGGCAGGGCTGGTGTGCATTGGGGTCCAAGTTTCACCTCGTGTGTCCTGGGGCGCCCAGACAATGCAGAGCTCTGAGTGTGGTAGGACAGGGTTTCTGGCCCCGGTCAGCACATGGCTCAGTGGGCTCAGGACTGCAGACAGCCCTGCAGGGGAGCTGGCCTCTGCTGCTCTGCTGAGGTCAGTGCAGTGCAGCCCTAACCCCAGGAAGGAGGAGCCGCCCATGTCTTGAAGGACTCTACCTTGTACTCCACCTGATACACCAACACTGGTGTCCTGCTCCACCTGCCGGCCCCGCTGCTCCTTGGGCCTGAATCTGTGCTGGACCTCACACCCAGGGGCTCCTCGCTTCCATCATCCACAGGGCCTCAAGGGCCAGCGCCTAGGCACAAAGCTGCATCCCTTCAAATAACATTTACTCATTTGTTTGCAAGGCAGAGAGAGAGAAAGAGAGAGAGGGACACGGACCTCCCGTCTCCTGGCTCACACCTCAAATGACAGCGATGGCCAGGACAGCCAGACCAAGGCCAGGAGCTTCTTTCAAGTCTTCTCCTTGGGTGAGGGGCCCAAGCAATGCTAGGCCACATTTCTCTACTTTCCCAGGCCATTAGCAGGGAGCTGGATCAGAGGTGGTGCGTCCTGGGCTCATGAGCAATGCTGGGGTCACAGATGGATACAAACTGCGGAGCCCTAAATTTACGTCTGTGATCCCAGAGACACCGACAGGCAGGAGATGGATCAGATTATCGATTAGACGCATAGAGGAGGGAGGGGTACAGAGACGGGAGGGAGGTTAGACACACACAATGGATGCGGAAGAGATGTTAGCAAGATGATAGCTGGGTACGCAGGGTGGGTGCAGAGGCCCATGGGAACACAGGACACAGGGCAGCTTGATGGATGGACCAGCTCACCACATGCCACTGGCTCCAATTCCCTGGAGAGTGTGGTTACTCTGCTTTTACCCCTCCTCTGGGGACAAGGCTGGCTGGATCTGTGGAGACATCCCTGGGCAGCAAGGGGTCGGAGGTGTTGAGTTCTGCTGGGCCTCCTGCCTGACATGTGTCCCAGCCCATTTCTGTACCATGGAGCTTGTCGGTACACATAGCCAGGCTGGCCCTGGTCTCTGACTATGAGTGGATCTGCTCCCGTGACCATGGCCAGAGCCAGGCGAAGGGCTCGGTGCTTGTCCTGCTGCACCTGTCGCGGCTACAGGACTCAAAACCTCATTCCCGACTGGAGGTGATTCTCGGTGAGCTGTGACTGCCAGAGCAGATACTCGAGTGGGCCACGGGACCAGGACAGCAGCCATTCAGGACACGCTGCTCATCACTGCACCTGCTCCCATCACTGAGCTCCAGGCAGGGACTAAAGGCTCGGCAGTGGGACCCTAACTCCCGCCGGGGGTGGCATCCCTCTGTCACTGACTGAAGGCTCGGCAGTGGGACACTAACTCCTGTCAGGGGTGGCATCCCTCTGTCACTGAAGGCTCAGCAGAGGGACCCTAACTCCCGTCAGGGACGGCATCCCTCTGTCACTCAGTGTCATGGTGTCACGGCATCACCCAGTGTTGCTCACAGTGTCACGGTGTCACCCAGTGTTGCTCACAGTGTCACAGTCACTCGCACACTCCCTGTCACTCATACTGTCACTCGCTCAGTGTGCCCCGTAGCGCCATCCAGGGCCGTGTGACTTCTCCTGCTTGTGTGTTTATCTTCTCGGGAGATCACCAGTGACGTGTAATTCCACCCCTTCTGATGCTCCCGTGTGACATGAAGGAGCCTGGCAGCACCTGCGGCCAACACACAGAAGGAAGGCAGGAAGCTGAGGCTGTGAGAACTTCACTGACGTCGGCGCCTGCACCGTGCGCAGTGAGTAAAGGCACCGCCCGCAGTGGGATTTCAGGGCTGCACTCTGACCCCGCTCCCTGCTGATGGGAAAGCGGCGGAGCGCGGCCAAGTGCTTGAGCCCCTCCACCCATGTGGGAGACCGGGAAGAAACTCCTGGCTTCGGACCAGCCCAGCCCACTGGGCCTTCTGGGGAGTGAACTAGTGGATGGAAAATATCTCTCTGTGTAACACTTTTCAAATAAATATCTTTTAAAAAATCCTAAATAGACAAAGCCTAGCCTTGCTGAAATATCCCACAGGGTCAAACAGACTGACATGCCGACCACAGGGATGGACCCGGGACCCAGTGAGAAGCAGACGCTGCTGGGTGGAGGGCACACACAGGCTGGAGAGTGGGTGGCAAGGGAGAGAGGGACTCTGCCACAGAGCAGACCCCAGGCCGCCGGGGCCACGGGCCCTTCCACACCGCATGCAGAACCGGAGGGCTGGCACCTGCTGCGTGGCCAAAGCCATGGCTGCAACATGAAACCGTGCACCCTGTAGGCCGCCGGGGCCACGGGCCCTTCCACACCGCACACAGAACCTGAGGGCTGACACCTGCTGCTGTGGCCAAAGCCGTGGCTGTGACATGAAGCTGTGCACTCTGCAGGCCATCACGGTGGACGTGAGCAGGGCAGCCAAGAGACACAATGCAGAAAGACCCCCACCCCACGCCAAACAAACAAGGGGGAGGGGCAGTACTGCACTTGAAGGTCGAGCAACGACAGTGCAGTCGCGTTTGTGAATATCAGAAATTCAAGAGCTGAGACAAAAATAACAAAAAGTTGAAGAAATCAAAGTGTTTATTGAACTCAGAAAAAAAGCTACAGGAAGCTACTGTCAGAAATAATATGAAAGAACGTATTTCAATAGAAATTCAGTGATGGGTCAGGGAAGAAAGTCAGGAAAACAACAATTTTAAAGAAGGGACAAGAAAAGCAAAATGAGCCAAGACAACTTGGCAGCACTGGGGGACAGGCAGGAAAACAGAATCCAGTGTGGACACGGCTGGGCCCCCCAGAAACACAGACGCCAGGTCAGAGCGGCCGGAAACCTGAGACTCACTGTGTTTACCAGAAATAAAAGACCAAGCCGTGTCTGCCTCTCACGGGCGCCTAACGGAGCTGAGCAGTGAGGGCGAGCAGGAAACACTCGACTCTTCCCCTAGCTGATTTTTTATTCTTAAATTTTAAAAAGCTATTAGACTTGGAGTCAAAGAGGAACCCCAGACCTGTTTCAGACTCCTGTGAAACCAGCGAGAAGGTTCGGCAGCTGAGCCTGGCCCACAGCGCAGGCCCGGAGGAGCCCGCCGGCCCGGGGGCTGGCTGCCTGCGAGAAGCAGCGGGCATCCGGGCTCCAGGACAAGCCTTCGGCCAGGGCTGGGCATTCCTTCTCCCAGAATCTCCCCAAGATGAGTGAGCTGCAAGCAACCCAAGGTGACTGCAGATGCCTGGGCGAGGCCGTGGGGAGAGTTCACACATGTAATTAATTCTGTAGGACTGAGTGGAGCTGGGAGGAGAGAACAGTGTATGTGCGTGTGTTATTTATTTTAACCCAACGTAAATAATAGACTCAAAAGGGAAGCTAAAGGTACAAGACACGGGATGGAAGAGGCTCAGGGCCTGGCTCAGTGAAGGTCAGGGGTACCTGGGTGGTGGGCTGTTAGAGGCCAGTGCAGCACTGACTGAAAGCATGGACAGCTCAGGGGCGGGGGAGGCAGTGTCCACACCCCGTGGACCCAAGGCAGGGCAGTGGAGGCACAGCCCACACCCGTGGACCCAAGGCAGGGCTGGAGGAGGCAGTGTCCACACCCGTGGACCCCAAGGCAGGGCAGTGGAGGCTAGGGGAGGCAGAGATCACCCTGTGGACCCTAGGGCAGGGCTGGGAGGCAGAGACTCGAAGTGCAGCCCGGAAGCAGAGAAGACAGCAGGCACCCTGCAGTGGGTCCAGCCACACAACAGGAAGTAATAAACGGGGAGTGGGAGTGAGAAGCCCAGTGACAAACGCCAATGAGCCTGAGCTGGTCCGAGGCCCCTCATGCACCTGACACAGGCTCGGTCAGGATACCCTGGGAACCCAGAATCCTGGAAAGGCTGGCCCCTGGGGCGCAGACACATCATGCCAACGAGCTCCCACAGCAAGGCACGGCCCTGGGATGCTGCAGACTAAAGCAAGCCCCAGAGGGGCTGGGAGCTGGGGAGGGCCCTTAGCCGTCCTGTGCGGCACGACAGACCCTGCCTGGCTGCAGTTTGCTCCCTGACGACAGACGCAGGGAGTCCTGCCTGGCACTCAGGGGTGTCTGTCAGGATGGAGCAGTCGCTGGTCGCAGAGACAGCGGCCAGTCTGCTGCAGGTGCCCTTGGCCCAAGACCAACGGCCAAGCCAGCAGTTGGTTCACCCGGAGGACGGCCCCGAGCAGCCGGGGAGAGGTCCCAGCCAGAACATTGTCCTGAGCCCCGTTCCCGGCCGCTCTCCTCCTGGGCTCTGACACACGCATGCTGAGCCCATTTGCCCCCGCTGACCAGCTCCGGTGAGCTCACGTCCCGGGGACCCAGCCTCTCCTGCATGACCTGCCCTCTGCATGTACACACACACACACACACATGCACAATGCTTTGTCTGTCATGGCCAGAAATGCAGTGCTGAACCCCTTCCCCCCGGCCCAAGGTGCGATTGGATCAGAGCGCAGAAAGATGGCATAGCAGGCTGTAACACTCAGAAATTTTTTGAACCATCAGTGATGTCTGAGCCCAGTTAAAACTAGCTGAAATTACAACCAGCAAAATTAGTTTCTCAATGAAAGCAAGAAAAATGTTAAGAACCTGTAGAACCCCTTATTACATCCAAATTTATAAAAAGGAAATCTATTTTATTCTGTATTTCAGCTCCATTAAATCATTATCCAGTGTCAAAAATGCATTGTTAAAAAATAAGGAATGAATAAGCAAGTTTAAAAATTTGCCAGCTTTTCTATTTAACCAACTGTGATCTAAAATCTCATATCAAATTATTAGAATGCAAAATCATTGACTTGTGAAAATAGGAAAATCCTTAACTTCAAACACTGGGAACAGTCCAGGTTCGAGAATTCTAGAAGAGTTCCCAAGAGACGGGCCAGCTGTGGAGACGGAAGGGGAGTGGCCACACTGAGCAGACATCCCGGCCAGCTGCTGCCCCAGTTGCAGACTGCAGGGGCTCACCAGTGCCTGCCCACCCCCTAGTGGGGTGCTGTGGGGTCCCGACAGGCACAGAGGAGCCCGCAGGTCTCCCCTGGAGCAGGTGGTCATTGCTGGTACTTCGAGGGGTGCTCGGCCTCCCGTGGAAGGTGCCACCGAGGTGACCTTGCCGTCGAGCCTGGGACCAGGAGGGCAGTCGCACAGGTCACCTGGGACCGAGGCAGTGAGGCTGGAGGGGGTGGTCACGTGCACTGCGAGGTGCGGCCAGGCCCTTGCTGGAAGCTCAGCCCCTCCCTGCCTGACCTTGCCCGTGCTGGCTGACCAAGGGCAGGCCCCGGGCACGGCGCGGAGCTCTCTGCGGCCTCTCTGCTCCCACAGCCAGGAGGCTGAGGCCTACTGGCAGAAACGCTTCCCAGGCTGGCGCCGTGGGGACAGGTGAAGTCTCCGTCCATGGCGCTGGCCCCCCACGTGGGCAGCGGCTCACGTCCTGGCTGCTGCAGCTCCGATCCAGCTCCGACAAGGTAACCGGGATGGTTTTCTGGCCTGCGACCTGGCCCCACGCTGGCTGTTGCAGCCCTCTTGGGAGTGAACCAACGGCAGAAGGTGTGTTTCTGCCTTAGTCTACCTCCTCTGTAACCCTGTTTTCAAAATAAATGGATACATCTCTTAAAAATTAATTAGTTAAAAATATAGCGAGGGTCCTGGTTGTCCAGGACTCTGTACCAGGCTCGGGTCCGTAAAAGCCAGCATTGTCTCCTGTGGTTCCAGCGCTAGCTGCGCCTGATGCTGGAGCGTTCTCCATTCATCCATGTTAGCGGGATGAGGAAGAACACTTTGCCTGGACTCAGGTTTCCCTTCTGCCCTCTGTTCAGGCCAGCCCAGCCTTGTGTAAAAATGAGCCCCAGAAATGCCACAGTTGTCACTACGTCGGAAGTGATGCCTCGGGTGCCTCACGAGGGTCCCGGAAGCTACGCTGTCCCCGACCTCGGGGCGCACGCACAGCGAGACCACCCCCACCTGGGGCTTCACGCTGGGCTCCAGAGCACAGCAGGTGTCTTAGACTTGCGGCTCCTTTCATAAAAATTAAGGAAAAGGCAACGTGTGGAAAGGTGCCCCGCCGTTATACAAAATCGCCAGCTAAATTGAGTCTGAGCCCTGCCGACTCCAGAGTCTGTGCCATCCGCCCAGGTCTTTCCACAGAAGATAATCTGCTGGAAAATCATCGTCTCCTTGGGAATCTATAAATTGCCAGTCACGGCGAGGTGTGTGCTCGCGACAGCCCCTCCCGGGGGACGGCTGCCCGTGTGCGAGGCCAGGGTTGATTCACAGCTCCGCGTTTTAGGCAGCTCAGTCAAGCCATTCCTAAGAGGCCCGTCAGCTCCGCAGCGCTGTCTGCAGACGCACAGCTAATTTATGGGAAGAAGTGCAGCCGGCTGGAGGAGCGGTGCAGGCAGCCAGCCAGAGAGCCCTGTGAATCAGTGGGGCGGTGCAGGCCTCCACGGCCTGCGTGCTGGGCTGCTGAGCCAGACCGGCCACCCTGGCGCCCACGCTCGTCCTGCTGCGGAACCGCGCTGGCCTCAATGGTGGCAGCGTGCCACCCGTGAATGGATTTTAAAGATGCCTCTTCCAGGGCACATTTCAGGGCCAAAGAATGTGAGGGGATACACGCTAGCTCCGGGCACAGAAAGTGCTGAACTCGCATCCTGGTCCCAGTGACCCTGGGGACATGCCACTGGCATGCCACGTGTGTTCCCATCGTATGGCACCACCCCAGCTTCCCATGCCGTGCAGACTGGTCCTGGGAGAGGCACTGCTATATCCTGGCACTGGAAGAGTGAGACCCAGGCTGGGTTCCAGGACACCATGTGCGTCTTGTGCGTCCACATCCTGTCCCCCTTCTCGTGGCCAGAGTGTGTGGACCGGCCCCTGGCGGGCCTCTGCAGGCCCCTCCTCCGCCCAGGACACTGGAGGGCACAGCAGGGAGGCCGGGGCATTTATCCCCACAGAGCCTTCCCACTCTCACAGACCTGCTCTGGACACACTGCCCACTCTGGGCAACCGATGGCTCTGCTGCCTTGGCAAGGGGGTCCAGCGCTGGGCATCTGGTGCCATGGTTCAGACACTGCTTGCCGTCCATGTAAGAGACGTGAAGTCCAGGCTGCGACTTCAGCCTGGGCCGGCCTTGTTCTTGTGGGGACTTGGGGGGTCAGCAGGTGCAATTTTTTTATTGCAATCTGGCATGTACTGAGCCACAGAATTATTGGGAACAGTGACAGGAAGCAGCCACGTCTCAGGAACCGAGTTGACTTGCTAAGCTTCGGGACAGTCCTAACGATGGCGCAGAAGTTTCCTGTCGGGGGCCTGAAAGTGGCCCTGCCCTTGGCAGCCTGTGCTGGTGCGGGCACTTGTGGGGTGGCCCTGAGGCTGAGGGTGTTTGAGAAGTCCGCTGATTTCCAGTAATCCTCCACTGTCCCCAGATGAGCAGTGACAAATGCGCTCAAGGTCTCCGGGGCAGCTCAGAGCGGAGTGTCATTTGTTTTACTTGGAACATCCACAGGGACATGTCGACTGGGGACTCCTGCTCCCTGCTTGATGGCCTAACCGTCCATGAATCCTGGGGCCAGACCGAAGCTGGGAGCTGGACACTCCATCTGGGTGCAAGGGCACAATTACTTGAACTGTTACTGCTCCTGGTCCCGCTGCCCTTCACCCCCCAGCATTAGCAGGAAACTTGGAGTCATGAGCCAGAACTGGGCATTCAATCCGGGACTCTAAGGTGGCTTACTGGCTATAGCGAGGTCCCCTGCGAGAGCTTGGTGTAAGACAACGTTTCTTGATTGTTTGATAGTATTGTGTGGAGGAATTTTGCGTCCGTTCACCAAGGATGACTTCCTACATCCTTTTGCCTTTTGTCATATTCTGGGCTGGCTTTGGTGTTGGCGTGACACTGGCTCGCACGGCTGTGGACTGGCACCAGTTCCCTGTTGATGGAATTCGGCAGAGCAGCTGTCAGATTTGGGGATGTTTGTGTTGCGAGGTTTTTTTTTTTTTATCGATTGCATCTCCACACTCACTATTGATCTAATCGCACTCGGTGTCTTCACGCTGATTTGTTTCTGGAACTTCTATTTCTTCAAGCGGTTCAGTCGGCTGACATCTAATCGTTTGCACTGGTCGCTCGTGACTGCTGCATTTCCGCAGCATTGGTTGTACATCTCCTCCCATTTCTGCTAAACGTTTGTCAACCTTGTCTTTTCTAAAGCTGATTCTCTGTTCCCTTGAGCTTCTCTCTGATTATCCGCGTGTCAGTTTCACTTTCGCCTTGTCTGGTTTTTATCATTTCTCTCTTCCTGTGAACTTTGGGTTGTAGCTCTTCCTCTTTGTTCTTTCAGCTGTGACACTAGACAGCTTGGGAGACACAGGTGTTTGTTGCTATGAATTTCCCTCTTAGAACTGCTTTAGCTGCAACCCAGAAGTTTTGAAATTGTAAGTTTCCATTTCCGTTTGCCTCCAGCTGTAGGGTCCTGCTGTACTTCTTCTTCGACCCATTGATTACTAAGCAGAGAAAGAAAACACTTCTGATTTGTTTAAAGTCAAGCTTTAACGATTGAGACAGGGAGAGGGAGGTTTCCCAGGAGTTCCTGGGTGAGGGATGCCTGAGACATGGGGGAAGGGCAATTGTCATGGGGTACAGCAAAAACAGAGGGTTGGGGCACCTGCTGTCAGCCCCGACTATGGTTCTCAGGTTCGTTTTGCCAGCAAACGTCAACCCTCCTCCGTGGCGGCTTCTACAGACACATATTTGACAAAGCACAGGTCACAAACGTTTTGGAGGAGATTCCAGCAAGTTTGAAAATGCAAACTTGAATTTGCCCACACTGAGCACCTGTGAATCCCGTGAACTACGTGATGTATAGACACTATGCTGTGTAGACAGCCAGGGGCTCAGCCTCATTCCTGTAATCAGTGTGGGAGCGCCAGCCCCGTCCCTGCACTATGCAGAGACCCACCATGGTTGCATCCATTTTCACTTTGTTATGTAAGCAATACAGTGTAGCGGCTATTGACAGAACTTACACTGCGTTGGCCTCAGTGTAAGGCAGGCAGGGCTGGGCATCCGGCCCAGCGCCTGGGACACTGGCTGGCATTCTGTGCTGAACTGCCTGGGACACTGGCTGGCATCCCATATTGAACTGCCTGGGGCGCTGGCTGGCATTCCATGTTGAAGTGCCTGTTCTCGGTGCCTGGGGCGCTGGCTGGCACCTTGTGTTGAAGTGCTTGGTCCCGGTGCCTGGGGCACTGGCTGGCACCTTGTGTTGAAGTGTTTGGTCCTGGTGCCTGGGGCGCTGGCTGGCACCTTATTTTGAAGTGCCTGCTCTCGGTGCCTGGGGCGCTGGCTGGCACCTTGTGTTGAAGTGCTTGGTCCCGGTGCCTGGGTCACCGGCTAGCATCCTATATTGGAATGCTGGTCCAGTGCTGAGCCCTGGCTCCTGACCCCAGCTCTGACAGATGCAGCTCAGACTGCAACAAATAAAGACTGTTTAAAATAAGCTGTATGACAGGCTGACCTGGGTTATGTGCATACATTATGCCATTGCGTCCCAGGGACTAGAGCGTCTACAGACCCGGGGGTCCTGGGACCAGCCCTCCAGGCCAAGGATGACTGACCGCACCTGCCTCAGTTCCCTCCTGTGGATGAGAGGGAAGCCCTCACAGCACTCACCTTGTGATTTGCAGTAGAGGCGGAAGACCCCGAGGGCCTTGAAGCCATCTGAGCCCCTGCCGGGAGGAGCTGGGGTTGCCTCCACAAATCCCGAGGGTGGGACCCCCGCTCTTCTCAGCCCAGGACCTGTGACATTGGCAGCGGCCACAGGGCTGCCCCAGGTTCCTGTCATGCCGCAGGGTGTCCTGACACCCAAAGTGTATGTAAGCATGGGGGCAGCTGTCCATGCTCCCAGCGTGGCTCAGGTCCTGGCCATGCCAAGCCTTAGGCTCAACGTTCCCAGGAAGCCAAAAGAACCCTCTGTCCCCAAAGCAAGGCATCCCTGAGCCTTGTGAAATCTCCGATTTTCTCCTTGGGTAAAGCCAGGCCTTCAGCAGAGTGGCCTGGGCACAGGTGAAATCGGCCTGTTCCACTGCAGGGGTGAGCGCGGGTCTGGGAGATGGATCAGCACTCTCCACTGGTGAGTGAGGCGTCCGGAGATTCTGTCTACCTGCACCACCGCCCTGCGGCTGAGGGCAGAGCTGCTGCAAGCCAGTCATGACCGGAATTCACTCTGAGCCATAAAGCAGCATGTGACAGGAAAGCCATACTGCTGTAAGAACACGTCTGTGTGGGGGGCGTGCTTGGAATAGCCATCATCGACAGCACCCCTGCAGCTGCTGCGGTCCCCTGGGTGCTTCCCGGGGCAGGACCCTGCAGGCTCCTGCCCACCCCTGCTCCCCTGCAGCACCCAGCCATCCTCACTGGCCCCCTTCACTGCGCAGGGGGCCAGCTGTCCTCGCTGGACACCCCCTTCACAGTGCAGGGGGCATCACTGGAGCTACTTCCTGCTGAAGGGCGAGCCTCTCCTTCTCAGTGGCAATTCATCACCTGTGTTTCACAGGGACTGTGACCTCCCGGCTCCGGGCCACACGTCCTCTGCTCCGTGGCTTTCTCTGGCCATGCTTGGGAACAGAACTGCCTGCACAGGGCAGAGCCCCTGCCCGTGCGGGGCCCCTGCTCTGTGGGGACACCTGTTCTGGGCTCCTGCTAGGCAGAGCCCCTGCCCGTGCGGGGCCCCTACTCTGTGGGGACACCTGTTCTGGGCTCCTGCTAGGCAGAGCCCCTGCCCGTGCGGGGCCCCTGCTCTGTGGGGACACCTGTTCTGGGCTCCTGCTAGGCGGAGCCCCTGCCCGTGCGGGGCCCCTGCTCTGTGGGGACACCTGTTCTGGGCTCCTGCTAGGCGGAGCCCCTGCTGTGCAGGGACACCTGTCCCGGGCCCTAGGGTCTCTGTCAACATCAGAGATCTCAGGACCAGCACCAAGTACCGGTTTGATCCTTGCTGATGCTCAGGCTTAGAAGCGCCGTGTCTGCTCCTATGCCTCCTTGCTCTGCGCTGCCTGTTCTGAGATCAACGCGGAAAATGCCAACTTCCCGGTAGAGCTGAGGTGATGCATATTCATGCCATGTTAATTGAGGACCCACTGGAGTTCATGATTTCACAGTTAAAACGCTGAAGTTGGATTCTTGCTCCTGCAGCAGGAGAGTGCACAGCCTGTGTGAGTGTGCAAGCACATGTATGAACTGTGTGTATGGGCGTGCGTGCCTGTGAGCACGTTGTCGGGCCCTCGCCAGTCTCTCCCACAAGTGGCTGGAATCTGTCCTATGCATGGTCGTATTTCTTTGGAGCCAACATACCCAAACTTGGGACCTGCTTCTTTCTAAGTTAGCTGTGTCCCCACCAAGACATTGCTTGCAGATGCTGAGGGCTGGGGCTGGGCCAGGTGCCACAGCAGGTGTCACACGGGAGCCAGCACCACCATGAGGGGGCCTGGGCATCCACAGGGCATCTCGAAGGCTGTGAACAGGTGTAAGGACACGTGTGTGAGTGTGTACATACGTGTGTCTGTATGTGTGTGCGTCAGGTCAGAGATGCCAGCAGAGGCGTGCTCAGGACTGCAGGATCCCCTGGGGAAGCTGGATTGGCTCCTGTAGGTAACGTCCAGTCCTAACGGCTTGTGTCTCATCTACCAATGGCTGATCTGTGGCCCTAGAAATCACCCGTCTGTGTTTTAACTGTTTGTTTATTTCAAAGGCAGAGCTGCAGAGACAGAGGCAGAGAGGAAGAGAAAGGAACAGAAGCAAAGATCTTCACTGGCTCCCTTGCCAAATTGCCACAGCAGCCAGAGCTGGCCAGGCAGAAGCCAGGTCTCCCATGTGAGTGTGGGGTCCAACGGCATGGGCCATCCTTCACCGCCTTTCCAGCTGCGTTCGCGGGGAACTGCATGGGATGTGGAGCAGCCAGACTGGAGCCAGGGCCTACATGGGGGCTGGTGTCGCCGGCAGGAACACCCGCAGACACACGCACAGGCACCGGGGGACCCCGCTGCTGACGGGCCACGAGACCTGCATGCTTGTTCCAATGACAGACTGGTCTGAACACGTCCCTATCGTGTGGTCCCTGTCCTCAGGTCCCTTCGCCCAGCTGCTCCTTCCTTCCGACCCCGGTCCTGTCCCTGTCCCCTAGCCCCGCATCCCTGAGCTCGCCTAGGCAGGGACGTTGTCAGGTTTTCCTTCATTTTGACAACTTGGAACACTCCAGTGCAGCTGACAAGCCCCGGGGCGGGGGCCCCGGCTGTAAGGAGTCCTTCTGTGGCCAGGCAGGGTTAGGACAGCTGAGGTCACCTGCCCATGTCAGGGCAGGGGTACGCGGGACCACAGGACGCACAGCCACCATGGACTGCTGGGCGAGGCCTGTTTCTGGAAGTGCCTCGTGTTCACCCGGAGGGAGTTCCTTGTCCTTAAACAGCGGAGCCACACGACGGAGGGCCGCTTGCTACTCTCCGCATGAGGCGGTTTCTCATTTCCCGCTTAATTACCTCATTGCAGCTTTCAGTGTTTGTTGTGTGCAACGGCAGATATTCACTTACACTTTGTGTCGGGGGTGTCATTTGTTATTACTTAATTTTGATCCCTGTCTACTCTGAGAGACAGAGTAGCGGGGACTCCAAGCAGACCCTCGGATGTGGCGTGTGCCTTCCCCCAACGTGGACCCTGCTCACGCGTGTCCCTTGGCAAGTGGGTGTCCAGTGTCTCCTGCTGTGTTTGTTTGAGACCATCCTTCCCCATTGGGCTCTGCACTTCGCCAAATGTGTGCACTTCTTCCTGGAATCCCTGCAGGGTCAGTTCACGGTCATGGGGTCTCTAACCTTACTGTCCTCATTGCTGTTGATTTACAGCGAGGCTGGAAGTGGACACTTCCCGCCCTCGGAAGCTGACCAAGTGTCCCCTCTTTGTCACAGCTGTGCCGTTCCAAATCTCTCCCTGTGTTGCGGGGTGAGAGATCACCTGGACCGAGTGCAGGGTGTTAGCAGGAGTCTTTGTTTCCCAAGCTTGGTGACAGCAGCTCCCGCTGCGCTCCATGAGCCCCTGCGCCGAGCTGACAAACCCAGGGGTTTTTAAGCTCTCACCCTCCAATCAGATTGAGAGCCATGCAGTCCGGACAGAGTTGCAGGAAGGGAGTGACCGGAGCCCAAAGTTGCAGTTACCTAAGCTAAGGTGGCGCACCAGGAGGCAGGAGGGGCCGGGGGCGAGCAGCCTGTGGAGCAATTCACGTTCTCTAAATTGCGGGTGGTGCTGAAGGCAGGAGCGGGAGCACTTTTCACGCCTTCAATGACCTTGAATGGTGGGAGAGGGTGTAGAAAGGCCGGGGTGCAGAAACTGTTTCTATGCCCTGTCTGCTGCCAAGCTGGTGCAAGCTATCAAAGGTGGCGCCCAGTCGCACCTGGGGGCCAGCGTCATGATGCGATGGGTCAAGTCATTGCTTATGATGTAAGCATCGCTCCGTGAGGGCCGGTTCTAGTCCTGGCTGCTCCACATCCAAGCCAGCTAACACTCCAGGGAAAGTGGAGGACGGAGGCCCAAGGACCTGGGCCCTTGCCACTCATGCAGAAGACAGGATAAAGTCGCTGGCTCCTGGTTTCAGCTTGGCCCAGCATTAGCTCAGCCACTGTAGCCCATGTGTGGAGTGAAGCAGCAGACAGAAGCTTTGCTTGTGTGTGTGTGTGGCATGTGTGGTGTGTGTTTCTCTTGCTTCTGCCTTTCAAAGAAAAAATAATCTGTAAACCTTTCCCCATCAACGTCAGAAGCAATTTGACAGCATCCACAAATGTTTGCCAGAATTTGTATCAGGATCATGTTGCGTTGCGGGTCAAGGAGAGGAAAGCTGTCATCCTACCGTAGTGTGTCTTTTGGTGCCTGAGCACAGAGTCTCGCTGCCTTTGTTTTATCTTCTTTGGTTTCCTTCAGCGGAGTGCTATGGTTGTCCACGCAGAGACCTTCTCTGTAACTTAGTCAATGTATACGGCTTGTACTTTTTGGAAAGGAGGAAATGCCCTCTCGTGCAGAACGACACAGTTTTTATTTCTGCTCCAGTTGTTCATTGCTGATGTCTAGAACATCGGTGGGATTTTGTGTTTCACAATCTTGCTATACCTGCTTCTTAGGCCCAGGAATTGCATGGTCTGTTGGTTGAATTTTCTACACAGATAAGCATGTCATTTCCAAAAAAAAAAAAAAAAAAAAAAAAAAAAAAGGCTTTTTCCCCCCAATCTGAGGTTTTTTTTTTTTTTTTTAATGACCTCTTCTCCTTGCATCCCGGCCTAGCTGCAGTGTGGCTCTGAACTGCAGTCGCTGGCGAGTCCTCTGACCGTGCCAGCCTCAGGGGCGGTGCCCGCCGCCCTGCTGAGGAGGTCCTGGCTGTGTTTGCGTGGAACTTGGTGCTTGTTTTCAGTCCTGAGTTAGGAATTTCCTCATGTGCGCCTGCACTTGACATCCCCTGCCACCTTTCTCTATAGCCGATTGGAGAGCTGTATCACATTCGTTCTCAAATGCTGAGCCAGCCATCCGAGCTGGGAGAAATCCCACTTAACCAGGGCAGACAGTTCTGATCGGATGTCGTTGGTTGCTGTGTGCACTGGGATAATGGCATCTTCATGGTGCGATCTTCGCTTTGAAAGATACGGTTTTAGTGAAGTCCCTTCTGCAATGGAGGAGTGATGCTTGTTCCTTCAGCCTTCCTCGGCCGGAGACCCGGGGGCAGTGCATCCTGGGACCTTCCCCGGAGACCCGGGGGCCGTGCATCCTTGGACCTTCCCCGGCCGGAGCCCCGGGGGCCGTGCATCCTGGGACCTTCCCCGGAGACCCGGGGGCCCGTGCATCCTTGGACCTTCCCCGGCCGGAGACCCGGGGGCGTGCATCCTTGGACCTTCCCCGGAGACCCGGGGGCAAGAATACTTGGCTCTTCTTTATTTGGTTGAAAGGCAGAGTTACAGGCGGGGCAGGGGAGACAGAGAGAGATCTTAGATTCAGTGGCTCAGTCCCTGCATGCCACAACAGCCAGGGGTGACCCAGGCTGAAACTGGAAAGCCAGTCAGGGCTCTGCCAGGGGCGCAGGGACCCTCCACTGGGCTGCCCTCCACTGCTGTCCCAGGCCCATTAGCAGGGAGCAGCCTGGGCCCACGGATGGCTGGCGCCGCAGGTGGCAACCTAACTCACTGACACAGCACCGACCCTGCTACAGTCAGATCATCTAAGCAAGTTCCTGGAGTGAACGTGTGAGCGTGCTGACCATGGCCACGGACTTGGCTGCTCTCGCTGTGGCCCACGCCCACCTGCAGCTGCCACTGTCCCCACCACTTTCAGAGCTGGCATTCTCTGCTGGGACTGTCTACCTGCTGTCCAGGAGCAGGGTCAGGGCCAACCCGCACTCTGAGTGACACAGGGCATCCCCTGTGTCCTGCTCACTGCTGCTGGGACAGCACAAGGACACCACCTGCTGCCTCGGGGCTTCAATTCTGCCGCGTGCCCACCGCCCGCGAAGGCAGCAGGGCTCAGGAGTGTGAGTCCTTGGCCGCAGTGGGTCCGGGGAACTGGCCACCCCAAGCCACTGTCTGGAGGACAGCTGAGGTTGGAGTGTATCAGACGTGACAGACGCCTGGTGACTTCTTGCTGCTGGGCCATGGTGATCAGAATCGAGGCCTAAGGGGGTGTTGCTGCGGGAGGAGCTAAGGAACATGTTTAGCAACCTGATGATCATTAGGAAGTAATTACTGAAGCAAGAAGAAACCCTGAGCCCGCGAGGAAGTGATCAGAACCTGGCACAGATGTGCGACGCTGCCCAGGGACCTGACTGTGACGTCCGTGTGTGGCAACACATTAGCAAATCCAAGGAACGCACGTACCTGCGCGGCTGGCCCTCTGGGACGCGGTCCTGGCCAGCCGGCCGTGCTCCAGAATCAGAGCTGGCTCCGACACACCTGCCTGTCATTACCCTGCAGCGTGAAGCCCCTCAGCCTCCGCGTGCACCTGCCACACCGCACCTCTCACGCTTCTCTGTGTGTCTTTCAGACGTGAGCCAGGCGTGGCCTTTGCCTCAGCTGGTACCTCATCCCCCAACCTTGGCCCTTGCCTTAGTCCAAGCATGACCTGAGCTGGCAAACTGTAGGGGCCTCCCATGGCCAGCAGCTCCTCATGTGTGGGGACCCCTTCTGTGATCACAGGGGGGCCACCCTTGCTCCTGCAGCCACTTGCTACCCCCAGCCCCTCGGATGTGTCTGGTATCCAGACCCGGCCACCTTCAGCACAATTCCTGTTGCCTCTCTGGGAAGATGTGTGGGCTGGGCAGGGTCTGCTGGCTGGTTCTGTCATTTAGTATGCTGTGTCCCTCTGGTCTTGCCAAGACGATGAGGGTCCCCATGTCACACTCTGCCCCTCCAGTGCTGCCTTAAGACATGCAGTTATGGGCCCGGCGGCGTGGCCTGGCGGCTGAAGTCCTCGCCTTGGAAGCCCCGGGATCCCATGTGGGCGCCGGTTCTAGTCCCGGCGGCTCCACTTCCCGTCCAGCTCCCTGCTTGTGGCCTGGGAAAGCAGTCGAGGACGGCCCAATGCTTTGGGACCCTGCACCCGCGTGGGAGACCCGGAGGAGGTTCCTGGTTCCCGGCTTCGGATCGGCGCGCACCGGCCTGTTGCGGCTCACTTGGGGAGTGAATCATCGGACGGAGGGTCTTCCTCTCTGTCTCTCCTCTGTATATATCTGGCTGTAATAAAATGAATAAATCTTTAAAAAAAAAAAAAAAGACATGCAGTTATGCAAGCTTTCTGCAACATGCTTAGCGCTGGTTGCAGCGGGAGGAGCCCCATGGCACCAAGGTGGCTAAAGAGCAGTGGTGGGCACATGGCCTGCCCAGGGCCACCTGCCTTGGCAGGCACATGAAGAATGAGCCACATTTGTCAGCTCTGAAGGCACAGGCTCCCAACCAGACTATGAGGCTCCCATGACTCATTCACCGGGTGCCCATTGAGTCCTGCATCAGACATTCCTTGGCACTGCCAGTCAGCAACCCTGGAGGACCCCGTCACACGTGGGTCCATCTGTGTGGGGTCCAGGTCACAGGTCCAGGAGGCTGTCCTGCAGACAGCATCCAATGGGCTGTATGCTGATCTGAAGGGACAGACAGCAGAAGCCCTCAGGCACAGGGGGTCGTACCCCAAAAGGTGTGGAAGCCCAGGGAGTTGTAGGGTCCCGCAGCTACAGGCAGGGCCGGTGAGACTGGGCTGGGACTGAGGGTGCAGGGGAAGCAGGAAGCTGTGGTCAGGGACCCAGCCATGAGGGCAGAGAAAGCTGAGGGTGGCTGGGCCCCCAGGGAGGGTCTGCCCCACCGAGCCAGGGCCTGGCGGAGAGGCCATGGTCCCTTCACCTCCCTCCAAGCAGTATGTCACCCTGATCTATTCAGCATGAAACCGTAGTACAAGCGCTATTTCTTCTTAGGAAAATGGCCACTGGTTCTAATGGTGCTGCGTTGGCATGACTCAAGGTTCAAGTGCGTAGATCTCTATGTTCCGACAATATGAATGTATACAGTTATCAAAAGACCAAACATTGGTGTGCTGCTTTAGCATGGCTGCTGTTTCTGCTTTCTGTGTCCCCCCAACAGCTGCAGGTCACTGTTCACATTCTTCAGGGCTTCGTGTCTCCCTTCCCTACGGCTGTATTTTCTTCCTGTAGTCACAATTTGCCTACGCATCTATTCATGCGTTCCATGCAAACACGCTGGCCTGTGAAAACGCAGAACATGCCCAGGATGCCAAGAGCAACGCCTCCGTGAGCGTTGCAGCCCATCTGGTGTCCTGGGCACAGGTGTTCATGGGTGTTTACGACAGGACCAAGTGCAGGAGTGTTGAAGTCAGCGGCGCCTGCACACACGTGCACAGACTCGTGCGAAAAACCACTGCACTACTGTGTGGGCAGCGGGAGCTGCATGGCAGAATCCACGTTCGGGGCGTCGGAACTGCCTTCTGCTCCCCCCTCCCTTCCTCTCCACTCCTCTAGCCCCGACAGCGCGTTCTGACGGATGCGCTTATGCCCCGTATCTTGCGTAATTGCCCAATTATTCCCAGCAAAGCTCACCAGCATCGTAAGGGCTGGGTTAAAGGCTATCTACATTAAAATATTTAACACAGATTTGTCAAACATTTGCAAGACATTTGCAATATTTACATCCCCACTGGCAAGGCATATGAATTTCCCCATAAACTTTCCAAATATCCACAATATCATCTTCATAATTATTGTCAGTTTGAGAAGAAAAACAGTTCCTAGTGATTTGAATTTGTCTCTCTTTGATGTCTAATGAGGCTGTGTTGTTGCTAATATGCATTCAGCGTTCTGTTTATTTGCTCTGTGATTGTGTACCCCATGGCTTAGAGCGCTTGTTTCCAGAACAATATAAATCATTGGTAAAGGGTTGGGCTTGGGACCCAGCAAACCCTGTCAGGAGCCACTTCGGTGGCCCCCGGGCAGTGACGATGCTGTTCCAACAGGAGCGGGCAGCACAGCACCCGAGGAGGGTCTATCTCCCAAGCCGCCTTCTCAGGGAACGTTAGATGCTTCCTTGAGCTGGGGGGTTGGCTTTGCACCGTTCCACGGAATGACAGGCACAGCTGCTCCAGCGGGACCTTGGACCATGGGGGCCCTGAGCCTGGCTTAGCATCTCAGGTCCTGGCACACTGGACCCTGCTCCAGCAGGACCCTGGACCATGGGGGCCCTGAGCCTGGCTTAGCATCTCAGGTCCTGGCACACTGGACCCTGCTCCAGCAGGACCCTGGACCATGGGGGCCCTGAGCCTGGCTTAGCATCTCAGGTCCTGGCACACTGGACCCTGCTCCAGCAGGACCCTGGACCATGGGGGCCCTGAGCCTGGCTTAGCATCTCAGGTCCCAGCAGCCTCGGCCACTGCGTGGCCAGAGGGGTGTCTGCAGAGGCCGAGGACCCCGGGGGCAGAGCATGGAGTCCCCCACCCCGCTGCCGGCATGGATGACGTCAGAGCTCACGCAGCCTTGGCCCAGCACTGCCGCCCCCGGCGTCCTCCGCACTCCAACACTCCTGTGTGGGAGACCCTCCTTGGCAGTGGGGGCTGTGGTTGTTCGCTTGTCGAGCCTGCTGCCTGCAGGTGGCTGCATCTATGCGAGCATCTGCTGCCCATGGCTTGTGGGACGCTCCGATATGCTGCAGGTGGTGGCACCTGTCCAGACCCCCCAGGGGTAGCCTTCTCTGGAAGCACACCTGGCCCGCGTGCACTTCGACTCTGTCTGCTTGTCTTTTAAATCATTGTCGGGTTCTCCCTCTTGGTGACTCCGACATGTTGTCCCTCACCGTTTGAGAACTCTCTGCCCGCCCCAAGGCCCGAGAGACGCGCCCTGAGCTCTCCCGAAGCTTTGCTGCCCTGTCTCACCAGGGCGCCTCTGACATGGTTGAGACTTTATCCTTGTAAGTTGCGAGGTCGCGGTCAGGATTCCACTTTCCCCGGGGACATCCAGGGGTGCCTCATGTTTGCTGGCAGGACTGGGGGCGCGCACGCAGTAGGGGCTCACCTTTCTTGTTGGTCAGGTGACAGCCAGCCCAGGGCTGTCCTCTGTGGTATCCTTCCTTGGCCCAGCGCCACGCTGTCACTGTGCTGGGATGAGGTGAGTGGCTGCCTCAGATTTTAACGCTTCATTTTGTTTTCCTCACCACCCCTGCTTAGCCCTAAGAGTGGGTTCCCGCATGTTCCGTCCCCACTGGGCTCCTTGACTGTGATGTCCTCGGGCCCCTCCAGTGCCGGAGCTCTGGGGCAGGAGTCAGACAACAGCAGCTGCAGGGGCTCCTCCTGTCTCCTGCCCATGCCCGCGTCCAGCCACGCGGTGCCCGGGCTGCGACGGAGACACGGGAAACCCCGAGGCCACGTCTGCACAGAGGCCCCGCCGTGCCTGCAGCCTGGCGAGGCGTCCTCCAGGTTAGGGGTGTGATGCCCCTCGGACAACACCGACTCCGGCCACGATCTGACCTCAATTATTTCCCAACCGTTTCCTTAGTAATTAAGAGTTACACATCTGTGGAAGCACATGAGACTCAAGTCCTCCCCCAGAGGGACCTACGTGTGCTCCCCAACGAGGCCCACGGATTGTGTTGTGCCCTCAGAATCTGCTAGCAAACCTGGCAGTCAGCTCTGACACTCCTTCTGTGGGGAGACATGCCCACACGCACCCTCCACAGGCGTCTGTGGGGAGACACGCCCACACGCACCCTCCACAGGCGTCCATGGGGAGACACGCCCACATGCACCCTCCACAGGCGTCCGTGGGGAGACACGCCCACACGCACCCTCCACAGGCGTCCGTGGGGAGACACGCCCACACGCACCCTCCACAGGCGTCCATGGGGAGACACGCCCACACGCACCTTCCACAGGCGTCCGTGGGGAGACACGCCCACACGCACCTTCCACAGGCGTCCGTGGGGAGACACGCCCACACGCACCCTCCACAGGCGTCCGTGGGGAGACACGCCCACATGCACCCTCCACAGGCGTGCACTCACCACGCGCACATGCAGGCTCGCTCGCATCCACCCACGCAGACACACACCTCCTTCCGCACACACAGAGGGTGCGGGAGGATCAGGATGGGAAGCCTCTTGGTGCCTTGGGATGCCTGGAATGACAATTTTGAAACTGTCATCCATGCATTTGTTTATCTGAGAGCTGACGAGACAGGAAGAGAGATTGAGAGGAGAGCTCCTGGCAGAAGGTTGACTCTGCCAATGTCCCCAGTTGCTGTCGTCAGCCTGGGGCTGAAGCACCAGGACCCCAGTGACATGGAAGGCAACTGCTCTTCTGGCCCAGGACCCCGCCTAGCACCCCCACACCTGGCGCTGGCTCAAGGCCCGAGCCCAATGTGAGGAGCACTCGGAGCCACCAGCCACATGAGGCTTGTCCACCAGCCCAAGCCCCCGTGTGCCCTTCCCGGCTCTGCCAAGCCTGCTCAGCCGCATGTGGCGCTGCCGGGACCATCCTTCGTGAGAAAGCCTCTGTGTCTTAGGTGCCGCCAACGTAGAATCTGAGCCTCCTCGCCAAGCCACCATGTTAGGCGGGAAATCGGGACCCGGCCACGGCTCTTACAGGGGAGGCGACATCCAACTGCAAAGACGGGCCTGTGATTGGGTGCTCGCTGCCAGCATGCTCCACACGACGCCCACTTGCCTCTCCTCGCCACACTGCAGCGTGTGCAAGCTGCTCGCAGATCTGACGCCTGCCTTGTGCAGGCCAGAGGCGACGGCAGCTTCAGTTCCCGCTGTCACTGCGTCACATTCGGAAAACACAAACTCAATTAAGACTAATGCTCCTGCTACAAACGTGTCCTTCCAGGAAACTGCTGACATGCTGTGTGATCTGTGAAAGTCACAGTGGGTATCAGGGGCTGCAGGTGCATCCTGGAAGTCACCCCAGGGTGTGGATGGAGGAGCCTCTTGGCCCCCCAAGGCAGGAGGAATCTCCCTCTTCCCTCTCAGCCTGGGCTCAGTGCACACATGGTACCCACAAAGCTTTGCATCTGGCATGGCTGCAGCATGGCCAGTGCCATCGCCTGGCTGAGTTGCATGCCCATAACAGTGTATGGCTCCTGGCAGGCAGTGATGATGGAGAGGCAGGACTTCCAGAAACCCCTGCAGCTGTTGGCCCAGCCTGGGCACCTGTGTGCTGGGAGGTGCCAGCAAGGCTGCTGGCCAGGGCTGGGCACCTGTGTGCTGGGAGGTGTCAGCATGGCTGCTGGCCAGGGCTGGGCACCTGTGTGCTGGGAGGTGTCAGCATGGCTGCTGTTGGCCCGGGCTGGGCACCCGTGTGCTGGGAGGTGTCAGCATGGCTGCTGTTGGCCCGGGCTGGGCACCTGTGTGCTGGGAGGTGTCAGCATGGCTGCTGGCCCGGGCTGGGTACCCGTGTACTGGGAGGTGTCAGCATGGCTGCTGTTGGCCCGGGCTGGGTACCCGTGTACTGGGAGGTGTCAGCATGGCTGCTGGCCCGGGCTGGGCACCTGTGTGCTGGGAGGTGTCAGCATGGCTGCTGTTGGCCAGGGCTGGGCACCTGTGTGCTGGGAGGTGTCAGCATGGCTGCTGTTGGCCAGGGCTGGGCACCTGTGTGCTGGGAGGTGTCAGCATGGCTGCTGGCCCGGGCTGGGCACCTGTGTGCTGGGAGGTGTTGGCTTGGTGACTGCAGCTTCCAGCGTAGGATCCCTCTGGGCGAGTGATGCTGGTTTCCGTCCAGTTGGCTTGTCTGAGCAGCCTCCATGAGTAGCCAGGAGGTTTGGCCTTTGTCCCCAGCAGGAGTCAAGTCCTTCCCACAGCCCACCCACCTCCTGTTCTTTGGTGGGCGGTTGGAGGTGTCTCACAGCCCCCCATGCCCTCCTGGCCTGACTGCCTGTGAGAGGCTGTGGTGAGTCCCACCATGGTGACTTCAAATAGGACGGCCACTCCGTGCCACGTCCACCACTGCGCAGTGAAGGGTGATGAGTGCTCTTGTTCTCGCGTCTTCCCCAGCAGCACTGACCCACACCGACAGGCACAGCCGAGCGAGGCCACAACCAGGCGCCTGAGTGTTTCCATCCCTGCTTGGTGCGGTGTGGCCACTTCAGCTGCTCCTCCATGAGCAGAGCATCATCACGTACAACCCCGGCTATGCCTCAGGGCTCCAGCACTACCTCACCATCGAGGTCCAGCACCTGGGACCAGCACCTCACACTCTCCCAGCATCCGCCCTCATCGGCCACCATGAGTGGGAGACAGGGCTGTGGGCACCCTGCCCGTGTTAGCAGTCACCCATGTGGGTAGCAGCAAACACCCCACTGCATGTAAGCACCTGTCTTCATGACCGCTGGTGTGAGTGTGATGGCAGGATTCCCTTCCTTTCAAGATGACCAGGACTTTGCACGTGTCCCACTGTGTGTCCGTGTCCCACTGTGTGTCCGTATCCCACTGTGTGTGCATCCTACAGTTCTACATCCTGTTATGTGCATAGCATTGTTGTATGTTATGCACATCGTGTGTATAAATATCCCATTGCATGTGTGAATGCGGTCAGCTTTGTGTACATGTTACACTGAGTATGTAAATTCCATTGTGTGTATCTATGCATGTATGTCCAGTGGTCTGTATATTATATAGTCCATTGTGTGCAGACACACTGTGTGCCTGCATGTGTGTAGACACACTGTGTGCCTGCATGTGGGTGTTCCATTGTAGTTAGCTACTTCATGATGTTACGTTCCATTGAGTACGTTTATTCCATTATCTGTACCTATTCCTGTGTGTGTATTCATCTCAGTGTGTGTGTGTATTTATGCATGTTTCATTGTGTGTATATGTCCCATTGTGTACCTATATTCCATTGTGGGTGTGTATCATGCATTGTGTAAACACCACTTATTCCCATCCGTTCCTCCATGGACAAACACACCGCTTGCACATCGAGGCCTAAAGGCACTGATGGCGCAGACCGGGGAGCAGGAGTGTGCAGGCGGGGCCTCTGCCTGCTTGCCCCTCGGACCTGAGGTGCGCTCCAGCGGGTGCTGGCGGTACCTGGCTGCCCTCACCAGCTTCCCCACCGTGGCCCGCGGGAGGCCTGTGGCCTGGAGCCTGGGGTTGAAGGGGCCCCAGACTGTTGGGGGCGTGGCGGGGGAAGTGGGACGCAGCCCAGCCTGCAGAGGTCGGAGCTGTGACCGGGCAGCCTGAGGGGTAGGCACTGCTTTCCTGGATTCCATACAACCAGTAAGAGGATTTGCAAAACACGGGCAGGAGCTTCGCTTTGGCTGTTTGATTTCAGATGTCCTTTGATTTTCTAAGTTCTCTCCTTCAAGCGGTGTCAAACTGACGGTGTCGTTCACATCAGAATTAACATGAAACCAGTATCTGTAACTTTTCATTCCTTGCCGTTTAAGGTTTTCTCTAAAGAAATGAAGACAAACGACTTGAATTACGTTTCTGAGTTTCTTGGAAAGCACGGGCTAAACATTAAGCGAAATTCTTTTACACCTGTTGCCATGTGTTGGAAATTCCATTTTTTAACTTAAAAATAAATATTAAAAAGTAGTTGACTAATATATAGGCTGAGGTAAGTAAAACAAAGGAGGTCACCAAAGATATAAACAGTAAAATCAATGGAATCCATGCCCGAGTTGGGCGCCACCGAGTCACGCCGCCTGCTGCAGGCCTTGGTGAGGCTGACCGCTCAGGCCCTCGGAATTAACTATTGATCATCTCTAACTTGCCGGATGTCGCCGGTTTATTTTGCTATGAACTCAGACCCACTTTCATCATATAAGCAATTTCTAAGCCCAGGTTGGCTGTGTGGCAGTGACAACAGGGGTCAGAGTGTAGCAGCCCAGGGCAGACAGTGGGGGCAGGGGAGCGCAGTCCAGACCCCATTCTGCCTAGCGATTGGTGGACGCATTGGCCAAGGGCATACAGGAGAGCAGCCCCTCGTTGCAGCTCCCTCCACCTGGGGTTGCAGTGCCAGCCTGGAGCTCGGCTCAGCAGCTCAAGTCGCTGCCCTCCTGTTTTTTCCTCGGGCATCTGTTGCTGTCCACTTCCTGGCCAGCACACTCACGGAAGCTCCTCTCGCTGGAGTAGGCACCGCTGCAGGCCAGCGTCTTCCCCTGGCGGAATGCTGGGCAGATGCTAGCCAGCTGCTGTCCTGTTGTCAGCCCCAGCCGCCCACGGAGAGCATGGCGGAGGCAGGGCTGCAACGGTGTCTGAACGAGCTCCCGATGGGGCCCTAGGTGCCGTGGCTTGCTGACCTAGGAAGGCTCCTGACTGCACCCAGTGCCCCCATTAACCTCCCGGAAGGAGAGATGGGCACCTAAGGAGCTGATCAACAAAATCGTGGGCCCAGCACGGTAGCCTAGTGGATATATCCTCGCCTTGCACCTGCAGGTATCATATATGGGCACAGGTTCCTATCCTGGCTGCTCCACTTTCCTTCCAGCTCTCTGCTGTGGCCTGGGACAGCAGTAGAGGACAGCCCAAGGCCTTGGGACCTGCACCCGTGTGGGAGACCCGGAGGAGGCTCCTGCTGCCTGGCTTCATGCCAGCTCGGTTCCAGCCATTGCAGTCACTTGGGAAGTGAACCAGTGGACGGAAGATCTTCCTCTCTGTCTCGCCTTCTCTCTGTAAATCTGCCTTTCCAACTTGCAATATTAAAGTCTCCAGTTCTCAGACGGTCAGTAGGCCGCTACTGGGCAGCTTCTTAGAAGGGCAATGCATTTGAAACAGAGTGGTCTGGCAGTCTGTGATTTCGAGAGAGCTGAGTCACAAGGAGTCTGGCTGTCACTGGGCACCTCGTGTGTTGTCAGAGCCTCCCGCGACGCCAGGCATTGCTGGAGCTTGGCTCTGGCCTTGGACCTGGGAACGCCTGTCAGTGGCCTCAGCAGGCAGACACCGGTGGGTCAGGCCCACCTGCAGTCTGTTAGCGGGCTGAACGAGTCGTCAAGTTTCGAAGTCTTTAAGCAGGCAGGGCTTAAGGCACAAAGCAGGGACTAGATCAGTGGTTTGTAAATGTTTGCCATAGTGAAGCCATTTGGACACAATATCTGCTGAGTTCGGCAGGTGCGTGGGTTGGGGCGGGAGGCGTCTCTGGGTCCCATCCCGGTGACCACTGGAGAGTCGTTAAGGAGCAGCACTGTGCGTGCGGGAGCCCCCTGCCTTCTCTTGCGCGCACACAGCCTGTCTTGGCAGGATCAGTTCCCAAGACAATGATTATCTGGAACATGAAAACACACCCCAAAATTAGCGAACAGCAGGGAAGGTCAAGGGCTCGCCTCAGCTTCCTGTAGGTTCGCGTGCGCACAGGCTTTAATCGTCAAGCCCTACGTCCCTGCTGTCTATAGACTTCTCCACGTGGGGCCCCATTGCCTTCTTAACCGTCCAGGCTGTGGACGGGTGGCTGGGGGTTTTGCTGTCTGCTCCCCAGGGCTCAGCCGGGGTGGGGGGCAGAGACCCTGTCTCCCCCGTCTCGCTACCCCCTCCACCTGGCATGCAGTTCTGTTGCAGCATGGCTGTCTCAGCAGGCTGCACCCACACTGCTGCTGGCCTCACACGGAGGCCTCGCAAGAGCCAGGCTGGGGAAGAGCTCAGTCGGCCCCAGGCACAGGCCGGGGTCCCCACGTGCTGTCAGTCACCCATGAAGGCAGGGAGCAGCAGATGCTGCTCTGGGGGCGGCACAGAGACACCGGACCCAGAGGAAGAGCATTGTCAGGGTTTGGCTGACTCCTTTGCAGCAAGGGCCCAGCTGCTGTCCATCACACCTCACTGAGTGCCCTCCGGGAGGTGGCACTGCCAGCACAGCTGCTCCTGCTCCCACGGCTGGCAGCCCACACCTGGTGCCTACCCTCTGTCATCTGGCCTGTTCCTAGGCGTGAGCTGGCATCTGCAGGCCGCTGTTCCACAGATGGGCTGCTAGGGGCTAACAGAGAACGAAGGGTTTTACTCTCACCAGAGCCAGAAGGCTTGAGCAGCCCTGCTGTGCGCAGCCCACCTGTGGGCCTGGGAGCCAGGCAGGCGGGCAGGAGCCGTGCCCCGAGGCCTGCTCGTTGCGTCCTCTGGAGAGCTCGCCTGCAGCTCTCAGCTCGCCCAGGGTGGCCCGGCAGGAGCTCGGTTCACGGAGCCCAGTGTTTCCATGACGTGTGAACAGTAGAGGCCCCCCACCACTTTCAGGAGGAAGCCCCCTTCTCGTGAGTCACGAAGTTGGGAACTTGAGAGCAGGTAGGCTCCCCACCTGGCTTGGGTTTCTCGTGGCCGTGACACACCCAGGTGCAGTTTACAGTGTGAGCTCCCCAGCCACAGGGAATAGGTGTCCTGTTGGCAAGCAGACGGGGTCCAGTGAGTGCCAGGAAGCAGAGGGAGGCCAGGGCCCTGGGGCCTCCTGAGAGCCTTTGTCCATCCCCAGGGAGCCATGACAGACCCCCAGACACTGTCCACGTGACTCCCGCTTCCTGCCACTATCACGATGGACCTGCCTGTCCCTCCCCTCCCCAGCACACGCAGCGGCTCCACACATGTCGGCCAGTGCCGCCTCCTCCGTGCAGACCCCATGCTGCACAGCGGCCGGCAGAGGCAGGGACTCAGTAAAGTCAGTGGGATGTCACATGATCTCTGCCGTGATCATGGAGTTGTGGTTGGAATCCACGTGTAATCTGCACGTACACAGCGGTTTACCCGAGTGTGTGTGTGTGTGTGTGTGTATGCCTGTGAGTTTGTGTGTCTGTGAGTCTGTGTGTGTGTCTGTGTGTGTGTGTGTGTGTGTGTGTGTTGTCACGGCTGCCTTCTGTCTTTGCCTAGGCCTTCTGTCGGCCTTGTGGACACACGTTTCACTACGTTCACTTCCATTCGTTGCAAACTGACGGCAGGCGAGTCTGAAGCCTCCGTGGATGGCTGTGGGGCGGCGGGGCCGCGTGCCTGTCCATGGCTCCTGCCCGGAAGCACGGGCGGAGCTCTCACGGGGCCCTGCAGGCGATCGTGGGCAGACATCCCTTACAGGAAGCATCACAGGCAGTGGAGGAACGCAGGCAGAAGCCCGTGGCGTGGATCCTCCCTGCAAGCACAGCCAACGTTGGGACAACTTGTCACTTGATGAGTGTGTTCATGGTGATGAGGTTAGAGCTGCACCAGGGGCCATGTCTGTGTCCCCCAGCCTCTTTCCCAGCTGAGCCGCAAGGGCTCTGCTCTGAGGGCCCTGGCCCTGTCTGCTCCCACAAGGCTCTGCGCTCAGGCTCCATGTGGCGTGGCCGCCACGGGACGTCTGCCTGCGTTCCTCTCACGCCCTCCATGTCGCGCAAAGCAGCTGTTGCTATTCTCTTTTCCCAGATGAGGAAACTAAGGCAAGAGCTCCCACCACGGCAAGGAGCTGAACAGATGTTGGTGCTGCAGAGCTGGGGCTTGGGGGAGGGGTGGCAAGGCGGGTGGGGTGGGATCTGGCAGGGCAGAGCGTGGCCCTGATTCCAGTATTACAGTACAACCTGTTGGACAGGAGCAAAGGTCAGAGGTGGATCTAGGAAGGGCTCCCTGGCCGGGCCTCTGTCCAGTCTGGGCAGCAGGGGCCCCGCCTAGCATCCTGAGGTGTGCGCTAGAGAGGTTGGCTTTGACACGTGGAGTCCAAGCTGTATCCAAGACAGCAAATCAGAAATGCTTTTTTTTCTCTCAGCGCTCAGGCGGCTTCAGGGAGGGGACCAACTGGAGACAGCTGGCACTGCCAGCGGGGTCCAGGCTGGCACACATGGACCTCCGGGTCTGGCTCCACTCTGCCTCTGGGAGAGCTCCGGGCTTCTGCTGTGCCCACCCTTCTCCTGACGCCTGTGATGCTGGCAACAAGTGACTTTCCAGGGCCTGAGGTGTGGCGCGGTGGGTTAGGCCGACGCCTGTGATACTGGCATCTCATGTGAGCACTGGTTTGAGTCCTGGCCACTCCACATCTGACCGAGCTCCCTGCTGGTGTGCCTGGGAAAGCAGCGAAGGATGGTCCACGTGCTGGACGCCTGCACCCACACGGGAGACCTGGAAGAATCTCCTGGCCCCTGGCTTCATCTCGGCCCAGACCTGGCCATTGTGGCCGTCTGAGGAGCGCAAGCACGTGAAAGATTGCTGTCATTGTCTGTAACTCTTCCAAATAAATGAGTACGTTTAATTTGAAAAGCTAATCAGCTATTAGGGAAACACATCTCCTTGTTGCAGGAATCACACGGAGGGACAGGCAGGGTGCTTACTTGTGCTTCCTCCCGGCAATGGCAGGTGAGGGTGGGGGTCTCGGAGGGTGCAGAGACCACCCAGGCAGAGCCCACGGCCCCAGGACAGGCTGCAGGGCTGGGGTTAGGGTGAGGGTGAGGGCTGGGGTTAGGGTGAGGGCTGGGGTTGGGGTTGGGGGCTCGGAGGATGCACAGACCACCCAGGCACAGCTCACGGCCCGAGGACAGGCTGCAGGGCTGGGACTAGGGTGAGGGGGAGGGGTGGGGTTGGGGTTGGGGGTCTCGGAGGATGCACAGACCACCCAGGCACAGCTCACGGCCCCAGGACAGGCTGCAGCGCCGAGGTCGAGCATGTAAAAACCTGTGCTGTTCCCCATGGTCTTTCCTCCATGGCTCCGGGGTCTGCGGGTCACAGACCCAGGGCACACGGGACGGCCCCAAGGAGCAGGTGCAAGCGGAGAGCCCCCCAGGCTTGCTGGCCCCGTGCAGGTTTCTCATCGATGAGGACCATTTGGAAACCATGCATCTGGGCACAGACACAGGCTGTGGCCGCTGGATGGCAGGCAGCGAGGAGGCTGCCGGGAGCCTTGCTGGAGGTCAGCCTGGCTTTTCAGGCTCCCGGCACTTGTCTACTCGGCAGTCTCTGCTTTCAAGGTCAGGGTGACACTGGCAGAGCGGGTGGTGGGGGGCCGGGCCACCTGGGACCCCTGCCCCATCCCCGCCCAGTGCCCGCAGAGGTCAGAGCGGGAAGCTCGGTCAGGCGAGGCAGCTTTCATGGGGTGGACTTGATCCGTCCGAGCAGCGTTACCGAGCGGCGTGTGCCACGCCTCGTGCCGCAGACACACAGAAGACCCCGAGCGAGCTCTCGCTTCCTCAGCCCTGTCTCCACGGCGGCCGCATTCTTGCCGACAGCTTTAGAGACTCAGCAGCTTTTTTTTTTTCTTTTGCGGGAGAACTGTCTCTAGAGGTAAACAGATCTGAATTCATCCGCATTTTCAGCACGGATTTTTAGGTTTCCCTTTTTTCATGAAGCCAATGAACTGTGCACTGTAAATAAGGAGAAATGAAATCCATTTTTTCATGATGATAATGCTTAAACCTATTTCCGCCGATGAAGCTCTTATGGTAATCCGCGGCCCGTTATAAATACATTTCTCATTGCTCAGGCGTCTACTTTCCGAGTTATCATGGCCACGACACACAGACGCAAGCCCAGCAATGCTTCTGTCAGCTTCACTGCTGGAGAAACAGCATAGAGAGTGGGAGAAGCAAGGGAGGGGGTCCCGGAGCCGGGATTCACAGCCCCGGGTCCTCACCAAGGGGCGGGGATGGGGCAGCAGGGACCACCTAGCGGAGTGAGGCAGGAGCAGCTGACCCTTAGCCCATATTAGGCCTCTCGCTTGTCCCTCAGTCACCTTGCAACAAGACTGGGATGGACCCAAGCAATGACACCGTGGCACCTGGCTTCTCCTCTAACATCTCCAGCTGTGTGCCACTGACCCCCAGGGGCAGACCCACATGGGGGCAGGAGAGCAAAGGAACCAAGCCAGACAGTGTGCACAGTCAGCTCCATCTTGGGACTTGAGGTCCCTGTTGCTGGAAAGCCTAAGCCTGATCCTGGCAAGTCCCACAGCAGGTCCCATTGCAGGTCCCATTGCAGGTCCCATTGCAGGTCCCACAGCAGATCCCACAACAGGTCCCACGGCAGGTCCCACAGCAGGTCCCACGGCAGGTCCCACAGCAGGTCCCACAACAGGTCCCACGGCAGGTCCCACAGCAGGTCCCACAGCAGGTCCCACAACAGGTCCCACGGCAGGTCCCGTTGCAGGTCCCATGGCAGGTCCCACACAGATCCCACGACAGGTCCCACAGCAGATCCCACTGCAGGTCCCACGGCAGATCCCACTGCAGGTCCCATGGCAGATCCCACTGCAGGTCCCATGGCAGATCCCACTGCAGGTCCCACGGCAGATCCCACGGCAGGTCCCACGGCAGGTCCCACGGCATTTCCCACGGCAGGTGCACACTGATGGCCACTCACTGCAGCCAGCCCCAGGCTCAGAGGTCCTGCATAGCTCCCCTGGACACCACTGTCACCTCTAAGTGTCTCCTTCCCACACAGGCCCCTCATTCGTCCTGGGGGTGGTGCTCAATGCTCTCCAGCTGGATAGAAGCTTCCATGTGGAGTCTGAGGAGGCGGCCAAGGTCAGAAGAGCCTGATGGACACACAGGGCACACACTGGCGGCACACAAACTAACATGGACACTACTCAATGCTTGCACAGGAAACTGGAGAAGCCTGTGTCCCATGTGCTGAGGGAGGCTTCCAGGGGCCACCAGGGCCCCCTGACCCTGACCATGGGGGCTCCCCGTGCCTCTTGGCAGGGTGCCTGCGGAGGCTGGGTTCAGTGCTGCCTGGCGCAGGGCATGTCGGTAAAGAATCTCACCATTTTGCTTGGAGCTGACTGAGCCCAGTCTCTCTTAGAGTTGGACTTCTTCTCTGCACTGGCTGGAGTCCCTGGGTCACCACTGGGCCCCGAGGACGGGATGGGGCAGGGTCTGTTGGGCAGGGAGGCTGGGGAGGACAGTGTGGCAGGCAGGAGTGTGTCTGCAGAGATGTGTGGATCCAATGACCCACGGCCAAGGAGCCGGCCCCGGGCCTTACAGAGTGGGGAGGAGGAAGCGCTGGGCAGGCAGAGGAGGCTGTGTAACCACAGAGGCACAATGGGGTGACAGGGCCACTGCCAAGCAAAGCCTGGGCTGCCAGGAGCTGGACGAGGCAGGACAACTGACCCCCAGCTCCTTCAGCAGCAACCCAGCCTTGTTGGTGCCATTTACAGTCAGACCACTGGTGTGATCACAGGTTCTGCCCTTCAGTGCGGAGTTAAATAGAGATGCACTGTGTTGAAGCACTTGGCTCATGGGCAAGCATGGAACAGCCCAAAGCCAGATGCACATGGCCAGCCTGGGAGTCCCTCACACACGCGTAGCCCAGGAGCCCCTCACACACAGCCCGGGAGCCCCTCACACACCAGTCCCCTGGTCCTGCCTGGCGGAGGCATTTCCTTTGGCCAGCGCTGTGGTGTAGGGGCCAAGTCACAGCCCACACTGCTCAGACCCTGGTGGCCTCACTTCCAGTCCAGCTCCCTGCACATGGCGTGGGGAAGCAGCAGAGGACGGACGGCCCAAGCCCTTGGACCCCTGCACGCACATGGGAACCTGGATGAAGTGCCCGATTCCTGGCTTTGGCCCAGCTCCAGCCACTGGGGTCATTTGGGAGATGAACCAGTGAATGGAGGATCTTCTGAAGAGATCCTCTAAAAGCAATCATTTCCCTTGACCTGAGGTTGGATGTCACGTTGAAAACATGGCCTGCATAATTAGAATCAGACTTTCCTTGATTGTGCCATGAATCTGGATGGCTCGGCGCCTGTGCGTTATTTTACAATGGTTTTCTTCCCACACAGAGCTCTCAAGGCAGAGCCAGAATTGCACTTTAAGGAAGTAAAGCAACTCCTGTCCCACCCTTGCACCCACATTCTGCGTCTTGTGGTCAAGTCCAAGATGGACATGGCTGGGGCAGGTGGGGCAGGCAGGTGGGGCAGGCAGGTGGGGCAGGCAGGTGGGGCAGGTGGGGCAGTTGGGGCAGGCGGGCTGTTCAGCAAGCCTCATCCAGGAGGGATATGTCTGGGACAGTGATGCTCCCTGGCTCCCTGCACCTGTCACCACTTGGAAAATGGAGATGGTGTTGGGGCCTGGGCAGGTCTGCCAGCTGGGGGACTGTGCCTGGAGAGGTGCAGCTTTCCCCGGAAGGCCTGCTGCCCTGTCCAACACATCCTCGCGGTCCAGCCCCCTGCTGCCCTGTCCAGCACCTTCTCACAGTCTAGCAGCCAAGGCCAGTCCAGGCTGCCCTGTGATGCTCTGGCTGGGGTCATGAATGATGCATAGTTGGTCACGTTTCTGTGAGCAGAATTTATTCCAAGGCCAGTGGGGAATCTGTTCGTGGCTGTCACTCACTTTCTAGGAGAGGAGAGACCTCAGCCCCAGGTGTCCGTGACACCCCGAGGACCACAGGACGAAGGGCAGGTGCTGGGGTCACGAGGAGGAAATCAGGGCGCAGGAATGAGGGTGTACAGCTGCATGAGCTGACACGCACAACACCTGCCCATGCGTGTGTTCGCACATGTGTGTGCAGGAGCGCCCGCCTCAAGTTCAAGTGAAACCCCCTTTCCTTTCCCGTCTATTCTCAGAGCTTCCGGCAGTACCTGGGGCACACACACGCGCGGGCAGCTCCCTGCAGGGCTGAGCAGGGCTGTGGCTGAGCCACATCCCTCAGGCTCTGCAGTCCTGATCCCTGGGAAGCCACTGGCATGGCACTCCACAGCCCCTCGAGGTCAGAAACAAGGTCACGTCTACCTGGCAGATCGCTGGGAGGGCCCGTGCTGCTGCCGCCCAGGGCCACAGGCTGGGATGCCGCTGGCCACTCTACAGGGAGGGAAGGGAGCCATGGCGGAGAGGCAGAGGAGGTGAGGGAGAATGGAGAGGGAGGGTGGGGATGAAGGCAGAAGCCAGTTAGGGTCCTGGCTGTCCTCGCTCTAGACAAATGGGCGTGAAGGTTTGGAAAGATTTAGAAACAGCAGTGGCACATTTATAGAAAACAGTTCTGACTTAGATGGGAGCCGGCGCTCAGCAAAGCCCCTGCTCTGATCAGCTCGCACAATCCCGAACAGAGCTGAGCCACATGCGGGGGATGGACCCGGGGGGCCCGAAGCACACACCGGGAAATGAGGGGAGCAGGGGCCAGGCCAGCCAGGGCCCTGGGACTGCCGTGACAATCGGGGCAGGGCACAGGCTTGCCGGTCCCCGACCACAGGGGGGTTGTGATCTCAGCTGCTGTGGGTCAGAAGCATCCCAGTGTGAGGGCCCTTCGCTGCCAGCTACCCATGTCCGTTTTGCAGTGGCAGTGCCCTGCACCTGCATGGCCAGCGGCTGTTCCGTGCCTCTTGTGAGGCGTCTGGCTCTGCCTCCGCTGCCTCTCCCCTCCCCTCTAAGGACCTTACATGGAAACTTCAGGGTCCCCCATCTGTAGGCTGTGATAGCCGTGGGTCACTGGGGTCAGGGTGTGGCCTCTTGGGAGGCAGCTTCCATCTGGCCTTGCTTAGGGACGTGGCTTTAGTGGCTGCCACACCATTGGCAGTGGCCAAGAGAACACCCTCCCAGCTCTGCCCAGGGCCATGCCTGTGCTGCTCCTACAGAGGAGAGGGACCAGGAGGAGTCACCAGGCCAGCAAGAATCCACAAGGCCCTGGAGGGAGGCAGAGAGGAGGATGCAGCCAGCTGAGGACAGGCCCAGAGGCCCCGGTGTGGCTGCAGCACACCCCGCAGGGAAAGGGGGCATCTCTGCTCAGAACCCAGGGCCCCAAACCCACACTGGGGAAGGTAGAGTGGAGTCACCAAGGATGCAGGCACGGGATGGCTGGCCCTCAGGGACGGCCTGGGCTTTCTCTGCCAGGAAAGCCCAGGACTCCACCCTGCCCTGCCCTGCCCCAGGCTGGCATCTAGGAAAGTCTAGGGCCCTACCCTGCCCCAAGCTGGCATCCAGGAAAGCCCAGGACCCTGCCCTGCCCCAAGCTGGCATCCAGGAAAGCCCAGGACCCTGCCCTGTCCCAGGCTGGCATCCAGGAAAGCCCAGGACCCTGCCCTGTCCCAAGCTGGCATCCAGGAAAGCCCAGGACCCTGTCCTGTCCCAGGCTGGTGTCCAGGAAAGCCCAGGACCCTGCCCTGTCCCAGGTGGGCATCCAGGAAAGCCCCAGGCCATGCTCTGTGGTGAGAACAGGCTGGAGGCGACAGACCCATATGTGTTCCAAATCCCGAGAGTCAGATGTGTAGCCAGGACTGCAGAGTGCCTCTTCCTGGGGACCCCAAACATGAGGCCCTTGTGGGGGCTTCCTGGGTGCGGCAGGGCAGAGGGCAGGAAGCGCCTATCTGGGCCACCGCCTCCACGACACAGCTGCTGGGGAGGTTTCTGGACCTGAGTGTGAGTGACCACACGTCATGCTGGCCTGGTTGCACTGAGCTCGGGGTCGTTGGCTCCTTCCGGTTCTTGGAAGCCTAACTGAACCTGTGAGCTGCGTCCAAGTGGCTGGCTGAGATTGAGGGCACTGCCCAGCAACCACAAACAGATGGGCTCACTCCACAGCCAAGTCCTGCGGTCACTGCAGCTGTCTGCCAGGCTGCTACCCAGTCACCAGGGAGGTGGGCAAGGCCAGCCTGGCTCAGGGATGCCGCAGGGAGCAGGGTCGCCCAGGCTGCTGTGAGGCCCAGTCATCAGGGATGACCTTGGGAGCAGAGCCACAGTCAGTCCCTTCCCCGTGTGTAACAACTGAGGGACGAGAGAAGCCTGTGGCACACCACCCCTTCTAACTGCTTGTCTGAGCCTGCAAACTAAGCTGGCAGAGGCCGATTCATGGGAGAGAACACGCATGGGCGGTGCCCAGGGATGCCTAATTCAGAGGAGTGGGGGATCCACCTGACAGTGCGGGCACAGGGCCAGGAATAGCCCTACGGGAAGGGCAGACAGGCCTCTGCAGCTGAGAGGAGCAGAAGGACAAAGACGCAGTGGGGCACCCTGGAGAGTGCAGCCACGCAGCTCTCTGTTGTCTCCCCACCTCCCCTCAGGGTGCAGAGCCACCCAGGGGATCCATGGCAACCCATTCTCAGAGGCTCTGCTGCCAGCTGCAGAAGGGGAGTGTCCTGCAACTACTAAATGCCCCACGTCTTCAGCCAGAGCATGTGCCCACCCCAGCCTGGGCTGACAGCTGGACAGCAAGCAACGTGACCCCATCGCTCAGCAGGACATGCGTTAGGGTCAGGGTCAGGGTCAGGGTCAGGGTCAGGGTTAGGTTAGGTCGGGTTCAGGGTCAGGTTAGGATCACGTTTAGGGCTAGGCAGGGTCAGGGCCAGTTTCAGCAGAACAGGGTCCACTCTGGGACAGTCCCTTCAGTGTGACTGGTGACATCCCTGACAAGCAGACAGAAGGGAACAGGACAGGCTCTTCCTCCAGCGGTTGTTGGGAACTGGGGTTCAGGGGCGCCCTTGCCAGCGTGTCTCCCTGCTGAGCCCCGCCCTTGGGGCTGCTGGAGCAGGGTGGAGTGTGCACCCTGGGTCAGGCTGGTGCTGCACACCTACATGTGTCCACTTGCCAGCCCTGCCTGGGAAGCTGGAAGCAGCTCTCCCACCACCACATCACCCCTGGCCTCCATGATGGCCAGGATGGCTGTCCACAGGCATACCATGAGCAATAGGGCCCGGGCGTCACAACAGTGCCCTGGCAGAGCAAGCTTCCTGGTGGGCTTGCCTTCCCCAGGAATGCAGAGGGAAGGCGGAGGCAGAGCTGAGATCTCAGGGGGCTCCTGTTGGCTCTCACCGGGGAGTAGTGGGGGGAGAGGCCTGCAGCCCCTTGGCAGTGCTCCCCTGGCACGGTGTGGAGGTCCCCTGCTTCTGGTCCTGACCCGAGTCATCACAGAGACCATATTCTGCAGCCACAGAGACCATATTCTGCAGGGATGGACTCCAAAAGGGAGGGAGTGGTGCCTGGGGACAGGGGAGCTTTAGGGAAGCAAGGCATAGGGCGGTAGCCAGCCAGGGGCAGGAAGGCCCGGCAGGAGGCTGCAACCAGTGGAAGTGGCTGGGCCTCCAGATGCAGCTGCCCCCTCGTTGCGCCCTGTGGCCAAGGGGATTTGCGGGCGGACCTGCTCCTGACTGGTGGCCAGCGTTGGCCGTTGGACTCACTCCTGCCAGAGAGATGCTGGGCTGCCTTCTGCCGGCGTGGGTTTCGCGGCTGCGGTTGCCCACAGAGGTCTCTAATGAGGGCCTCACGAGCATATGTGCAAGTGGCAAATATTGGCTCAGTTTCCTGAACGGTTACTGGCAGCGCCTGAGAGAACTGGCAGAGGCATTGAGTTCAGGGGGTAGGCGGCGGGGCTGAGGGTCTGGGAGGTGATGGCAACAGGAGAGCTGCCCCTGCACATTGCACTCTGGGGGCAGCTCTCCTCGTGGGGATCGTGGTGTTGACATGTTCTGCCCTGCTCTCATCACAGTCCTCGCACGTGGCCGCATGGCCCGTTCTCAGCCCTCATCTGGACCACCTCTCAGCCCACTGCCCCAGTTCCAGCTTGCGGGTCCCTGCTGCCCCTCCTCTTCCTCTCTGTTTCTGACCATGGCTCCCAGGGCAGGAGCTTCTCTGGGACTTTTACTGTCCACACTCCTCCTCTCCCCCAGGGGCTCTCCTCGCCTGACTGGCATGTGGGCTCCACCCTGGGGCCTCTGCTTCCTTACCTAGTCCATGCCGCAGCTGAGTGCATGATTGGCATGCCTGTGCCAACAGCTCCCAAGTGTAGTGCCACCCTAGCTGTCTCGAGACTTGTACCCGCTGTCCCTCCACACTCTCACCTGCATGTCCAGCGGCTGCCTTGAAAGGGACACACCTGCCACCACTCTGAGGTCATGGTCCCCTGAGGATCTCTCTCTCGGAGTTGACACGCCATCAGGCCTAGCACACAGGTGGAAAGACTGGAGTTCTTGACCCCTGTCACCTTCCATGGCATCTCCAACCACTCAGCGTTCTGCTTGACTTCGCTTTGAACACATCACCAGAGGAGGTCCCGCCTGCCCTGTAAGGGCCCTGGGGACAGGCACATCAATTTCTCTGGCTCAGACAGTGCCAAGGGATCAACCAAGAAAGGGGCAAAGATTGCCTCGTGTGCACACAGCACACCATGACCCGTGTGCACACAGCTCACCATGACCTGTGTGCACACAGCACACAATGATCCATGTGCACACAGCACACCCTTCCCCGTGCACACAGCTCACCATGACCAGTGTGCACACAGCACACCCTTCCCTGTGCACGCAGCACACAATGCCCCGTGTGCACACAGCTCACCCTGTACATGGTTATACACAGCACATTCTGCCCCGTGTGCACACACAGCTGGGGGTGGGCACTAACAGGGACTGTGATGACTCCTGTGGCCAACAAGGACTTAGTTCTTCAAGGTGAGACGTGCACAAGCTGAGGTGGAGGCACACACAGAGCCTCCCTGTCCCTCGGGACACTCAGGGAACTGTGAGCCCAGCTCCCGGCAGCCTCTCCCTCCTCCCCAGCCTCGCGTTCTGCAGACGCAGCTGCAGCAGGAGGTACCTGAGTGCGGTGGGAGAGCTCCCGCCCACTCCAACCTCATTAATGTTACAGTGCTGAAGCCAATTAAACCAATTGCCCAGATGGCTCTGCAAATTGCTCAACTCCCTTAGAAAGAAATCTTGTGCCATTTAGCTAAAGCAGTGATTTTCGATGAATAAAATGATTAGAAAATACATACGTAAATGGAATATAATAATCCATTAGAAAAAGTATACCCTTGTTTTTTTTTTCCAGTCGAAGCATGAAGCACTGAGAGTCGCAAAGCCATCGGAGACATCCTGTGTCATGATGGGAAAACCATCGAGAAAGGCTCTTGGGGACACAGGATTCACACCTGTCATCATCACTTAAGTACTAGAATGTTCAACTCCCCACCAGCCAAGGAAAACATGAGGTTGAGAGTTCAGATTTGGCAGAATAAACTTCTATTTAAAACTAGATGCCGCCTTCCCATGAGGGCCCTTTGAGCGCGAGGAGCGTCAGCAGTGCCGTGCGGCGTCGGAGACAGGAAGCGGCTTCAGGAACCTGGCCGATGGTGTGGCTGGTCCTGCACACCATTGTGAATGCACCAGGATGTGCTGTGATTAGGAAGCTAATCACAGCTTCCTAATGGCCTCTGCTGTGACACACAGGGTTCTGCCACGAGAGATGAAAGGCCGCTGGAGGGTGAGAGCCTTGAAGAGCTGGTCACAGATGGACAGGAGCTGGTGTCAAGACAGGGCCCACACACCCCAGGGGATCAGAGTGCCCCAAACGTCTGAGGAGCACACAGCAAAGTGAAGACTTGACTCCCAGGAAGGAGATTGGCCTGGGCTGGCTGCCTCTGCCCACAGGTGCACAACAGGGATGCCCAGCGTTTGTCGGAGCCGGGGCAAACTCTCCATGACCATGGGCAGGGCTGGAAAGCAAACCCCAGGCCCACGATGGGATTTCGTTTTTCACTGAGGGCCGTGTTCATGCTGAGGGGAGATGGGTCCTGGGCCCATCCTGTGTGTGGGTGCTGTCTTCCCTAGGTGCCAACCCTGCAGGGGTGGCCTCTCATCTACTGTTCCTTGTCTTTCCCACTTCCCACCACTGTCCTCTGTTCATATTCATGACACCCCTCTCTGAACATGCTGTTAGCTCCTCCCTTCTGCCCCTGATACCTCTGGCTTTCCGCCAGTACTGGCTCTCCACCTAACACCACAATCACTCCCCAGCACACCCCTGGCTCCTCCGTCTTCATGACATCATCTGGCTAAATTTCTTTTTTTTAAGATTTATTTATTTTTATTACAAAGTCAGATATACAGAGAGGAGGAGAGACAGGAAATCTTCCGTCCAATGATTCACTCCCCAAGTGACCGCAACAGCCGGTGCTGCGCCAACCCAAAGCCTAGAACCAGGAGTTTCTTCTAGGTCTCCCATGTGCGTGCAGGGGCCCAAAGCCTTGGGCCATCCTGGACTGCTTTCCCAGGCCACAAGCAGGGAGCTGGATGGGAAATGGAGCTCCCGAGATTAGAACTGGTGCCCACATGGGATCCCTGCGCATTCAAGGCAAGGACTTTAGCCGCTAGGCCACGCCGCCGGACCGATCTGGCTAAATTTCAAACAAGCAGAAATTCTAATGACGGGAAAACAGATAGGTGATGGGGTTAGACTTAGACAGATAGACAGATAAGCTGAGTGTTTCACCAGGAAAGGCCAGTGTCTGACCACTGTCCATGGTGCTGAAACATCTCGGAGAAGGAACGTGCCTTTCCAGAGCTGACGTCTAGCCCTGCTGGCATGTTGCTGTGACTGAACGTGGCTGAAGAAGACACTCCGCGTTCTGAATTCACCCCAGAAATCTGCAATGTTGTGCTGGGGTCTGCATCCCCCATTTTCTGATCTAGCTTCATCTTTGACCCAGGGCAGGTTGCACTGAGCTCACAGCAGTGGGTCTGTTCCCTGCATCTTCTCCTCCCGCCCTCCGCTGTCACGCCCGCCCCAGCCCCTCTTCCCCAAAGTCACTGCCTCAGGCTTACTCCTCCCTCTCCCCAGATCCCTCCATCTGCCTGGGAACCGCCAATGTGCTCCTTTGTAAACAAAAAGGAAGGCACCTCTTTCCCCAACCCCTCCTGCAGCGACTGCTCTGCCTCCCACCTTCCCTTCACGGAACAACTCCAGAAAACGCTCGTCTTGCCTGTAATTTCTTTTGAACTCAATCCCAGGAGGTTCTGGCATTCATCACAGCTGATGCTGCATCCATCCAGAGGAGGCAAAATGAAATGAAAAATAACCTCCACAGGTGTGTCCCAATCTCAGAGAAGGCGAACCCTCCAGCCAGACGCCTGGAGACATTCTCACTTCCCTCCCTCCCAGCTCCGCCTTCAAGCCATCAGCATCTATGTCGGTGTCAGTCTACAGTAAATTCTGCAACTTCCTCCTCCCTTTTGTCACCAGACAGACATCCCGTGCCAAGCTTCCTCCTCTGTGGTCTTGTCTTCTGCCATTCCCTCTCGGCACCTAACAGCCCGAGTGTCTCCACACACAGCAAATCTGAGTGGTTCCCTTGTCACTCACTGTGCCTTCCTGCCACATTGGGAACAAACCCCACACTGCCCATGCCCATGGGCTCCAACAAAGCTAACTGTAGCCTCCCTCCTGCCCTTCCTGCGGGGCTTCTGTCCACTCCCAGTCATTCTCCCTTGTCATCGCTCAGTCTTGGCTCGGCAGTCCCCTGTTCACAAAGCTTCATTGTCCATGCATTGTGGATAGTTACTGCCCAGCACCGTCCATCACGACCTCTCTGTAGGTTTCCTTAGACCTTTCGCTGCCATTGGAAATATCTTGTGCATCTTTTCCACTTGTAGAAGAGCATGACATGCATAGGGTGGCTTGCTTGCTGTCTTGTTGGACAGAACATCAACAGCACAAGAGCAGTGCCCCAAACAGCAGGTGCACACCAGGTGACGGTGGGCTGGGTGGTCAGGATTGGGACACGGTCATACATTTCCCTGAAGTACTGCAGTGGTACTAAGGTATTGCACAGTACTAAGTCTTGATTCTCACCAACATTCTACAAGGCAATGCTCTATTATTCTGACTTTAGACATGAGAAAGCTGAACCTCAGGACTGTGTGTGATCTCCCTGCAGTCCCAGAGTAAGGCAAGTGGCAGAATCCGATGGGGAGCGGGGTTTTGCTGACGCCAGCCCCAGTTTTAATAGATTTCATTTGAGAATCAGAAATGGCAGCATCGAGTACCCGGGCATAACTTTGATTTTCTCTTTGTCCCCGGAGCATGGAAAATAGAGGACAGTGAAATGATCCAGTCACCAAAAATGGAATGAAGCAAAACATAACTTGGAGAAATAATTTCCATTTTTCCTCAAATGTCTTCCGGCATAGCTCCTGGGTCTTAGAGTCTTATTCTGTGCTGATCAAAATGAAGCAAGTATATGTTAATCTAAAGTGGGATCTTTTCTCTTTAAAAATTCATGTGTAACAGTGCTTTTTAACTTCCTTTTTAATGCCGTTTGGCACCAGGAAAGAGGAGAATGGTAAATCGATGACACACCCTTCAACATGACCTAGGAAAATGGCGTGTTAAGCACCAAGCCACATCCCTGGGGACTGGGTGCTTATTCCCCCAGGACTGCGTGCTGAGAGCTGCACAAGCTGTACCACACTTCATCACGCTCATCAGATGATGTGTTGCTGACAACAAATGGAGCTCTGTATTTCCACCCCCCTGCTCTGCCGGAATCTGGATGGTGAACCCCAGGATGGGATCTGAGGGGCTCCGCCAGGCTGCCGAGAACTTTGCTCCATGGCCCTTGGCATGGGAGCAGCCATGTCATCACTCGTGATGCCAGTAGGTCACCGCCCTGCGGAGGTGCCCGCATGGGCTCCCTGTGGCTCTCAGCTCTGCTTTGGGCACTGCTGTTGGGATGCTGACTGTGCCCTGTTCCCTGCCCCCTGCAAACAGGACCCCCCCTCTGCCCCCACAGCCACTCAACTGGCTTCTAGGAATGAAGTCTGTCGATGTGTGACTGCAGGTTTGCCTGTGGGGAGGCAGGGGCACCGTCCCTGCCCCCAGTCCTGGGGCCCACAGGGTCTGTGCAGCAAAGCAGAGGGGATGCAGCATGGCATCCCCCACTCTGCGCTGCTGGCCTTCCTCCCTGACAAAGCTGGGCTCAGCCGGTCCATGTTGAAAAAGTGCAGCAGCCTGGGCGTGAGGGTGATCGTGGGGCTGCAGGCCCTCTCGTCCCCCGGGAAGGAGGCTGCCCTCCCAGCATTCCACTCACCCAGGTGTGTTTCTGTTTGGCTGCCAGGGGCACGTGAATTCTGTTCCAAATGCCAAGTTAATGTCCTAATTTGGCCACTTGTTTCCTCACCAGGCAAGCTCTGCTTCCAAGTAGGCGAGAGGGCCAGGCTCTTGCCAGCAGCCACGGCCGCCTAGTCCTTCTGGTGCTCGGTGGGCTCGGCCACTGCCGCCTGGCCCTTCTGGCGCTCGGTGGGCTCAGCCACGGCCGCCTGGTCCTTCTGGCGCTCGGTGGGCTTCGGCCACGGCTGCCTGGTCCTTCTGGCGCTCGGTGGGCTTGGCTGGGCTCAGGGACCAGAAGGAGAATCGTTTTTTTCCAGCTACTCGGCAGTCCTCAGCTTCCTTCCACACAGCCCAAATGCAATGCGATTTTATTCATTTTTCTAACATGAAAAGAATGTCCCTCCTGTCACGGCCATTTTTAATGAGCTGAGTAGTTCATTACTTTTTTTTTCTTTCTCTCTCTCTAAGCTCCAGTCTTGGAGAAAGCCACAGCTCCCTCATTTGTGGCTTTGCTCAGCACATGTTGCCCCAGCAACAGGCTTGCTAGAACAGACTGGGACTTGTGCCAGCCTGGGCCAGCTGGGGACACAGGGCAATGACCAGGCAGCTCCTTCTCCTTGGTACCAGTCAGAAAGTTGGCCCTGCTCACTGGACAAGCACCTGCAGTTCAGGAGGTGCCCCGTGCAGGGAGCTGACCTGAGTTCAGACAGCAGGGAGCTGCTGCCACGCCCTGAGGGCTCCCAGGAAGGCACCACCCCTGCCCTGTGTGCCACAGCTTCGAGGCAGCCCTACACTGGCCTTGGGCTTGCGTGAGGCACACTGGGGAAGAGGCAGGGGCAGCAGAGCCCCCCCCCCGCCAAGCACTTTTCAGAGGAGGCAGGAAGAAGGAGCTGGCGCAAGTCTGGGAGAGATCTGGTGAGCTCATCTGCCGCCGGGTTCTCCGGGTTCCCAGGACGAGAGACGGCGGGGGGGCGGGTAGCCCCTCCCTTGACAGCAGAGGACTGAGGGTCTGCCAGCAACAACCTGACCCGGCATTCATGCTGTCTGCACCCCGGAGAGTCCGTGCTGACCACCCCTCTTGGAGCCCTGGCCCTCAGTGGCTGGAGCAGGGTCCTAATCCACAAAGCCAGACTGCCTCATGGCCAAGGTGAGCACAGTAGTCGTCTGTGTCTCTCTGGCGCAACGGACCACTCCCTTGCCCAAGAGGCTGTGAGACCAGCGGCCCTGAGGTTCCCTGCTGGTTCCTCCAAAGTCCCCAGCCGGTGGACTAAGTGTGGCAAGTCCAGGGTTAACCCACACCAGGGACCCTCTGCCCCTCACAGAAAAGCTGTGCTTGGAAAGGAAGGGCTGGGCTTGAGGACGGCCCAGTGGCTTGCTCTGTGGGCCTGAGAAAGAGAGAGCAGGAAACACAAGGTGGCCTCCCCTGCCCTGCCTGCCTCGAGCTGGCAGGGAGGAGGAGCTGCTGCAAGGCGGCTCCACAGGGCTCTGTTTTAATTGAAAATTATGTCTGCGGCAGCGGCCCATCCACTCTGCCCCTCTCCCGTCTTTCAGTGAGTGTGGATTTATGCACTTGCTTGTATGAGAAGCCCGGCGTGTCCCCATAAATATGCAGGGCTTTCTGTTTGTTTGCACAATAAACATGACAGCGATCCTAAGGAAATGGATGCGGAGTACTGAGACCTCAGCTGCGGGACGCCTGCTGCGGGATGCCGGCTGGCTCCACCCCCGGGTTCTGAAGTGGGAGCCCATGGGGAATCTAGGGAGCCTGGGGCCCGGCAGCACCCTCCCTCAGCAGATTCAGGGATGATCGACCACCGATCAGTGTCCAGGACTATTTGTTTTGGTGAATGGGAGAACCTGCGGTAACTCGCTTTGTGAAGGGGAGCTGCCTCTTCCAGCTGTCGCTCAGGATGCCTCCGTCATGGGGTTGGTAAGGTAAAGACACCAGTCATCTGGGCGACAGGGACGTTTGACAAGGTCAGCTCCCCGTGATGAATTAAACGGCTTCAAACTGGAGCCTGTCTCGGGGGTGACTTTCAGATGGCGACCAGATGACCAGTACCTGTGTGCCCGCCTCGCCTGCCACGAGTCGCTCCCCACAGGCAGGACAGCCAGTGTCGGGTCCTGGGGTCCAGGGCCTCTGCCGAGGGCCTGAGCAGACATGGGGCCTGGAATATCCGCCCTGCGCCATCAGACGCCCTGCGCCATCAGACGCCCGGCCCAGCCCTGCTGGCTGGGGATGTGAGGCTCCCTGCTGCTTGGAGGAAGCTCGGTACACCCCTGTTGTATCATCCAGTCATAGAGGGCACCCAGTCATAGAGGGCACCCAGTCACAGAGGGCACCCAGTCACAGAGGGCACACAGTTACAGAGGGCACCCAGCAAGGGCACCCAGTCACAGAGGGCACCCAGTCACAGAGGGCACGCAGCAGGGGCCCCAGGGTGTCTGGTCCACACCAGACCCTGTGGCCGCCATCTCAGCACGCGTCGCTGTCTGCGCGAGCGTCACTGCCTCCCCCAGCCTTTGTTGCTGCGGTGAGAGCCAGTGCTGTAGGGACAGGGTGCTCTCAGACTAGGACATGCAGGAGGCTCCATGGCTGCCGCCCTGCAATGCACACACACACACACACACACACACATGAACACATACAAGCACACATGTGCAAGTGGCACACACAACAGACACATGGACAATTTAAACATAGGAACAACCATGTGCAAAAACAGGGCACACAGCAGACTCATGTAAGCATGCAAACACAGATGTGCACACACAATCACAGTTTACACGCAGATCATAGCACACATGCAGAAACACACGTGTGCACAGGAACACACAGAAGGGAAGCCGCCCTGCATCCCTGCATCCCTGCATCCCAGGCAGGCCTGGTTCCTGTCCCAGCTGCTCTGCTGCTGGTCCAGCTCCCAGGGAAAGCCATCCACTTGGGAGGTCTGGGTGGTGCTGTGTGCTCCTGGCTTGAGCCTGGCAACGGCCTGCCATCGCAGCTCTGTGTGGAGTGAACCAGCAGGTGGAGATCCTCTGTCTCACGCTCCTCCTCTCCCTCTCTGCCTGGAAGCTCTGCCTTTCAAATAAGGAAGCCATCCAAGACACACATACACACCAGATCCCTGCTGGCTGATCGCTCGCTCGCTCTCTCTCTCACACACACACACACACACACATTGGTGAGGTGCCCAGTGAGGGCTGCCCCAGAGCCCAACAGAGTGTCTGCCGCGGGCACTGGCTCCATGGGTTGCACTGTGCGTGTCCCCTTTGTCTCTGGCCGCTCATCCCCACACAGTGCCAGCTCAGTGTCCTTTTGCCTCTGGCCGCTCCTTGAACCAGTCCGCAAAGTGAACCTGATGGCGTTCTTGGTGCTAGGCAGTGGGGGATGCACCCTCGCTGCCCCTCGAGTCCAGGGGCCACTGTGGCCCCCACACTGCAGCGCTGCCCATGGGCGTCCTGGCCACGTGTCCTTCCTTCGCTCATCAGACCTTGGCAGGTCCTCCTGCCATGCTGCCAGGCAGAAGGACACTCAAGAGTAAGGCCACAGGAGCTCCGAGACTCCAGGGACGGCACCCGGAAAACAGGAGCCGGTATTGTCTGCTTCCTGTGAAACTTGGATGTGGCACTCTCTACTTCCACCCGCCCCCCCTCCCCCCGCCAGGCAGGCACCCAGTGCGGAGGGTGAGCTGCTACCCGGGCAGCCTGCACCCACTTCCAGGTGCCCCTCCTGAGCTCCCTGTCAGTGGAGACCCTGGGGCAGCAGGGGACAGTCTGGTCCCATGGGGGGACCCAGCATGACTTCCCAGCCAGTCCTGTTGCCGCGAGCAAGAGATGACTCTTTCTGTATTTCTCTCTCTCCATCTGTGTGTGCCTTCTTCTCTGCCTTTTGAATAAGTAAATAATTTAAAAACTGAAATGAAAGTCCCTCCACGCTAGAGTCAATTATTTGTTAGATCTAAAGAGACCTTTTCTCCAAACGGCCAAGCCAAGTGGCCGGTGCACCCACACGCACCTCCACCTCACATTTCTCCAAACGGCCAAGCCAAGTGGCCAGTGCACCCACACGCACCTCCAACTCACATTTCTTGTGCACACAGGCCTGCACGGACTCCCTCCTGCCTGCAGCGCAGCGGGCAGCATTGGCACCCTCAGGCCTTAGTGGGCGGGAGCCTGCTCGGTCCCACAGAGCCCTGCCCAGCTCCAGGACTAACTGGCAGGCCCCAAGCAAACTAGAGCCCATGGAGCGGGCTCAGTGCTCAGGGACAGGACGGGAGCACAAGCCTGGGGCCTGGCTGGGCTGCACCTGCTCACAGCACTGGGTGGCCAGGGCTGGTTACCAGTCTCAGGGCAAACCTTGGGTGCCTTCTGCCAAGCTTGTCACCCTACCAGAAAGCAGCACTTGGACACTGGTCTTTGTGTGGGCCTTGGGTTTTCCCAGCAGCTGGAACCCCATTGCAGCCAGGTTACATAGCGGTGAGCCCTGTGTTCCAGACAGCATCATCCACAAGTCCACATCATTCCTTAACAAAAGGATAGAACCAAGAAGACACAAGTGGCCACCTTGGAGTTGGCTACCCCGGAGGATCAAGTCTTCACCGAGTGACCCTCGGCTGTGCAGGTGGCAGCAGCGAAGCCTGCTCTTGGCGGGCTCAGTGGGCGTGGCAGCATCAGCTATGGGGGCAGGGCAGCAGGGGGTACCAGCCTCCTTGGCACCTCACATGGGATTTTCCTTCCCCTCCGTGGAGAGATACTGGAAGTCCTCGCAGCTGGCTCCTGGGGCCAGGTCCTCAACCGGCTTCCCTGGGACACACTGCAGGGAAAACTTGTCAACCTCAGCGTGAGGCCATACCCAGCCAGACAGCACTGTTGCGGGGTCCTGGACTGGGTAGTAAAGCAGGTGGAATGTGTTCAAGAAACCAAACAGCTCCAGAGGTGCACTTGAAGCCCACTTAGGTGCCAAGTCTGCCCAGATTCCAGGTGATAGCGAGTGCCCAGAAAATGAGCCCAGTGGTGACTTCAAGCCACCCAGGGTTGTGCTGAGCTGGGGCAACTGGGCAAGGGGCTACTGCCACCCTTGGGAGCAGCAGACATCTGCAGGCTCTTGGCTAGTGGCAGGAGTAAGCATGTTCCTGTGCCCACACTACAAGCTGTTCTCTCTCAGCTTCTATCTCCTCCCTCTAAACTATTAGACAGTGAGTGGGATCACCCCATCTTACAGAGGGAGAGCCAAGTCCATTTCCTGAGCACCTGTTAGGGTGTAAATCTATGCTGGGACCCTGGGCTCCTGCTTAGCCACCTGCTCACTCCTGGTCCCCGCACATCCTTGGAAATGAGTTTTTCTACCTAATTTCACAGGATTGTTTGAATTCAATTGGAAATTCATGCTTCAGAGTGGCTAAAACCTAGCCCTGCTATTGGAGATGAAATTGCATTTCACAGGAAGAGAGTTGGGGGAGGATTGGTCTCTCAGGGAAGCAGCGGGTGGTCCCCGCTCAGCCCTGCCCTCCCCCACCACTGAAGCCCACCTCAGGAAAGGTCATGGCCACCTGGCCACTCCTTTCAGGGCACATGTCCTCCTTTCTTCTGGGCCTCCAAGCCTCAGCACATAATGGGGCCTCTGCCATTGTTACCCAATCAAAAGGCCTTTCAAAAAGGCTTCTGTGCAGGCCTGCTGCCATGGCACTGTGGGCTAGGCCTCCAGCTGGGGTAGAGGCACCCCGTGTGGGTGCTGGCTCATGTCCCAGCTGCTGTGCCTCTGATCTAGCTCCCTGCCAATGTGCCTGGGACAGCAGCGGAGGGTGGTCCAAGTGCCTGGGCCCCTGCACCCACAGGGGAGACCAGGGGGAGGCTTCTGGCTCTTGGGTTTGGATCGGCTCAGCTCTGGCCACTGTGGCCACTTGGGGAGTGACCCAGTGCGTGGAGGGGCTCTGTCTTTGCTTCTCTCCTCTCTCTCAAACAAAAATAAATAAAGCTTTTAAAACTCTTATATTTAACCTGGCCTTGGTTTATCCTTATTAAAATACTCCGTGGTTAGAATGGGAAATGTAATTCACGGACACATATGTGCATACAAACATACACACAGGTGCATGTCCACACGCACATACATGTCCACTCCCACACTCTATGCATGTGGCCACACACACACACTCACCCAGACACATGGAGACGCATGCACACACCTCTCTCACGCAGCCTCGTTAGGGAGCGCCCCCAGCTCTCCCCGGTCTGACCTCCCGCCGCACCGAGGCTGCTGGGTGCTCCTGGCGCAGTCAGTCCCCCTGAGCTACCTCTCAGCTACAGAGCACTCTCCTCGTGTGTGACGGGCAGGAAATTCCGATCTGGAGCTTCAACTGGGTACTGACTTTCTCAAAACAACCTTAGTGAGGCGCCAACTTCCCAGCATAAAATCCACCCCAGGCTCTGGCTAAGCCACGGTTTCCATGTTCGATCCTGTGTGGCAGTGCCAGGGGGGCCCCAGCCATTCCGCTTCCCGGCCAGCTTCTGGGAAATTGTTGCCGAACGGGCTGTGCCTGGAATGATGCATGCTGGGGGCCTCTTTTGCAACTTGTCCATCCTGGCAGTGGCAAGGGGGTCCCGGGGACAGATGGCTTTCCCCAGAGGCAGGGCAGCCACTGGGGTCCCCAGCATTGCTGACACCCAAGGCATTGATGTCCTTGTAAGCAGACAGGGCCCACTGAGGCTTCCCTGCGGGTCGGGGATGAAGACAGGAGGCAGGAAACCTGGGCAGGGGTGCAGGTTGGGCAGCTGTGGGCTCAGCTTGGTCACCCTGGCCCCAGCAGGCGTCTATGGCCTCCCCAAGGTACATGAGTCACCATGAGACCCCATGGGGCACCTGGGCATCGTGAGCTTGGTGTGGCTCAGTCTTTACCTGTCCTGCCTGCCACATGACAGAGAAACCAAGGCATGTGCGTGTGAGTCCCCTGGCCAAGGTTTGAGGAAGTAAGAAGCAGAGCTGGGCATCAAACTCCCCATTTGCCTCCATGGCTCCTTCCTGCCTCCTGCGTCCCAGCTTCCAGCACCCTGGACACACAGCCCACGCCTTGTGTACTGTGGGAAGGCAGCCAGGAAGTGGCCTTGCCCCTCTCGCAGAGATGGGGTGCCAGGTGGGAGAGGAGGGCAGGGGAAGGGGGCTGCCACCCCCCTGCTGTCCCTGGTGGTGGCAGCATGTCCATGGGCATAGGGCTTGGCCCACACAAAGTGTCAGAGGGGCACAGAGTGGGGGTTCTGGGGACAGCCCTGGGAGCATATGTTCTTCTCAACCTGGCCCTGCTGCCCCTCACCTACGTGGCTGTCTCTGCTGCCCCAGACCTTGCATAAGATATGTCTCTGCGGTCCTGGGGCCCGTGGGGGTGTCCGTGATCTGTCCTGAGCAAAGCTCACAGGCTGGGACATGGCGGGCATACCCAGGGCAGGCTGACAGAGAACAGAGGCCTCCTTAGCCAGGCCTGGAAAGGGGGGCAGGGCAGTGCCCCCTTGCCATTTGGGTGAGAATCAACCCCTCTTTGGGTGCCTGTACCAGGGCTCAGCAAGAAGTGATGGACAATCTGTCTGGAAGGAAGAAAGGCATTTTTAAGCAAAAATGAGACAAAAAGAAAACCAGGGTTCGTTCTTTCTTTCTTTCTTTCTTTCTTTCTTTTCTTTCTTTCTTTCTTTCTTTCTTTCTTTCTTTCTTTCTTTCAGGGAGAGAAAAAAAGATCTTCCATCTGCTGCCTCACTCCCCAAGCGGCCACAATGGCCGGAGCTGAGCCGACCAAAGCCAGGAGCTTCATCCAGGTCTCCCATGTGCGTGCAGGGGCCCAAGGCTGTGGGCCGTCTTCTGCTCCTTTCCCAGGCCACAAGCAGGGAGCTGGATGGGAAGTGGAACAGCCGGGACATGAAGCAGCGCCCACATGGGAGTCCTGCCTCTAGAGAAGGAGGATTAGCCAATTGAGCCACTGTACCAGAGCTGGTGGGGCTGGAGCAGGTGGGGAGGGGAGCCGGTGGGGAGAACTCACCCCAGATGAGCACTTCTTTGTGATTGATTTTGTCCCCACGAGCATTCAGCCCTCGCGCCTCTATGGGGAGGGCTGCTGTGCCAGTCCCACAGCTTGTCAGCTGGGCCATCTTCTAGCAGTTCCCGGGGTCAAGCTGACTCCTCTGCTTTCCCACACTGGGGTCTCTGCCTGGAGAATCACCTGGTGCTGCTGTCCTCTCTGCTGGGAACCTGTCAGCTGCCCACGGCCTAAGGCAGAGGCCATGGTCCCGCCCTGGAGCCAGGAGCCGCACAAGGCCCTCTCTCCTTATGTTGCAAGCATGATTACCCTACCCCCATTGGCACCCTGAGCACGTCTGAGAGTTTTATTTGTGCAAATAGGAGTTAATTGATGCTCTGTTGGCGGCCTCCACACTGCTGCGGTGCTGTGGGTGTGCACGCAGCAGGTGCTGCTCCATGTCTCTCACGGAGGACGAGCCTTCATTAGCATGCTCCCGGTGAGCTGGAGCATGTCATTTATGCACTTTGGGCGTTTCCTGCTTGAAGAACAAACCACGGGCTGATGGGAAACTTGGGCATTTCCTCTGGGGATGACCGTGGTGTGTCCACCCACTTGCCATAGCCGTAAGCACGGTTGAAACAGGGGCACCTGCTACAGAGAAGGCAGCCATCTGGTTTCCAGTTCTAGAGGCTCACGGACCTGGTGCCGACTTCTGCAGCTGTGGTGAGGGTGCTGGGTGCCAGCACCAGAGGGAGCAGGTGCAAAGACGGGGATGCCTGACGGCAGGGAGGCACCAGCCCCTGTCACTCCAGGAGACAGGGCCCAACCTCTGCCAGGGTGATGCTGCCCGGGACCTACCCACCAGCTCTTCAACACTGCTAAGCTGGGACCAAGCATGTGGCCCATGAACCCTGGCAGTGAGGGTGAGGAGCCATGCCCAAGAAGCCGGAGCGCCCCATCCACAACCCTGCTGTCTCCAGGCCACACCGGTAGGCGATCCTGGGGTCCGGGAATTCACCACAGCCTCCCACAGCCTTTCACAGCCCCACCCCCCACAATGCCCTGCAGGCACCACAGCCATCCCACTCAGGAGGGGACTCCAGAAGGCATTGCAGGGGCCAGGGCAGGCAGGGTGCCAGGCCCCCATGGTCCAGACAGGCTGGCTGGAAGGCGGGACCAGTCGCTGCTCTGGTCCGGTACTGAGAAGCAACCCTAAGGAAGGACACTGTCCTGGAGGTCAGGCTGGCCAGTTGGCCTGGCTTGCCCTCCCCTAGTCTGTGTTTGTCCCCTGCCCAGACCTGTGGGTGAAGTCTGACTTCAGTTGTCATCACCTGCACATGCCACCATTGTCCTGGCTCCACCCTGCGGCCCCACCCCTCTGTGGTCCCCGTGGCCCCACCCCTCTGTGGTCCCCGTGGCCCCACCCCTCTGTGGTCCCTGTGGCCCCACCCCTCTGGTCTACATGGCCCCACCCCTCTGGTCTACATGGCCCCACCCCTCTGGTCTACATGGCCCCACCCCTCTGGTCTACATGGCCCCACCCCTCTGTGGTCCCTGTGGCCCCACCCCTCTGGTCTACATGGCCCCACCCCTCTGTGGTCCCCGTGGCTCCACCCCTCTGTGGTCCCTGTGGCTCCACCCCTCTGGTCTACATGGCCCTGTGCCGCCTTCTCCAATCTCTGGGAACTGAGGATTCCTCATGTACAGAAGACGCTCCCAGTGTGACTCCCACCCCACAGTTCCTCACCACCCACTCTCTTCCAGCCTGTGACCCCGGCTGCCTCTCCTTCCATCGGCCTCGCTGGCGGCCAGTGGCGCTGGATACAGCCCTGTTCCACAGGCTCCGCTCCAGCAAAGAACAAGCTGTGATACATACGTTTGCTCCTCCCTCACAGTGGCACCTGCCAGATGACAAGCACAGCATTCACGCGGAGGCTGTTCACGGGAAACCCGCCAGTCCCTGGGAGCCTGTGCTCACAGTCAAGCCTGCAGCCCAGAGGCAGCGACCTCTGCGGAGATCCCACACAGCTGGATGCCCAGAGGGAAGGGGCTCTGGCTGGAGACCCTTGCCGCACCCCCAGCACCAGCACGCTTGCAAGGCTCTGATTCCCAATCATTCTCTCACCATTAAAGCAAGAAGACACACATAGCTGGTCTCAGAGGTATCTTAGAATTCCCACAGTCCCTACGCTGATCTGGGATTCTGTCACAATCTCCCAGATCCATCACAAGAGAGCCGTCGGGGCCCTCTTAGCAATATGGCCTGTCTGAGCTGAGCACAGGGATTTAAAAGATGCCAGAATAACTGCTCCTTGTGGATCAGCCTGAGCAGGTGCAATACCAACAACGCTGTCCTCCCCATGACCCAGCGCCGCGCTCCTCAACCCACAGGAACCGGCTTGGCAGCCCAGCCCCAAAGACCACAGCTGAGCCACACAGGAGCATCAACAAGCAGGACCAGACAGGGAACCAACGATCCCGCCGCAGTTGGCTTCCAGCAGCCTCATCCAACACCACTGCGTCCAAGAATGAAACCAACAACAACCTTGGTTTCTACCAGCAACGGGGGCCGATCTGAGTGTCATGCCAGGCGCAGCTGTGTTCTGTGGGCGTAGGAAAAACCAGGGTGTCCCCATGAGCCGTGGCATAAGCAGCAGTCACGCAGCGCTGTGGAACCGTGGGGTCCCCTTCAGCAATGAGACATTAGCCTGACGCACATCAGGTGCTAATCTCCAGCTAATGGGGCTTAATTTTACAAATTGTTTTCCTAAGTATCAGACAACATCTTGAGAACGCCACACTGTACTGCACGCCTGTGTACATGATGACTGCATGCAAATGACCGGCCCTGCTCCTGAATAATTCATTCCCACCGCACTGTTTACACCGGAGAGTGAGACTTGACTTGTCTGGCAGATTTTCAACTGCAGCTCCTATTGATAAACTGAGCCCCCGGCGCACAGCTGGCCAGCACGGGGCAGTGGGAGGTGCCCGGCAGAGGGGACGGAGCCTTTATCTCATTGGGTTCCCTGATTCTTCAGAAAACAAATGCCCGTTTGATCTGGTCCATTCTCAGAGACTTAGCTCTGCAATGGTGCTTGCATATCCGCTTTCAAAAGAAACACTCCCCCTTCCCGAGCCGCTTTCATCCTGCCTGCCAGTGCCCTCTGCCGCTCTTTCTTCCCCAAAAGCCTTTTCAGCCTCCTACTTTTGTTGTTGCCTCTAGAAAACAAATAAGAGAAAGACAAGTTGAAAGGGACTGGGAGACAGTCCTCTGAGAGTTCATGGCAGGCGTAGGAGCGAGGCAGGGCGAGGCAGGACGAGGCAGGGCGAGGCAGGGCGAGGCAGGGCGAGGCGGGGCGAGGCGGGGCGAGGCGGGGCGGGGCGGGGCATGGCGGGGCGGGGCATGGCGGGGCTGGGCGGGGCAGGGCAAGGCAGGGCCGGGCACCTCTCTGAGGCCAGCTGGAGAGCGCCTGGTGGTGCACACAGCCCCGCGCGGGGTCAGGGCTGGTTGGCCAGGGGTGGTGATGTAGGACTTCTGGGGCTGGGTGCCTGACACGCAGTGGTGTGGTGGCCTTCATGGACTGGGGTTCCTGGGCGCTCCCTGGGCTGCTCTGTTCCAAGCTGCTTCGTCTGCTCCCTGCCTTCCCACGGGCTCCTGAGCCCAAGTGAGGCTGAGCAGTTCTTCCCATTGTCCAGCCTCCAGCTCTCAGACAGGACTCAGCACTGCACTATGTGGCTGTGGCCATGGCCCGTGACCCACTGACCTCTCCAGCAGTGCCGACCCCTGTGAGCTCCCAGGCCTCCATGCTGCTGGAGGAGTCTGGCCAGGAGTCCCCGCGGCACCTCTGGCACGTCCATCTCCTGGTTGCTGGGCGTTCGGGTCACACTTCCTTTTAGAACTTAGCCCAGTCTCCAGACCACTAGAGGCTACTGGGAGGCCGAGGAGCCATCTCCCAGCCCCAGGGAGCAGACCTCACCCACAAGACACTAATGGGCTTGGATAGGGACATGTCCCAGGGAAAGCCTCTCAGTTGAGGCTCCAGACAGTGCCAGGCTGGGCCATTCATCACCCAACGCCCACTCTGACAGGTGCCACGCTGGGCATCCATCACCCCATGCCCGTCAAGGTGCAGGGGGCGTTGCCTGGTGCTGGAGCCGATGGCTCTGCTGTTACCGAGAGGGAAATCTCCCCCCAGATCCACCATCAGAGCATCTCATGCCTTCGGCAAGAACACGGCGCAGCCGCCAGAAAGTGTATTGGCTTCCTGATAGCGCAATTAGGGGAAACGAGCAGACAGCTGATCAGCTCATCAATTACCCGGTCCTGCAGCTCTCAGACAGGACCCAGCGCCGCGCGGCGTGGAATCAAACATATTGATCCCATCATGGAGGATCCGTTGGACTGGGCGCTGGGGGCCCAAACATGCCCTCTCCCTCATCCCAAGTGTGCTCCTTTGGTGGGTCTCACAAACATTTTTTTTTTTTTTTGCTGCGTTTGGCTTCCACTGTTGGAATTTTATCTTTTTAGATTCATAGAATATTAATCATGGGTAGAGGCTGTCAATTTCCCCTCTTATCTCTAACTGAGATGGCTGTGTGGAATCGCTCTCCGGACTGCTGTTTTATGTCTGCGTCTGTAATAAGAAAATGCTAGATTTCACGTGCCAAGAAGAAAAAAAAAAGCCTTTAAGATGAGTCACTGTTTTCTAACAGTGCCCCTCCGGTAAATCAGCCTCCACAGTGTGCGTCAGCAGGGCCGCTCCTGTCTGAGCACATGCACCTGAACCTGTGGCTTAAAAACATGCAGATGCGGCGAAGTATCACTGGGCGCTAACCAGCTCCTCCCCACACTGGGAGGCAGTTCTAGAAGCACAGACCTTGTCATAAACTAAAGATAAAGTTAACTTTCAAAGGGGAGCAGCCCAGTCCCAGAATCACCTCCTCCCCTCTTGTTGAGACCCTCACAGATCTTCACTCAACATGCAGGCACAGGGGCAGAATTTCCTAAAGATACAAATGGAAAACCTGCTGTCTGAATTTACACTCAGCTCTAGTTAGGAAAAACAGCACGGGTCACACAGGGACGTCAGTATTTCCAGGTAATACGAGTGTGAAAAGCCAGAATCCTGCACGCCCCACTCCGTTTAAGGCTTCCACGGGACACGAGGGCGAACTCACTCCAGCTGGGATGCTTGCCCAGGGCCCGACAGTGCCACTGAAGAACCGAGGTTGTGGCCACAGCCTGCGTCTCCTTCCCCCTCCCACCCAGCCTGGGGTCCGCCCGGGCCAGTGGCACCTTGGCAATTCTGTATGTCTGCGACCAGGACTCACTGTGCACCCACCACTCTCCACCTGCAAAGACTTTATACAGAGAAGCTGGGCGCTGACACCTTGAGAGCCAAGCTCTGTAGCTTCATTTACTCAGCAGTGTGTGCAACAATGTCCACGGAGTACTGCAGCTAATCCTAGGAAATGAAAGGGAGGAGCGGAGAGGAGAGGAGAGGAGCGGAGAGGAGCGGAGAGGAGAGGAGAGGAGAGGAGGAGAGGGGAGGAGGAGAGGGGAGGAAAGGGGAGGGGAGGAGAGGGGAGGGGAGGGGAGGAGAGGAGAGGAGCGGAGAGGAGAGGAGGAGAGGAGAGGAGCGGAGAGGAGAGGAGGAGAGGAGAGGAGCGGAGAGGAGAGGAGGAGAGGGGAGGAGGAGAGGGGAGGAAAGGGGAGGGGAGGAGAGGGGAGGGGAGGGGAGGAGAGGAGAGGAGCGGAGAGGAGAGGAGGAGAGGAGAGGAGCGGAGAGGAGAGGAGGAGAGGAGAGGAGCGGAGAGGAGAGGAGGAGAGGGGAGGAGAGGAGAGGAGAGGAGCGGAGAGGAGAGGAGAGGAGAGGAGAGGAGGAGAGGGGAGGAGGAGAGGGGAGGAAAGGGAGGAGAGGGGAGGGGAGGAGAGGGGAGGGGGGAGACCAGGGGATGGGAGGAAGGGAGGGATCAGTTGTATTTGTCATTTTTTATCTCTGTGTAAGAACTCCTAACACGGCACGCTCAACTCACTGACACAGCATCGCTGGGCACAGCTCAGGAAGGGCTGTGCGACAGTGTCCAGCCACAAGGACACACATGTCCTGGAACCTGCCCTAGGGAGCTCGCTGCGTGGCCACGAGCACACAGTGTGCGTCAAGACACCTGCTTGTCCTCAAGTGTCATGGGCAGCCAAGCTGGATCACGGGAGGGGGACGCTTTGGTCCACCCCCACCACTGCGCAAACACGGAGGGTGGGGCAGCCGGCAGAGCAGGCTTGGACCTTGAGCACCAATGCCTCAAGGGAGACAGACAGAGGACAGGAAGAGTGGGTCAGGGTCAGGGGGCCCTGGAGCCCCTGTGTAAGGCCCTAGCCCACCCTCCCAGGAAGGCAGAGCCCTGCTGGCCCCTACTCTGCAGGTCCCACCTCCTGCGGCTGTGCCAGGGTTCAACCCTAGCCGGAAGGCGGGGAGGAACAACTCTGTACCCCTCAGCTCATTCCCCGGGGGTAGGGGACCAGAATGTTAAGCTCAAGAAATTGATTAGAGCTGTAGGAAACATTGATCTTCATAACCTGAAGGCAATCACTTAATATATAAAAATAAAATGTATCAGGCTTAAATCAGGGCAGGAAAATTCAATCCAGCTGGTGAAAAGCAATAGAAGATGGAAGAAATATAGCAACTGAAACGTAGGAGCTAGGCGGAAAGAAGGCAGGCATCAAAAAGCTGCAGTCAGTATAAAGGTGACGAATTCCTCCCTGGCAAGGCAGACTCCAGAAGCACCGAAGGAGAGAGAATGTTGCAACAATAATTAAAGAATATTTTGAGGAGCAGGAATCCAAAGGCAGCCAGTGCAGCATTTTCAATTTCAGGTAAAACCTTAATCATTGCAACAAGAAGTTGCATGGTCACAAAAGGAGCCACTCTGAACTTCGAGACAATGAACGTTGGCCTGTGTTCGTGCGGGCGACACCTGAGGGCCAGGGCCCTGAATGACCAGAAAACAAACAGTGTTGAACTTGAAAATCTAGGAAAAAATAAACTCAAAAGACAAATAAGGAAACAGATATGAAATACAAGGACAGAGGCGATGAAATCTAGAGCCTAAAGCAACGGAGTTCAACAATCAGCCATTGGTTCCCCAAAACACCAGTGGATAAAATAATAGAGTGTCTACCATTTTCTTCAAGGCAACGAAGTGTCAGATATTGGTTGAGGTTTAAATGACTGAGCCAGCACTTATAAATTTTAAGCCGCATGAGGCCTATCATGATTCTTTCAGTTTTTATATACTTGGAACCTTACACAATCGAAACCTAAAAACAGCTCTCCCTTTGAAAGTAATAGCAGAGTTAAACAGCTGCTGTAAATGCACGGCACAAATAAATGAGATACAACGTCAGGGTGGAAAAACAGCCACGGAAAATGCAACGTTAATTGATATTTCAGTAGACGATTTCCAGAGAATGTTGCAAGTATGTTTTAAAGAATTCACCCAACATTTACAACTTACACGAAAAACAAATGCTCAGAAATAGCTGGGGTGACTCTGGGAGATGAATGCCATCAGGGACGATTTATTAGCGAAATCAAGCCAGAAATATACTCCTACTGAGGCTAGACAAGGTCACTCGCCACGTTCCCACCGAGACCGTCCGCCAGCACCGGCACAGGAAATGTCTTGTTGAAGGACACCCAGAACGTGCAGAAGAGGCAAAAACGAAAGCAGGTGTTAAGCATAACCAACACACACACAGAAGAATCAGACGGCACCACGTTTAAGCACCACACACAGCAGCAGGTGTTCGACCTAGCTAGCGGTCAGGACGCCAAGTGTGGTCCCGCGGTCATACTGCAGGGCTTGACCTGTCCTGAACCTGCGCCAGCTGACGGCTCAGACGCCAAGCTCCCTGTCACCCTGGAAGGCAGCAGGTGGCAGCTCGGGCACTGGGGTCCCTGTCACCCATAGGCGACACCTGGAAGGAGTCCCTGGCCCCAGCTCTATCCTGCCCCAATCCAGCTGTTGTCAACATTTGTGAGTTTACCATTGGGAGGATCTCTCTCTCTCTCTCGTCTTCCTTCTATTTCTCTATTTGTATCTTTTGTCTGTTCTTAAAACCAATGTATTAATTGATTCCTAAATCTAGATACTAAACATGTCAACCTGATTCCCTACTGGAACAGAATGAAGCAGAAGACCCGGGGGGAGTGGTGATGACGGATGACGCGATGCGATGCACCAACATGCCTGGCATCAAAGTGTGCCCACCCGGGGTCTGCACTGCTGCATGGCAGTAAAGCCCAGGCAGCAGTGGCACCCCACGTGGGCACCAGTCCGTGCCCCGCCTGCTCCATTTCCAATGCAGCTCCCAGCTGGTGGCCTGGAAAAGGTGGCTGAGCACTGGGGCCCTGCCACCATGTAAGAGGCTCTGGTGAGACCCCTGGCCCCCGTCAGGCCTCCCCTGGCCCCCTCCGTCCCCGATCTGGCCCCCACCTGGCCCAGCACTGTCACTGCCCTCTGGGGAACAAACCAGCAGACAGAAGATCGCTCTCTCTCTCTCTTCTCTCTCTCTCCTCTCTCTCTGCATTTTTCTCTCTCTGTGACTCAGAATCCAAAATAAATCAAGAAGTCTTGTTCAAAAACATGAACACTTACAGAAGCAAATGCTCTAAAATTAATTAATTCATGTTTAAAAACCAGCTGCTCGGCACCACACATGGGCGCCGTGGCAGCCCGGGCTGCTTTTCCTTGAGGTGGTCACCAGATCGGCTGGACTGGGCACACACAGAGGATGGAACGGACCAGGTGATAACCCCACCTGGCGGCCAGCTGTGAGGCCCCGGCTGCATACGCCCGAAGTAGTAAGACTGCAAATGGGAACTTCAGGAGCCAGAATCAGTGGGGGCTGGGCACTGAGTCAAAGTAGGAAGGGGAGCCCACGCTCGGGTGGCTGGACGGGCAGGTCATGCCGCAGAGGCGCATGGCAGTGTCAGGGTGGCTATGCGTTCGGCTCTGGTCATGGAAAGCTTGGAGCGAGTCGCCAAGGTGCTGTCAGACACGGTGGACACGCAGGAAGGTGTGAGAGGTGTCAGCCTTCCCTCAGAATGCCCCACAGAGAGTGCCAGGCCCAGCTGCCGGGATCCCCGTGAACAAGACCCCATGGCTCCACGTGGTCTGGAGACTGAAGTCTTCCAGTCTGACTGCTCACACGGAGGACAAACACGTGCTTGGAGTGGCAGCAATAACCGCCCCTCACAGCCGTGAGCGGACTGGAGAGGACGTGAGGCACACCAGCCTTGCCCACTGTGCAGGCGGCAGGCAGCAGGTGCCAGCAGATGTCTGCACAGACCCACCCTTACCAAGCCGTAACCCCCGTGCCCTCCTGTCGCTTGCGAGATGGCTGCTGCTCAGCATGTGGTCGTGTGCCACAGAGGATCTCCCCTGCCTGGCACAGGGAGCTCGAGCCCGCCCACAGCCTTAGGGACAGACGTCAACTGGGGTGGTGGCACTCGCACAGCAAGGAGGATTGTGCGCTGCGGGCCAGGGCATCTCTGATGGGTTTCCCTGGAGCCGCCGCTTGTTGCCTCACTAGACAAAGCTAGGTATGTGTCACAGGGAGGCTGGCGGCGGGTTGGCTGTTCTGCCTTAGTGCTGAAAATATCACAAGCCGTGCCCGCAAGCCGTCCATTCCAGCGTGTGTGCTCGTGGGTGTTCACCAGCGGGGGCCATGGCTTTTCCAGCCGCCACGCAGAGAACCTGAACCGGAGGCTGAGAGCTTGGTGGGCACTCGGTTGCTTGTGCAGCCTCCACCAGGGAACTGCTGTGTCAGGGAGGCCACAGGCTGGAGGGGAGTTCTGGGCAGGCGCGTGGTAGCTGCCCTCCAGGGCTGACCCTGAGGGCAGTGCTGGGCCACAGCCATGCTGTCCTTGCTGACTGTAATCCTGCTCTTTGTTGGGGCAGGAGGGGGTGGAAGAGGCATGGCTGGAGCCTGGCAGAGTCCTTGAACTGGGACGGGCCTCACAGGGCATCTGAAGCCCCCACCAGAGCAGCATCTGGCTGTAAGACCAGCTCAGCATGGCTGTGGCTGGAGCCAGGAAGTGGGAAGATGTGAGTGGCTCCCATCTGTGTAGCCCGCATCTGTGCCTGGACTAGGCTTCCAGTGAGTGTCCATGGTGCTGAGTGGGGCAGCATCCAGTCAGAGGATGGACCAGGCCTGCTCCTCCGGCAGATGGCGCCTGATGGGGACTGGCTCTGGGAGCCCTGAGGATGGGCAGCAGAGAGATGGTGGACAGACACATGCTGAATGAAGGATGGACAGCAGGGCTGATGAAATCAAACAAAATCAAGGCACATGTTCTCTCTCTCTGAGACTGGCAAGGGCCTTCTCCCAGGCAGTGTGCACAGGCCCCTGTGAGCAGGAAGGGCTGTCCCCCGGGGCAGCGTGCACAGGCCCCTGTGAGCAGGAAGGGCTGTCCCCCGGGGCAGCGTGCACAGGCCCCTGTGAGCAGGAAGAGCTGTCCCCGGGGCAGCGTGCACAGGCCCCTGTGAGCAGGAAGGGCTGTCCCCCGGGGCAGCGTGCACAGGCCCCTGTGAGCAGGAAGGGCTGTCCCCCGGGGCAGCGTGCACAGGCCCCTGTGAGCTGGGGAGGGTGGACCCTGAGCATGCTCAGAGGCAGCAGGTGGAGACCCCAGCTCAGCCATGCCTTGTCTCCCTCTGGTCACTGCAAAGCGGGTTCACAGCCACAGTCAGGGAGGTAAGGCCTGCTTCCAGGGAGGACCAGAGGTCACTCACTGCCCTGCTTGCCGTGCTGACCTTGGCCGGGGCAGTGGACACTGGCCCAGCTCCATCAGCTAAGTGCTGCAGAGCCCCGGGAGCAGGCTTCCGTGACAGAAGTCAGCGCTGTCTCCTTATTGGCGTATCCATTGCAAATAACCTGGTGCTCATTCATGTCACACCAGAACTCCCCCCAAGCGCCCAGGAGCTGCCACGGTTGACGCAGAGTGGCACCAGCGCTGTGGTATGTGATGAAGCCCTGGCCCCCCAAACGCCTAAGAAATGAGCTAATAACAGCTTCCATCAATTGTACCTGTTCCCGGTGCTGTCCCCAGGGCGGGGGCTGGCTGTCACGGCACTCTTCCGAGCAGAGCATGCTCGCTGTGCAATGCCTGCAGCTGTATGTCTGCCAGCAGTGTGGTTTCCATGGAAAGCTCACTGAATCCAGTCTGAGGAGAGGCGAGGGGCGGCTCCACGGAGAACTGAGAACAATGGTCTCCGTGTCTCCTTGGCACACGGTGCCACAGTCAGAGGACAGCTTAGCCAGACACCGTAGTGAGCAGGCAGTGTGGGCGTCCACTTCCCTCATCCCTTATGACCAAGGTCAAGAGAGAGAAGAGAGCGGGGAGCTGCATGGCAATGGGAAGTCCCTCTCCTGCAGGAATGGGCCTGTCTGCAGCCCAGGGCACCAGTAATGCCATCTGCACTGCCAACCCAGTCCAGCACAACAGTGGCCTTGCCATCTTGAGGGATGGTAGCGGGGGAAGTAGCTGCAGGCCCATTACAGGAGGTGTGACTCCTTACGCCTTGTAAGAGGGCCTGGGCACGGAGGGCGGCCCCTGTGCACGTGGCCTGCAGGGCAGCGGGCTCTGGGCACGGAGGGCGGCCCCTGTGCACGTCGCCTGCAGGGCAGCGGGCTCTGGGCACGGAGGGCGGCCCCTGTGCACGTGGCCTGCAGGGCAGCGGGCTCTGGGCATGACGATTTGATAGGTGACTCTGGTGGGAGCAGCTGGGATGTGACAAGAAGCAACAGAACCTAGGCCTGACAGGCAGGGGTGACTGGGCAGGAGCCCATACAGACCCTTCCCCTATTCCTGCATCTCAGGCCTCCCAGCCTGCTGTCCCAGCTCAGCGGCTCCCACTGAAGGGCCCCAGCCGTGGCACGGGAGAGCGTGGCTCCCACTGAAGGGCCCCAGCCGTGGCACAGGCGTGCATGAGGGTCCGCACACATCTGTCCCTCCCCCTGCCAGCTTATTTCTTGCTAAGTCTGTCTCACTGCTGTTTTCCTCCACTCCCTCTGTGACAAGCGAGAAGGGGCACCAGGGCCTCTGTGAGAACAAGATGGGAAACCGGACTCAAGCTAATCCGTTAGACAGGAGACACTGCCCCAGAACATGAGGCCATGGTTGTCAGGGACCTGGCGGCTCCCACACCCAGAGGTAACTTCCCTGTGCTTTCTAACAAAATGCAAGACACACAGCAACAGGTGTGTGTGTGTGTGTACAGCTCAGAGGGGCATCTGTGAGTGTTGGTGTGTACATGTGTGTATGTGTGTGTGTGTATTCTCCTAATGAGCTTGTCAGCACAGCCAAGTGCGAGTACCCTGACATGTTCCTGGAGTGGTCACAGCCCCCCGACTCCCACTGGGAGAGTTCACTCACACTGAGAAGTGTAGCTCCTTCTGTCTCCTCTGCGGGGGCAGCCGCACCCATGAAGGCTGCTTGCCATCTGATGGAGAGGCGTCATCCTTGGGGACACTCGACAGCTGTGCTGCAAGGCCGAAGGGATGTGAAGTCATTACGGCTGTGTGCCCTGGCAGTCTGACACCGGCTTCTATGAAGAGCAGCTTCAGCTGGCTGAGGGGGTTTTCTAGGAACCGCTCGCACCGGCTCTGGGTATAAAGCGTTTGATGATAGTTTGTCGGAGATTTATCAAACGGCTGAGCTGCTTTTTCTTCTGCAGATTCCAGCAGACAGGTGCGGGCTTGGTTCTTGATTTTTTTCATTTTCTTCCCATATCTTCTTGGAACGGCGGCTGGAATGCTTTGCCTCTGGCCGACTCAGCCGTGCCATGCTGGCAGGGGTCCTGAACATGGGGTTCAAGGCCCACTCCCTCCTGGGCCAATAGGAGCACCTGTGTTCCCCAAGCCAGTGCCTGGCCCTTGGGCCAGCAGTTGCAGCTCTCCCTGGGCCCACACTGGGTTCCTGGGGCCGTGGACGGTCACTGATGTCCATGTGTGCTGGGTAGAGCTGGGCAGAGCTGGGCAGACGCTGGGCAGACGCTGGGCAGAGCTGGGCAGAGCTGGGCAGATGCTGGGCAGACACAGGACAGAGCTGGGCAGAGGCTGGGCAGATGCTGGGACAGTGATGGGTTTGAGTTTTGGGTTCTGGAAGAGCACAGCCTTAGTGTTGAAATCTGTTTCTTGTGTGGGGAGGCTTGTGGGCAAAGCCCACATCCACACACTTCACTAAGAATTAAGCTTTGCAGGCCCGACGTGATAGCAGTTAAAGTCCTCACCTTAAATGCACCGGGATCCCATATGGGTGCCGGTTCTAATCCCGGCTGCTCCATTTCCCATCCAGCTCCCTGTCTGTAGCCTCAGAAAGCAGTCAAGGACAGCCCAAAGCTTTGGGACCCTGCACTCACATGGGAGACCCGGAAGAGGCTCCTGGCTTCGGATTGGCTCAGTTCTGGCCGTCCCTGCTGCTTGGGGAGTGAATCACCAGATGGAAGATCTTTCTCTGTTTCTCATCCTCTCTATATATCTGCCTTTCCAATAAAATAAATAAATTTTTAAAAAACTTCAAAAAGAATTAAGCTTTGCACCACGCCACTGGAAGTCTGAAACCTCGTCAAGCAAGCCCTTGGCCGTGGGAAAGCACCTGATGGGCCGACGTGGTGACACAGCAGGCCAGGCAACACCTGCAGCACCAGCATCCCACATCACAGCGCTGACCTGAGTCCCGGCTGCTCCACTTCTCACCCAGCTTCCTGCCTATGTGCCTGGGAAAGGAGAGGATGAACCAAGCGCTTGGGCTCCTAACCTCGCGTGGGAGACCCAGGTGAAGCTCCTGGCTCCTGGTTTGGGCCTGACCAAGCAGCCGTCTTGTGAGTGAATCACACTGTGGAAGATGTCTCACGCTCTGTCACTCTTTCAAATAAATAAAATAAATTAAAAATAAGAGATGTGTTAGGCAAAGTATGTCTTAGCCACATTGGTTGGTGCTCCTTGGGCCCCTGGGGATCGAGGGCAGGTGACCCCAGTTCTTTTGTGTTACTATTGTCCCTTTCTTGGGGTGCCCAAGGCAGGTGACCCTGGGTTCTTGTGTGTTGTCACACCTTTCTCGGGGTGCCCAAGGCAGATGGCCCTTCTCCCAGGGCCCTCCCCACACCTGAGGTGTGACTTGTTATCCAGAAACTCAGCCATGTATTTTATGCTTTCCAACTTTCTAAAATGTATTAAAGCTAAGAATTACTGTCCACTGCATGCAGTTTTTACTCACATAAATTTGTCAACAATTTGTGCCGTGAAGCTACATAAAACGTAAACCGTAAATCTGTGTGATCTTCTCTGAGAAGCAATACACAGGCGTCTACACAATTGCCGAGCTGGGCGGAGACCCTCCTGGCCACTGTGAACACACTGAGCTACGGTGGGACGCCGGGGAGCCCGCCCTGTGCTGCTGGTCCCTGCACCCGGGGCAGTGGGGCGGGAGGCAGAGCGGACGTGCAGTGCTTGGGCCCCGGGCCCTTCTCCCAGCCCACACACCTGCCCAGGGCTACATGGAGCCTGCATCTGCCACGGGGTTGTCACCACGCACTCATGTCACAATCCTTTCCCTACCAAATAACATGAAAGCAGCATGGCCATGAACTTGAATTTCAGAAGCAAAGTGGGCTAGTGGACCGTTTAAAATGCCCATTCTATCCCTGATAAAACGCTGGCTATCACAGAAGCAAAGTGGGCTAGTGGACCGTTTAAAATGCCCATTCTATCCCTGATAAAACGCTGGCTATCACAGAAGCAAAGTGGGCTAGTGGGCCGTTTAAAATGCCCATTCTATCCCTGATAAAACGCTGGCTATCACAGAAGCAAAGTGGGCTAGTGGGCCGTTTAAAATGCCCATTCTATCCCTGATAAAACGCTGGCTATCACAGAAGCAAAGTGGGCTAGTGGGCCGTTTAAAATGCCCATTCTATCCCTGATAAAATGCCGGCTATCACAGAAGCAAAGTGGGCTAGTGGGCCGTTTAAAATGCCCATTCTATCCCTGATAAAACGCCGGCTATCACAGAAGCAAAGTGGGCTAGTGGGCCGTTTAAAATGCCCATTCTATCCCTGATAAAACGCCGGCTATCACAGAAGCAAAGTGGGCTAGTGGGCCGTTTAAAATGCCCATTCTATCCCTGATAAAACGCCGGCTATCACAGAAGCAAAGTGGGCTAGTGGGCCGTTTAAAATGCCCATTCTATCCCTGATAAAACGCTGGCTATCACAGAAGCAAAGTGGGCTAGTGGGCCGTTTAAAATGCCCATTCTATCCCTGATAAAACGCTGGCTGTCAATCACAGAAGTGGCCGGTTTGTCAAGGGGGTCCCATTTTGTTGTTGTGTTCACTACACAACGTTGTTGGAAACTTGCAACACCCTGGGGCTTGTGCCTGGACAGGCTGGGACGCACTCTGGCCCCTGTGTGTCCTTCCACCGGCAAAAAGATAAACTGAGTCACGACCCTTCCTCAGGCGTGCTTTCAAGACTGCTTGTCACATGCTACGACACGCTGAGTGTGCTGCCGGAATGATGCATGGATGTGGTACTGTTCCACGCTCACCAACATCCGTGGAAGCACAGCATCTGCCGTGTGCGGTCAGAGGCAACATGCAAGCCGGGCATCGAGTCGCAGGAGTTGGCACGAGCAACATGGCCCTGGCTGGAAAGCTGCTGACAGGCTGTGCACAGCCGTGTCCCCGCAGCCTGAGCTCTGAGCAGGCATGCTAACCAGGAGCGCGTGTGGGAGCGGAAGGATTTCCAACATGGTGCCGCTTACACTGGTCTCAGTCAGCAGGCTCCTCAGGCAAACCGTGTGTCCAGGACGGCTCCTCTGAGCCCCTCAGCCACGTTCTGAGAAGAGAATCCTGGGAGCTCTGACTCCACAAGTCCCTTTTCTTGTGAATTCACACTGCTGTGTGCCTCAGCCCTCCTGTTCACGCACATGGTACACCTTCCCGCTCAGACTTGCAAGGTGAGCGCGTGCGGTTCTTTCCTTACACAGTTTACTGCATCTTTTTTTTCATTTCTCTCAGACACGGCTTCTAATGTGTGATGTTAATGTTACTTAGTCTCCAGTCCAGATAAAATCAGAACAGTGCCTTCTTCCCACTAGTGTTTTCTCAATATACCTTTTGTTCAAACTACAAGCATTCTGTCATCCTAATATTTTTCTGATAACGACAAACTATAGCAGCAGTATATGCTAATATCCTTCCCTCAAAGGTGATACCTGCTTGTTCATTCAGAATAGTGCCTTCGATTTCTACGATAATTCTTCGGCTTCTGTTTGAATGTTGTGATTGGGGGGACTATAGGACAAGCTCTTATTCAAAGGTTCGTGTTTCTTTTACCAGTTGTGCGTGTGTCCTCCGTTCTGTAAATGGTGGGGACAGGTGAGTGCCGAGGCCTCCCGACATCGTCCAAGGTCCAGGGTCGAGGCCAGCCATGTCGCCTGTCCTTGAGCCCTCGGTCTGCCCTGCCTCTCCTCCGGGGCTGAGATCCCTGCACACTGGACCCTGAGACGCTGGTCATTTTCTGTGGATGCAGGGGGAAGATTGTCACCTCAGAGGAGACGGGTCCCTCAGACCTGGGGGAGACTCCCCTTTGGTCGGGCGTGGGATGCTGGTACTCAGAAGAAGATGTGATCCCTGCCTGGGTCTCCATGAGGAGGGCATGGGGACCTCGGCCCCTCGCCCACAGTGGGGGACTGGGGTCCACTCTGTGAGCAGGTGAGAGCGTGGAGAGGGAGACGGGAGTGGGGTACAGAGGCTGCTCTGGTTAGGAATTCTCGCAGTGAAGCACACACCCCCTGCAGGCTTCCCTCCCACCAACCCAGGTCCAGTCAGCATCTTCCTCCACACAGTGCCTCCTCCTGGCGACACACAGCACAGCATGTGGCTCCAGGGCCAGGCACCTGCAGCTCGGATCCTCGCAGGTGGCACGTGACCGCCTTACCCCATGACTGCACACGCATGAGCAGAGGAAGGTGGGGTCTGTCTCTCCCTCCTCTCCCGGCGTGAAGCTGCACACCCAGGACCCCACCACCTCCCGTGGCTCCCCCTCCCACACCAGCACTTCGGAGGCAGGGCTTCCAGATGGAAACCTAAGAAGACACAGATATTCAGTTCACAGCAGCCAAGAGGGTCAACGCACACGCAGTCCACTCACTCGTTCTCCATAGCCTGCCTGGAGCTCATGACAACCTGCTTGTACCCTGGGATCCTCAGAAACATCGGACCAGTGGGCCATCGGTCACACCCCAGGTCACCCCTGTCTGAGAGCCGGGTCCTTGGTCACACCCCAGGTCCACCCGTCTGAGAGCCGGGTCCTTGGTCACACCCCACATCCACCCCTGTCTGAGAGCCGGGTCCTTGGTCACACCCCGGGTCCCCCCTGTCTGAGAGCCGGGTCCTTGGTCACACCCCAGGTCCACCCCTGTCTGAGAGCCGGGTCCTTGGTCACACCCCAGGTCCACCCCTGTCTGAGAGCCAGGCCCTTAGTCACACCCCGGTTCATCCCCCGCTCTGAATGTTGCACACCTGGGCAGTTGAATCTCCCACCTCCCACCTGTCTGTGCCCAGAACAGTCAACTCATAGCTCAACAGCAATGAGAGGATGTTGCTGACCAGCAGCAACACTACCTACGAGGCACACTCTGAGGGCCTGGGAAAAGCCAGAACCACAACCGGACCCCTGATTGCCGAAAGTGGCTGCTTCTACACTCTTTCTCTGCTGCTTTTCTCCCCGTTCTCCTAGTAGCCTTATTGCTTTTGTAAACCCTCTCTGCCTTTTTCCCCCCCCCCGTACACCTTAGCTTTTCCATCCGAAGATCTTAGCTTTCCTGCCCCTCTCTGCTGCCCCGTTCTTGTTCCGTCATTCTTCTCCCGGTCTTTCTCCGTGTCCCTCTTACAGTGTTTGGCGGCTGCTTTTATACCGCTCTCCACCAATCACTTCTCCCCGTGGGTCCATTGGCACTACCTGATAGGCCAGTAGCAATGACATAATTGCAGCGAGGGCATCAGCCTATCCCCATGACTTCCTGTTTACCTGCTGGCGAGACCAACCCTGCCTCCTGGCCCCAGGCCAGCCGCAGTCTTGCGATAGCCTTTCCTACTCCTGGGAGCGGCTTCGGCACCCCGCTCCCCACAAGAGGAGACCAAGGGACTGGGTTAAATTGGTCCCAAACACTTCTTAATGACACCTGGATTGGGGTAATGAGGACATTCTCCATTGATAACTTCTGTTTGATTAGGAAATTGTAAAAATTAAAGCCCTCTACCCTTGTGGATTAAGCTGCAGATGCCTACCTGTAAAATGCCCCCTTTCCTTTCATTCTAGGCAAAGGGTCTGCGTTGTCCAGGCTCTGGGCATTTCCTGCTGGACACTTCTGGGAGCTGGCGTTTGTGGCACAAGGGGTGCCCCTTGTTTTCCTCCCAAGTGTCGTTCTCCCTTCCAGCAAGGCTGGGGAGGATCGCCCTGCCCGCTCGCCGGGCCATGGCCTACAAGGCAGTCTAGAATCCGCACGGCCCTGAGCCTGGAACACGTACCTACAGTTCCAGGCACTCGGCCTCAGCAGACCAAAGAAGGCAGAGAGAAGAGGCAGTAGGGGCCCACACAGGCTTGCGGGGTGCTAGGAGCTTCCTCTTGTGGTTGGCAGGTCGCAGCCTAGGAGCTGGGCACAGCTGGGTGAAGCCGCTAGGGTGCTCCTCTCCCTGAGGCACCCAAACCCTTCTGGCACCCTGCTGGTGCCCTTCTGTGGTCTCTGACCTCCATCATATGCTGTCCCAACAATGCCTATCCAGCATCACTTCCCAGGTCTTGAGCTGTCTTTGCTATGTTCAGTGGCCCCGAGCTGAGCCTGCCCTACAATTCAAACCACTGCAGGCTACTCCTTCCAGCACAGGTCTACTCAATCTAACTCAGCAAGGTTGGGAAACAAGCTATACCTGCTCCGATGCCAAAGCCCACAGGCACGGCAGAGCCACACCTGCTCCGACGCCGCAGCCCACAGGCACGGCAGAGCCACACCTGCTCCGACGCCGCAGCCCACAGGCACGGCAGAGCCACACCTGCTCCGACGCCGCAGCCCACAGGCACGGCAGAGCCACACCTGCTCCGACGCCGCAGCCCACAGGCACGGCAGAGCCCTCACCACACCTGTGTCACTAGGGCCCCAAGAGCTAGAGCTGTGAGATAACCCATTGGTGTCTTGCTGGGCACCGTGATGACAGAGGCCCAGCAATGGTTGGGTTTCTTCCTGGCTAACCATGGAGACCCAATCCATAAGATGTGACTGTGCAGAGCCAATCCTGGTCCACTGAGCAGCTGGACTGCTTCCAGTCCGTCAGGCAGGTTTTGAGTGATGGGAAGAGCCAGGTGGTGAGGCGCATGGTGTCACCTATGCAGTGGCTCCCACAAGCACAGCTTGGGGCTGCCTACCTGCCCAGTCCTCTTCCCCTCATGGAGGAATGGCCTCGGAGACCGCTCTGCTTTGGGGCAGATGCCTGTGTGTCCACTCCGGCCACAGGGCGGAGGAGGTCCAGGTGTTGGCGTCACCCTCCGTCTGTTCTACAAACTGCCCTGGTCATGGCATACTTGCCGGACGGGTACAGTCCCTTGTGGTCCCCTCAATGGAGGTAGGATGGTACCAAGTGCTTCGTTAGCATCGGCCAGGGGCACAGGGACATGAGGCACAAACCCCCTGCTAGAGGAGTGGATTGTGAGTCCCTAGATGGGGTCCCCCATGTATGATGCCATAAGCCCCCCGTGCTCCCCAGAACACAGCTCTCCTCTCCTTGGCTCGGGGAGAGCCATCATCTTCCTCAACTCTACTTCCGTCTGTCTCAGGGTCCCACGAGGAAGCCCCCTTGGGCTCTGGACACTGTTCCTGCGGACACAGGACTTGGCATCAGCATGGCCGTGTCACAGCACTGTGCCTTCTGTGTCCTCACAGCCGTGGCCAAGTCCCCGTGACGCTCTCACTTTCACACAGGACTTGGCATCAGCATGGCCGTGTCACAACACTGTGCCTTCTGTGTCCTCACAGCCGTGGCCAAGTCCCCGTGACGCTCTCACTTTCACACAAGTCTCGTCTCCTGTCATCTGTGTCCAGGCCAGATTGTCTCATCAGCATCCCACAGCCAGGAGGTGGAGCTGCACCTGCACCAAGCCCTTCCTGATCCTGAGTCCCCGCTGGGCTTCTCCCCAAGGCAGGCAGACCCTGAGTTCCCCATGGGCTTCTCCCCAAGGCAGGCAGACCCCGAGTCCCCGCTGGGCTTCTCCCCAAGGCAGGTGGTGCCATGAGCAAGGAAGCGGCTTCCTGTACCTTGCCATGCACCTTGCTCCTGCTGGCGACACCGCAGTCACCAGTACGAGACACACAGGAGCTCTAGAGGGGTGGTCAGGAGAGACCCAGCCTGCTCACTCCCCGCGGGCGGGAGAGGCAGGCATGTGCCGCCGGGTGGGGCCGACCAGAGTGAGCAGGAAGGATGCGATTTTCCCTCTCCTAGGACCCACATACTGTGCCTTCCTTAGGAAATGGTGCCCTGGGTGCCAGCCTTCACAGGTCAAGATTAGACTTCGTGACTTTCACATGCGGGGTCGCCCTCCGTTTGGGGCAGCTGGCCCCCACATTCGCTTCTCTCCCCAGCACCTGGGCTGGGGAGTTTGTCCACTTCAGACCTGTCCAACGCTGCATGAGTGTAGCATTGCACGGCCGACCTTGGCGCTGTGGCCTGTAGCCGGGGCTAGTGACCGGCCCCAAGCTGGACGCTGTCATTTTTCTCTATGGCGGAACAACTGCCCATGGGTCAATGACATAGCTGTCCCTGCGGCTCCTGCCTCAGGAGCTGCTGAACAGATCGGAAATGAGAGTGGAGTTGTCCCCTGGGAGCCCTGCTGCAGCAGCTTCGCCCCACTCCCCCGGGCGTCGGCTCACGCGGAAATGTCATGTGTGGGGTCCACACAGCAGCCTGTGACCAGAACCAAGGCACGGGTGAGAGTGTGTCGCCCAGGGGGTGTGGCCCCACTGTCCGCTTGATTTTCTTCTCAATAGTTGTAGACGTTAACCAGCATAACTGTCACGGTCACTTTAACATGTGATCCCTTTTGTAAAGCAAGGATTTTTCTATTTTAAAGTCAGAGTTACAAAGAGACAGGAAGAAGCCTTTCCTCCACTGGCTCACTCCCCAAATGGCTGCAATGGTCAGAGCTGGGCCAGTCCACAGCCAAGAGCCAGGAGCTGCTTTCAAATCTCCCACATGGGTGCACACACCCAAGGATTCAGGCCGTCCTCTGTTGCTTTTCCAAGTGTATTAGCAGGGAGCTGGATTGGCAGTGGGACACGACCCAGGTTCCCTGTGGGTTCTAGTGCCAGCCTCACCCACCATGCCACAGCACTGGATCCACGGCACCCCTTGCACCTCTTTCAATCCAGTCTTTGTGCTCGCGTGACCCACAGGCAACGCAGACAGAGCAGGCCCTGCCGCTCTCCCTGCAAGCGAGTGAAGCCCACCTAAGCTGGGCAGAATCCACAGAATGGGAAAGCTCACCGGAGTCCAGGGGAGCAGCTGCACCAGCGACTTCTCCCAACTTCCTCCTCCTCCTCCTCTTCATCTTCTCCTTCTTAAGATTTATTTATTTATTTGAAAGTCAGTTATAGAGAGACAGACGCCGAGAAAGACCTCTCACCCTTGGCTTACTCCCAGATGGCTGCAGCAACTCAGCTAGTGGCACCAAGGCCTGGGCTCTGGCTCCCTCTCTGGGGGTTTGTGTCTGGCTGTGAAGTGACTCAGGGGCTTGGGGTCCAGCAGAAAGAGGGGTGCAGCTTGTGCCCTGGCCAGGCGGAGTGCTGGGTGTGGTGGAGGCGCCAGGCCTTTGGCCAGCCACGGCCACTCGGCCTCCTGCCTGGGCAAGGGCAAAACAGCCCTTGCAGCCCCAACTCTGCCTCAGCCGCGGAGCCTCTGTACCACCACCCCCGATCGCTGTGTGCCTGGGATGCAGGGGCAAGCACAGGGCTGGCTGCGGCCCAGCCTCGCTCACAGCTCTGGGGACACCCAGGCCATCAGCCCTGCATCCATGCAAGGGGACTTCCTCGAGGCCTGAGGGTCACGGGGTGGACGCCCGCAGGTCCTGCTGTTCCAGCACTGTCTGCACCTCGGAGGACACGTGTGGTCACTGAGAAGCAGGCATTGTCATGCTGTGCCCACCACCCACAGAACTGCTGGCTAAAGGGGCCCCACTCCTTTCTGGGACCCCTCAGTCACCTGGGCTGGGCTGCATACTGTGTGCAGAGGGCAGCCTGGACGGGGGGAGCCCACGTGGAAGCTGTCCCTGACCTCCCAGGCCAAGGGGGTTCTCAGTATCCATGAACCTCCAGAGGACCCTTGCTGTAGCCAGGCCCAGCCCCTGCCCAACCCCTGCCCCAGCCCCTGCTCAGTCCCTGCCCCTGCCCGACCCCTGCCTCGGCCCCTGTCCTGGCCTCGGCCCAGTCCCTGCCCCAGCCCCTGCCCAGTCCCTGCCCCTGCCCGGCCCAGCCCCTGCCCCAGCCCCTGCCCAGTCCTTGCCCCTGCCCAGCCCAGCCCCTGCCCCAGCCCCTGCCCAGCCCCTGCCCCGGTCCCTGCCCAGTCCCTGACCCTGCCCATGCCTGGCCCCTGTCCTGGCCTCTGCCCAGTTCCTGACCCTGACTGGCCCCAGCCCCTGTCCAGTCCCTAACCCTACCCAACCCCTGCCCCGGCCCGTCCTGGCCTCTGCCCAGTCCCTACCCCTGCCTGGCCCCGGCCCCTGCTCAGTCCCTGCCCCTGCCCATGCCTGGCCCCTGACCGGCCCCGGCCCCTGCCCAGTCCCAGCCCTTGACTGGCCCCGGCCCCTGCCCAGTCCCTGCCCAGCCACAGCCCCTGTCCCGGCTTCCCATGGGCTCGCCAACATTGACCACAGTGGTAAGCTTTCGCAAGCTAGGATTGCCAATTACTTCTTATTTCCTTTATAATGAGTGTATATTTAGCTTAACTGTGTAAAAGAATGGCAAATAATTGAATTACTGAGGCCATTGCCCTACACATCCTAGAAGCTCAATAAACTCTTTAATTGAATACATCCATACTTGTGTTTGAGCCCCAAGAACACTCAGAACATCGCAGGCGGCTGGCGGGTGCAGGTGGGCAAGGCGGGGCACAGGAGTGAGCTGGGCAGGTGCCACTGTGTTCCTGGACACTGGGATCTTGAAGGTGACCCGACTGTGGCCAACAGTGGTCATCACCCAACATCACGGCAGGCCTGGAATGCAGAGGGCCAGGGCCCTGGGTATTGTCAATGGGTTGTCTCTCCAGGAAAGATGCCCATGCCCATGGCCTGCTGGACCCTAAGCCCAGAGAGTTGATCACACCTATTCTGGATGTTTCTGTCAGTATTTGGGGTGCAGCTGACATTGAAGCTCTGGGCCCTGAGCAAAGCCAGTTGTCCTTCCTAATGTGGGAAGATCTTGCGGAGCCGACTCCTGACCCCACTGCCCTGCCCTGCCCCCGCTTGAGCTGCCGGCCCCACCTGCAAGCCTGGACTTCCAGGTTGTACCGTGGGCGGTACAATGAGTCTCTGTACAAACATTCCCTAGGCTCCTCTGGGCCACTGTTACATGTGCATCCTGGGTTCCTCTAGGCCACTGCACCTGTGTGGCCTGGTGCTCCTATGGGCCAGTGTACACATTTGTCCTGGTGTTCCTCTCTCCATACATGTCCCACAGGTCTCTGCTCACATGCCCACATGCCCTGGGCTTCTCTGCACACATGTGCTCTGGTGCTTTTCTGGGCACACATGCCCCAGGGTTGTACCCCTCAGGCAGGCCCTGTGTGTGGGCTGGGGTGAGGAGACCTCGGGAAGAGGCTGAGTGAAGGGCTCTCTCCCCAGGCCCGGGAAAGCCTGGGTCCCAGGAGGCACCTTGGAGCAGCCTGCCTCCTGTGGCCCTGCCGAGGACAGAGGGCGCTAGGAAATGTGCTCCTGGCCCTTGGTCTTCACCTGCAGCCCAGAACAGCCCTCTGATGGGTCGTCCTCCTTGGGGTTCCCAGACATCCTCTCAGTGACTGGGGACTGCAGCTCCCTCCAAACCCACCCTCTGGGGCTGCAGCCACCCAGCCACCTACGCCCCAGAGAGGACCCGCAGCTGACCCGCAGCATCTGCCAGGGAGCCCTGGCTGAGGATGGCCAGCCGGGGCACTGCAAGACAAGCAGCAGGATGTCCTGTCACATTAAGGGGTGACCTGGCCCCCCTGAGCTCACCCCAGCACGATGGAGCCGTCATGCATCTGTGCTCACGTCAGTGAAAGTCCAGCTCATCAGAAACCACGCCGCCCACATGGCCCGCTCCTGTGCACGCGCCTCGCACGACCTGGAATGAAAGTCCAGAAACGCTGCCCTGGATCGAACACCTCGGACCTGAGTCAGCATGCGCACCGCCTCCCCGCCCCTACACCGGCTCGCCCTCCTCCTGCCCTGCATGCAGCTGAATCCACCAAACTCAAGTGTGCGATTCAACACCTAACGTGCATCTCTATGAAAGAAAGAGAATGCTTTGGTCACTCCCCGGGGCTGGAGCCAACCCTGGACCTGCCCTGTGAGTGAGGGTGCCCAGTGTCCGTGGGCAGGGCCAGTGGCAGACACCGGGTGTGAGTAATGGCTCCTTGTTAATGCTTAACTGCTCATTACATTCACCGCGTAAAACTGATTTGAGCAAGTCGAGGTATTCTTTTGAAAGATGCTGGGCTCAGTTCGCCATTATTTTGCTGACAATTTTGACACATATATAAATTCGGAATCAGGTAGGGTGGCAAATCAACTCTACTTTACTCTTTCAAAAACGATTTTTATCATTGCCGCGCATTTCTGGCCGATGCCAGCGGCGAACGCTCGCAGGGCTCTCGCTGAGCCTTGGTGGCTCCACCAGCCTGTGGGGGAACCGGCAACTCAGCAGTCAACCTGTGTTTTACATTTCTCTGGGAAGTCTTTTCCAGCTTAGAGCTCTTACATTTTTCATAGATGTCAGACACAATCTGCAAATTCTGACATACATATTCATGGGCACTTTAATTTATAATATATTACTCTGGGTTTGGGGGTATCGAGGTAAGGTCAGTTCAACAGACTGGACTGAGATGCAGTCCGTTCTCTCTTCTTTTCCTTTCTGGTTCTCTCTTCACCCCGTCGGTGTGCACAGACGCGAGGGAAGTGCACTTCTACACACTGTGGATACAGTTTGGATGTCTCAGTCCCTTACTGCCTCACACTCAGATGACAGGCAGGCTTCTCTTTCCATCCTCTAAGCTGGCAGGTTCCTAACTCCACAGGGTCTGTCTGTGGTGTGGGGCCGCACAGGCGCACAGGGGCCTGCACAGGATAACCCGCTCTCAGCGTCCCTCACGCCCCTTGCCATCCGCTGGGCGGGGCACAGCGACAGGAAGTCTGCGAACTCAGCTCAGCCACCCACCCTGGGTGGCACAGTGGGGTAAGCTGCCCCTCAGGGTACCACTTGGAGTCCTGGCTGTTCGGCCTCCCATCCTGAGTCACCTGGGAGGCAACAGAAGGCAGCCCAGGGGCTAGGGGTCTGCCAGCCATGCAGAGACTCCCATCAAAGCCCTGGGTCCTGGTTGCTCTGCTCCCTGTAAGGCCCCGGGTCCTGACTGCTCTGCACCCCATAAGGCCCCGGGTCCTGACTGCTCTGCACCCCGTAAGGCCCCGGGTCCTGACTGCTCTGCTCCCCGTAAGGCCCCGGGTCCTGACTGCTCTGCTCCCCGTAAGGCCCCGGGTCCTGACTGCTCTGCTCCCTGTAAGGCCCCGGGTCCTGGCGGCTCTGCTCCCTGTAAGGCCCCGGGTCCTGACTGCTCTGCACCCAGTAAGGCCCCGGGTCCTGGCTGCTCTGCACCCCGTAAGGCCCCGGGTCCTGACTGCTCTGCTCCCCGTAAGGCTCCGGGTCCTGGTTGTTCTGCACCCTGTAAGGCCCCGGGTCCTGGATGATCTGCACCCTGTAAGGCCCCGGGTCCTGGCTGCTCTGCTCCCCATAGGGCCCCGGGTCCTGGTTGCTCTGCACCCTGTAAGGCCCCGGGTCCTGGCTGCTCTGCTCCCCATAGGGCCCCGGGTCCTGACTGCTCTGCTCCCTGTAAGGCCCCGGGTCCTGGCTTTCCTGCTGTGGCATTTGCGGAGTGAACCAGTGGATGGATCAGCCCTCCATCTCGCTTACTCTCTTCCATGTTCTCTCTGTGTCTCTTTCTTCCTTATTTTTCGAAAAGAGACCAGCAGGTAACATCGGGGGTTCTGGACAGCAGGCTGGTGACAAAGCCAGTCGCTCACCTGTCTTCAGTGCCCTGAGATTTCCTGGCTTGGTGTGTGGCTCAAACTCTGCCCAGCTCCCCTCTCTGCTCCTTTCCGACAGCCGTCTCACACAGAGAAGCAGCCCCCACTAGTGCAGCTGTACATGCTTAGTAAGTCCGGCATGCCCGTGGATTGGTTCAGCATCGGCCAAGTGCACAGAACTTAAGAAGCACATCTCTGCACCACACCATGGAACTTCCTTCTAGCTGTTTCCTTAGCTGCCTCGTGAGGGGTTGCTGGTTTTCAGGCAGCAAAGCCACCTGTGATGGTCCCCGGGGACGCAGGCTTCGAGGGGCGGCTGTTTTGGTGCCCTTCGGGGCCGATCTGGCTCTGTGCCATGTGCCATTACCCATCTGAAGCACAAGTTCTTGGGTCAGCCAATCCCACTGGCAAGCTCTCCTGATGGCAAGCTCATGTCACGTTGTCTCCTCAAGGGTCTTGACTCTGCCCTAATCCCCGAGCGCTTGCACAGAGTTCACATCCAGGACTCCGAGTGGGCTGGACACTGTGGAAGTTTTTCTTTCCATGTTTGTAGACATTCCATTCCCTTCTGCTTCCTGCACGACACCCCCGTCCCTGGTGCTCCACTTTTGAAACCCATGTCCACCGGGTAAGAGTGCAAGGCCACCTCATTTCAGATTTCAGGCTTTTCACTGGAAAGGCAGAGAGAGAAGGCCACCTTGCACCCACTGGTTCACTGGGTAAATGACCACAGAGGCTGGGGCTGACCCGGGCCCATGCTGGGAGCCCAGCACCTCACCAAGTCTGCCATGCGGTGCCACCCCCAGCACTTGGTCCGTCTCCCGCTGCTCTGCCAGGCCGCTGAACAGGGAGCTTAATCTGCAGTAAGCAGCTGGGACCCTCATTCTGCTCTGCCATCCATTGAGGGGGACCCTCATACTGCTCTACAGTGGGATGCAGTAAACATTGTGAAAAGAGGACTTGGCTGCCGGAATTAGCTGCACACAACGTAAGAACTTGAAGTGCATTTAAAACTTAACAACGTGGGCTGTCCAGAGCAATCTGGTGGATCTATTTCAGGTTTGAAACTCTTTCAGAATAAAATGTCACAGACACCTCGATCATTAAAATGAAGCCCCAGTAATCCAAGTACTGAGGACATGGAATGCCCATGGCCCATGTCTCCTCCAGTGCAGACACCTTCCCCTGGCCTGCAGTGTGCTGTGGCCTCCTGGAGGGAGGAGTCCCTAGGAGCTGACCGCCTCCTCTGTGTGGGCAGGTGCTGGGCGCTGGGGCTGCGGGTGCCGACCGCCTCCTCTGTGTGGGCAGGTGCTGGGCGCTGGGGCTGCGGGTGCTGACCGCCTCCTCTGTGTGGGCAGGTGCTGGGCGCTGGGGCTGCGGGTGCTGACCGCCTCCTCTGTGGGAGCAGGTGCTGGGCGCTGGGGCTGCGGGTGCTGACCGCCTCCTCTCTGTGAGGATGTTTTGCTGCTGAAATCTCTGAGTGAGAGCTCTTAGGAGGTTTCATCAGCAGACCTGTGATTGTTCACGGCACTCGTGCCTGGTTCTTTGAAAGCAGCACTTTACCGGTTGCCAGAGGAACTGTAAATACGGCCATCTGATTCTTCCTAGCCCCCAACAAGGAGGCTGCCCCCCACGCCGAGGTGCTGTCTGCTCTGATGAGGCACGCTTTGTGAGCCCGCCTTGATAAGGGGTCAGGACATGGGAAGTCAGGAAGGCCACAGTAAGCCAGCCTGGGCTTGGGAGACAACTTCATAGCAGGACAGGAGAAAACCTTCTGGGACATTCCATGGGCTAACCAGCGCTGAGCAGCGAGCAGCATGGCTCATGGAAGCGGCTGAGTCACACTGGGGTCAGGAGAGGCTCCTGCGCGTGGGCGTGAGGCGGCTGCACAGGACACCCAGCAGCCCTGACCCTGGCAGTGAAGGTCCCCAACTCACAGCAGCCAGCAGCATCCCCAGCCACTTCAGGGCAGGGCTGTGCGCCAGAGCCCATCCAGGCCTGCAGAGGTCTCACCCACACCTCCAGGTGGGCGTCACAAGCATTGCCCACCTATTTCCTAACTGATTAAGAGACCACCAATGGGGAACATCTTACCTGTAGGTTCCCTGCCCAACAAGGAGTGGTCAGGGAACGCTTAAAATCCCAGGAGCCTTCCTCAAACCTCTGGTGTCTCTCCCTCCCGGCCTCTCTCTGCAGGTGCCGCCCCGTCCCTCCCCTTCCCCGCTCACCTGATCCCTGCGCAAATAAACTTTTCTGTCTGCAACAGATTTCCAGCTTTTTATTTCTTTCCTAAGCTGAGGAAAGAACCCACTGGGCATTTCTGGTGACAAGCCTGAGCTGGGAGGGGGCAGCGGGGACTGCACCAGGGCTAGCACACAGCAGCACGGGAAGCTGACTCCCCACCCGACAGGTGCTGACTGCAGAAGGCAAGGGAAGCTTCCGGAAGGGCTCAGGGAGCCCCTGCAGCGACTCTCACAGCAGCCTCCACAGAGAGAGGAGCAGGGTGAGTGTGTCCCCCACCCCTCGGCAACCATAGCATGCCCTGCACAGGCTGCCCAGCAGCCAACCGTGACAGGGTGAGAGACAGACCATGCCAGGCAAGTCTAGAATGCACTACGGAGTCTTTATTAACCAGGCTTGGCGATGGCAGTGCCCACTAGAAATTAGCAAATGACAAGTCCATGAGGCAATCTGGTCTAGATAGGAACCCTGAGTGAACAAATGGTCATTACAGCGAAGTCCATCCATTAGACCGAAGACCTGTGTTTCTGCTTCCCCAGCAACAGAAATCATCCTAAGAAACACGCAGTGAACAGCCTGGACACACGGACAAAGCTGCAAACTGTCACCTCGCCCTGGCTCCTCTGCCCACCTTCCATCACGGCTGGGCCTCGCCCTGGCTCCTCTGCCCACCCTCCGTCATGGCTGGGCCTCGCCCTGGCTCCTCTGCCCACCCTCCGTCACGGCTGGGCCTCACCCTGGCTCCTCTGCCCACCCTCCGTCACGACTGGGCCTCACCCTGGCTCCTCTGCCCACCCTCCATCACGACTGGGCCTCACCCTGGCTCCTCTGCCCACCCTCCGTCACGGCTGGGCCTCGCCTCTCCCGGAACTCTTGAGCATACACACTAAAACCACATCGTCTCTCACTGCCGACTTCGTCACTGACTTGCCCAAGCAGTGAACACAGCGTAAGGAATGCAGACATACCGGGACCGTGCTCAGGGGCTGCCTGTCTCAGAAAGCAAGCAGCTACCAGAGAGGCCAACAGAGCCATGAAGGCAGGCAGCCCTCTATCATGGGCCTATGTGGGGGCCTGTTAGGGGCGCCGTTACACAACAACGCAGTTCCGCATCCCCCCCCCCCCAGCTTCCAAGTGATGACAGGTGAACATCACAGGTGGTAGAAAGGAACACATAGGGGGCTTCCATGCGTGTGACCCTGAACCAGCTGCCCGTAGCCCAGCAGAACCGTCAGCAGCCCCTTAGCCCGTTAGCTCCAAGAGCTGGTGGTGACGGGGCATCAGGCAGCTGGAGTCGTGCGGGGTGGACCTGAAGGGGGACAGAGGATTCCAGGAGAGGTAGCCACAGCAGGAGCAGGCAGAGCACCCAATGCCAGCACCAGAGCCTGCCAGGCCAGAAGCCGTGAGCTGGCCAAGCGTGCCCAGGGACTCCAGGTCCACTGCATGGGCCCCTGGCGAGGCTGGACGCTGAGTCACAGGACATCCGCTGCTAAGAGAGAGTGGACGAGGGGCCAAAGAGGCCACAGGTGCCTCCAGAAGATGGGGCCACGTGCAGCAGGAGGGAGCAGACAGCAGGGGCCCCGGCAAGGAGGGACACCCAGGAACTGTGACGCCTGCCATGGCCAGGGTCCTAGCTCTCCTCAGAGAGGCCAGTGCCAGCCGAGACCCTGCTGGCTGTGCTGGCAGGCGTCCTGCCCGACTCACACAGCATGTCCAACAGGAACCACGGGGTCGGGATCTGCAGGCCACTGAACGGGAGAGCCTGGCCGTGGCTGGCAGCCAGGACTCAGCCCTGCTGCGGGCAAAGGAAGCTTCAAGGGTGTGACCACGCAGTAATGCCAGAAAGCCTCAGGTCCAGGTTGCCGGGTGGACCCTGAGGCCTGGAGTCCTCCCTGCTGGGGCCAGGCGGGGCTTGGCTCTCAGTCCCCGAGGGGATCGGGCAGCTGCCAGGACACCGACACTGCTGTCTCAGGCCCTTGCTTGCCTCCGCTCGGTCCCAAATCACACATGTGTGTACACACATACACATAGGATGCATACTCTCATGTGTAGACACAAGGCATATGCAGGTGTGTGTGTGTACAAACACACATGCCCACATGGAAATACACACGTGTTATCTATGCACATGTACGTGTGTTTGGCCATGTAGTTACCAGCGGCAGGAGCCGCGGTCAGCTGCTCGGCCTGCGCCGGGCCCCAGCTGCAGCGTCTCTGCCCCAGAAACACGTAGTATTTCAGCTCTGCTGCCTCACACCAAAAACTGACCCTCATTCAGCGGGATCGCAGAACTGATCCGCATCTGCTGTGCCAGAGGAAACAGGAAATTTGCATGTGGCTTATCTAAGCTGAAATTAAACATTTAGACCTTTTATTTTCTTTGTTGTTAGGCTCCACTTACCACGGCTCTGTGTTTGGTCCCCCACTAGAAAAGTGTTTTTTCTTTGAAATAAAATCACCCATGACAATTATGCTTGTTCTAGGAGTGGCAATGCGCGCTTTAAGAGTCTCTGAAGTGTCTTCGAGGAAGGAGTTTGCTGCAAGTGCACTTGGTTCCGCGTGGAGGATCCTGAGAACGAGAGGGGTCACTCCCCAGCCACCACGCCCCGTGCGCGCTCCGGGCCGAGGCTCTGCATCGAGGCCGAGTCCTGGCCAGCAACTCAGGGTCAGGCTGCTCTGCAGCATGGGGTGGAGGTGAGGTCAGGGAGGGACAGAGGAGGGTCCAGGGGGAGGGACAGAGGAGGGGTCTGTGGGGGACGACAGAGGACAGACCAGTGGGGGAGGGACAGAAGAGGGGCCTGTGGGGGAGAGACAGGAGGGGCCTGTGGGGGAGGGACAGAGGAGGGGTCCGTGGAGGAGGACAGAGGAGGGGCCCATGGGGGAAAGGACCCCAGACTGAGGACAGAGAGGCTGCAGGATTTTGGCACCATGAAATCACTTGGCTTGTCTCGCCCAGAACCTGGAAATGGAGGACTTTCTTACTTCAGCTTTCAGTAAAGTGTTGGACAAGGTGAAGTGAGCAGCTGCCCGGATACTGGCAAAGCTCTCTTTGCTCAGTGTCCTGCACTTTGCAAGGCACTCAGTGTCCCTGCCCCTGTCCCTGCCCCAGAATCCCTCACAGTGATACCTGTGGGGTCCTGAGGAAATCTCCCCGTGGGCCAGGGAATATATAGCCAGGGAGAGGTGTATCCAGGACAGGTGTGGGCCAGGGCAGGTGTGACCGGGAGCCTTACGGCTTACCGTACTGTCTTACTGCTGCTCACTGCTGTGTCCCTTCTGCAGACACACTGCCCTCACCCCGAGAGGTCCATGCTGATTAATTTTTGCCACGGCCTCTGAAAGTCCTTCCCTGCACCTCACTGACTACATGGAGCTTAAATAAAAACCCTAATGTTGTCCTTGCAGCCCAAGAGACGCCGGGAGGAGGTGAGCTGTGTTTGTGCCACCAGAACATGCCCGGCCCGGCTCAGCAAAGGGTCGGTGATTCAGCAAGTGCAGACTGGACCACACTGGGTCCCGGCGCGGATCGTGGGGGAGCAGCCACAGAGGGAGCTTTGGCTGCACTACGCTTTGGAGGGACCAGGGGCCACCGGGACCCATCCAGCTCTGACGTCACTGTGCCGGGATGGCCGGCATGCTCCCCCACTCCCAGTCCTCCGTGGTGCTGGAAACCCAACAGGACACCCTAGAAACTGAGGGAGTAAGAAACCGGACCTTGGAGCCAGGGGTAGGACTCGACAGGAGAGCCTTCAGGCTGGCTCCGCCCCCAGCGCACCCGTAGAGTTCCCAAGAGACTCTGCCCAGAGCTGAGCACTGTGAGGGGGCCAGCTCAGCATGGACGGGGCTGGCCCACAGCAGGACCTCAGGGGGCCAGCTCACACTCCATCTCAGCAAGTTCAATTCAGGTAGAGGGGAGGTGGGACTAGGTGACACCCAGGACCTTCCAACAGCCTCCAAGTGCAGCGGGCCAGCACCCTCTCCCATCCCCCAGTGGACCAGCACCCTGCCCATCTCTTAGTGGACCAGCACCGTCCCCATCCTCCAGTGGGCCAGCACCTTCCCTGTCCCCCAGTGGGCCAGCATCCTCCCCTGTACCCGGGTGGGTGCCCCCAAGTTCCCCTTAGGGTGTTGGCACTCCTGAGAACCTCAGAGCAAGCAGACAGAACATCTGTGTCTCACTGACACAGAGGACGATAGTGGAATGACCCAACGTGAATGGGCTCCATCTCCACCTCCAGGGAGAAGTGTGAGGATGGGGCTGGGTGCCCTGCGCAGATCCTGCCAGCCTGGGCCTCACCCCTCTCCACAGGGAGCTGGTGACCAAGTGGGAAGGGCTGGGACCTGCCCTGAACAGAAGCCTGCCCTCTGCACCTTGTCGGTTCTGCTTTGACGAAATAACATGAGCGCAAAGCCAGATGTGTTCTAACACGGAAGCATCTGCAGCAGAATCACACCACCGCCCAGGACCCTGTCCCGAGTCCAAGCCCGGGCGCCCTGGGCTGCAGCGCACAGGCAAGGAGCGAAGGCCACCGTGCTGCGGGCACACAGAGTGCGAACTGAGGCAGGCAGGGTGTCCTGCCCTGAGCCACGCTGACTGCAGCGTCCACAGGGGAGGCGTCCACAGCCAAATCTGAATTTTCGAAACAAAATTCAGAGGACAGTGCAGGCTGCCATCAGGGCCATTGCTTTTGGCCCAAAACCATGATTGCTGAATTGCTAAGCGCAGTGTGGGGAGAGAGCAGCTTCCAATTCTGGACCTTGGTGGCCAGCCGGATAATCTCCCTGCAGACAGCAGGGAGAGGGACAAGAGAGACATGAAAATGCCAAGTGTGTGCTCCTGGCACTAAGTGCTGCAAAGGCCGATGCTGAGGCTGAGTTCCCTGCAGGTCACATCCCAGAAGTTCTGCTCAGCCGCTCTGCTGCCAGGTGACTTCCAACCTCTACTTTCTGGGGCCGCTGGCCTTTCTGGAGACCAAGGGGACACCATCACCTTCCCAGGTTGTTGCCAGCCGTTCCAGGAACAGAGAGGGCACAGGTGCCTTCCCAGGCCGCCAGATAGCATTTTCAGAGACCAAGCGGGACACCTCCACCTTCCTAGGTGACAGAGGAAGTTGCCACTGTCTTCTCGGGCTGCTGGCTGGCCAGCCCAGGTATGCAGGGAGATATGGGCCCTCAGCTCCTCGCCTGATTGGATTAAGTCTGTGGAAACCACCAGCCTCTGTAACCACACAGCAACACCAGCCTCTGTAACCACACAGCAACACCAGCCTCTGTAACCACACAGCAACACCAGCCTCTGTAACCACGCAGCAACACCAGCCTCTGTAACCACGCAGCAACACCAGCCTCTGTAACCACGCAGCAACACCAGCCTCTGTAACCACGCAGCAACACCAGCCTCTGTAACCACGCAGCAACACCAGCCTCTGTAACCACGCAGCAACACCAGCCTCTGTAACCACGCAGCAACACCAGCCTCTGTAACCACACAGCAACACCAGCCTCTATAACCACACAGCAACATCAGCTTCTGTAACCACGCAGCAACATCAGCTTCTGTAACCACGCAGCAACACCAGCCTCTGTAACCACGCAGCAACATCAGCTTCTGTAACCACGCAGCAACACCAGCCTCTGTAACCACACAGCAACACCAGCCTCTGTAACCACACAGCAACACCAGCCTCTGTAACCACACAGCAACACCAGCCTCTGTAACCACACAGCAACACCAGCCTCTGTAACCACACAGCAACATCAGCTTCTGTAACCACACAGCAACACCAGCTTCTGTAACCACACAGCAACACCAGCAGAACGCCCGAGTGGAATGATCACCCAAGCTTCTGTACAGCCGTGCCCTCCCCAGAGAGCGTGGCTGCCCCTGAGACGGGGGGCCAGCTCCCATGCCCTCGCTGAGCCGGCCACCCAGGATTGCCCCTCATGGTGCGTCTGCACGTGTCTGTGATGGGACAGTCCCAGGACCAGGGCATCCCTGCTGCCTGGCTCAGGCTCCTGCCTCTCTGTTGGTGGACAGTTGTGGAGAAGCTCGTTTTGGTGTCTACGGACGTGTGCAATGTCCCAGGCACCAGCCCCAGCGAGTGCCTGCACAGGAGACATGCCAGGGTGTTGTCACTGCGTCATGTGGTGCCCACACACTTTGACGTTATATTATGTGAAAGGTTTATTTATTATTTGAAAGTCAGAGTGACGGAGAGGGGACAGACAGAAAACAAGGCCTTTCATCAGGCAGTTCTCACTCCAAGTGGCCAAGTTAGGCAGAAGCCTGGAGCTTGGAAGTCTATCTGGGTCTTCTACCTTGGTGTCAGGGACCTGGACAGCTGGACCAATGTCTGCTGCCTTGCGAGAACTGCTGGCGGGAACCTGGCCCAGCAGCAGAGCCGAGGTGACAGAGGGAGTTGCAGTGGGATGTACAGTGGTGCAGCTGCCTTGTGAGAACTGCTGGCGGGACCCTGGCCCAGGAGCAGAGCCGAGGTGACAGAGGGAGTTGCAGTGGGACGTACAGTGGTGCACACGGCAGCCTACCCCATTGCTCCAGGCTTCCTTTCCTTTACATAAGAGAAGCATGGAAGATGGATTTAGCATCTAATCCAGGAGCCTAGGGAATGAATGGAAAAATCCAATTAGAGAGAAAAGAGAAATAAAGCAGTAACCAAAGAGAAATTATGACACAAATTCATTTAAAATAGAAACTGTCCTTTGCGGGCTTGAGATTATAGAAAAAAAAAGAAAGAAATACATTAGAAAAACACATAATCTAACCAAGCAGAGATTAGTGGGGAATGAAAACACGAAGCTAGAGATGAACCAGCCAGAAAGCAGATGACACGAGGGGGAGATACATACCACCAGGACACCCTATTTCAGGAACCGCTCAGCATCCTCACTTTGCAGTGCACTGGCGAGCCCATGGGTCTGGTCAGGGTGTGTCTGCCCCACACGCGTGCGTGGCCTGGGCAGTGTTCATGCCTGCTGGCTGAAGACACGGGTGAGTGCGGGAGCGGGAAGGAGAGGAGGAGGTCTGGGTGAGACTAAGCACATCTTAGGTGCTGCAGAGACTGCTGTAAAACGCGGACAGAGAAGGGAAGGCTGCCTCCATCATGTACCGTGTAGAGTAAGATGGAGAGTAAGACACAGCTGTGTGTATTCACACGGAAAACGCAAGACAAACATGGTAGGCAAAGGCCAGAGTTCCTGCAGAGTTCACACAGCTGCCCTGCTCCGACGGGGCTGCCCGCCCGTGTGGGGCTCTCAGGGCCCCAGGGGAATTTGGGAAACTCCACCCGAGGACCACCATGTGGTGAGGAGTGGACACATGAGAGGGATGTGGGAAGATGGGCGGAGGACAGGGACGGGACAGGAGGAGAGGAGGGGACAGGAGGGGACAGGAGGGGTATACCTGACCCTGACCCAAAATCGTGTTGGAAGCTCAGAAATAAAACTGTGATGACCTCAGCAGTAAACAACATTTAAAAATATCAAACAACGCAGACCAATGTATGAGTCAGGGTTTGTAAGCAAACAATGACCACCAACGTTTTGTTCTAGACAAAGAGTAAATTTATTAACATATCCCAGTAAGTCCAAGAAAACCCAGCCACACAGTTGTTGTAACATGTGCCTAAAAGCCATTTAACCAAATGCAAGTGTCATCCCTAACTTCGACAGAGTAAGAACGGAGGATTTAGGGGCATGTTTGTATGTGAAGTGAAGTGCGCCCACCTCCCACCAGCTCTTCTTGCTTGCTCTGACAGGAGGAGCAGCTGTATTCTGGGCTGCTCTCGGCTCAGCACGGAACAAGAGGCAAGCCAGAGGGCTTCGCACGAGGAACCCACACGTACGGGAGAGCAAGGTGTGCCCCACAGCATCCGTGGGCTGGCTGTATTCACAAACACACGCAGAGGCCAGCCAGGGCAGGCTGTGAGTCCCAGCATTGTCCACACCTGCCTGGGTCCACTGCTGCCCATCAGGCACCAGCATGTGGGAGTGTCACCCCTCCTCCCCCTGCAGCCCACATCACATGGGCGTGTCACCATCACACGGGCACGTCACCATCACCTCCCCCTGCAGCCCACCATCACATGGGCGTATCACCGTTCCTCCCCCGCAGCCCACCATCACACGGGCGTGTCACCATCACCTCCCCCTGCAGCCCACCAGCATGTGGGAGTGTCACCATTCCTCCCCCTGCAGCCCCATCTTCAGCTGTCCAGGGTTCCAGGCTCATCTATTAGCCGGTCAGAGACCCCTCATTGGAACACGAGGCCCTCCTGGAGCCGAGGGATTCCTGGCCACCTAGGGGCTATGCCGCATACCAGGGTCAAGTCCAAATAGCAGAATCAAGATTCTCAGGGCTGCTCAGCTACCTTGGTGTTCAAATCTGCTGCAACCCTGCCATGAACACACTGCTGCACGTTTAGCCACCCTCACACGCGCGAGTCACAGCATGCTAACCTAGGCACTGGCCGTGGCTCTTTTTCCAGTGTCAACACAGGAAGCACTATAAGACACTCAACTGCTGTCTTTTCAGAAGCATGGCTTCAACAATGACACGGAAACGCATTGCATATAAACACCACGTGTACGGTGGACTTGAAGCCGACGAACCCAATGATAGACCAGGAACACGTCAGGAACCCCCCCGACCCCAACCAGGACACACCACACCCTCAGCAGACACACCAGCTCTGCAAGACACACCTGCAGAAACCTTCTCGTCACACGTGCCAGGGAGCTCACGGGGGATCCCCGACGGCGCACACAGCAGAGGTTTATTATCCCTAACCCATAAAAAGTTACAACAAATCCATTTAAAAAGTTACTGAGAAATAGAAATGCATGCAAGGCCAACTCACGCAGGAGGTATTCTGAACAGCTCATAAACATAGGAAAAATATTCACCCTCAAGGGAATGTTGGCAGCATAAAGAATCCGGTCATAAGGTAGACTGGCTTCACTTCTCCGCTGAGGGAGTTTGGCCTGGCACCTTGGTTTACTAACAAAAGCAATGATAATCCAGGGAACAGCCACATTAACAGCCAAGATCAGTACTTTTTACAAGGGAACACCGTGTCTGATTCTCACAAAGGAAAGCAAGCCTTGCAGGTTAACTCAATGCCACCACCCGTAGAGCCTTGTAGCACCAGAAGGACAGACTGGTGAATTCACTCTCGCCCTTATCACGACACTGCTTCCAAAGCGCTGCCGGCGGAAAAGGAACGGGCTACGTTTCTTTAAAGAGAGAGTTTCAGATCACACAGAGAGGCAAAAATTGAAGCAAATTGAAGTGATCAAGCAAATTTCAACTTGTCGTAATTTTTTAAAAATGATAAAATATTTAAAGGAGTTACTTAAAGAGACATAGAAGGCAGCTAAGCTTGGACAAAAGCCAGGGAGAATTTACACTACTTTCTAAAAACGCAGTGAGGAGTGAGAACAGAGGGAGAAGTCGGAGCTGCGAAGAAAGGGGGCAGGCCGGGCGAAGCCCGGGAGAATCCTGGCACAGGAACTAGAGCAAATCACAGCCAGGCGCAGGCGCCAGCCATGGTGGTCAGCCAGAACTCCCTCCCCACTGCCTGTGGCTGCTCCTGGGAACCTGGCCAGCCCTGACCTGCTCAGTGCCCCCAGGGTCAAAGTGTGGCTGGCCAAAGTGGCTCCCCATCCCCCCAACAGCTCCCCCCACCACCGCCCCGCTCCTACGCTTCTCGCCCCATCCAAGGCCTCAGGCAACACCCGAAGCAAGAGCTGTTAGGGCTACTACTGAGCTTTTCGCTTCAGGGAGGGGGAGCTGGCCACACAGCAGCCCCCGCTCCCATGTCCCTGACCCACAGTGCCCTGGGACAGGGCCCAGAAGGAAGGGCCCACCCCCTCACGCCGTCCTGGACACGGAGTTCTGAGCGACCGTGGCCAGGACAGCTGCACAGTTGTGGAGCTGGTCTTCTCCACCTCCTGCTGCTGATGGGGTCTGGGCAGAGGAGGCCTCGGGGATCCTGTGTCTTGAGGACAGGAGACCCCTCCGGCACCAGGATTCCTCTCAGGCAGGAGCAGGCCCTGCCCTCCTGTGAGGCGACAAGATGTGGCCACCACCCTGCAGGTTGGAATCCAGAGTTCCGCAGCCAGACCAGATGGCTCTACCTCAGCCGGACACCTGCTGCTCCCGGGTGGCCCCAACAAGCCCTTCGAGTAGCGCACGTGGCTCACACCGGTTGGCAGCCTCCTGGGAAGACACGGCGTGATGACCGCCTGTGCTGCCATCCGTAGCTGCAGGAAGCTGCTCCTCTCTGGGAGAGAAATGTAGCCAGAGTTGCAGTGGAACCCTACCCCTGCTTCCAGACCCACAGATCCACGTGTGGGTGATGATGAGCGCACAGCTCCGGTCAGCTCACAGCTTGTGGTCAGCTCATGGTTAGCTAGTGGTCAGCCCCTGGTCAACGTGTGGTCAGCCAGTGGTCAGCTCCTGGTCAACGTGTGGTCAGCCAGTGGTCAGCCCCTGGTCAACGTGTGGTCAGCCAGTGGTCAGCCCCTGGTCAACGTGTGGTCAGCCAGTGGTCAGCCCCTGGTCAACGTGTGGTCAGCCAGTGGTCAGCCCCTGGTCAACGTGTGGTCAGCCAGTGGTCAGCTCCTGGTCAGCTCACAGTCAGCTTGTGGTCACCACCAGCTCAGCCTCATGAAAGAGACCCAGAGAGGGGCCTGGTACAATGGCTCAGTATCTAAATTCTCCTTGCATGTGCCAGGATCCCACGAAGGGCACAAGTTCCCAGCTAGCTCCCTGCCTGTGGCCTGGAAGAGAGGAGGACGGCCTAAAGCCTCAGGACCCTGTGCCTGCATACAAGACCCAGAAGAAGCTCCTGGCTCCTGGCTTTGGATTGGATGGAAGGACTCAGAGAGTTCCTGGTCCCTCCCCATGTGAGGCCACGCTGCCCTGACCCAGAGCAGGTCTTCACCAGTCACTGGCCCCATATCTTGGGCTGCTCCTTCCAGAGCTGAGGGTTGTGAGCAGTTGACACAAGTGACCACGTGCAAGGTGTCTCATCACAGCTGCCTGAAGGGACGATGACAGTGCCCGTCTGCTGGCAGCAGGGACAGGCCAAGCTTCAGCTATCACGTCCCTGGGCACTGTGCCTGGACAACACTGCCTCCCCAGCGGAACTCCCAGCCTGGCCACCCCACAGCCTTGGCTGAGGACAGGGATGGGGGGTCTGGTGGTCCCCACGCTGAGACAAAACGGCACACCCCATCCCAGCTGCATCCAGACGCACCCAGCTGCGTGTCTGCCTCTCATTTCCAGCAGCCCGGGCACAGCAGAAGACCTCTCACCCTCCTATGGCCACTCCCTTGCCTGCTTTGGTAATGGCTGTGGCTAGCACGAATTCTGGTCCATCCTCCGTGTTTAACAGCTTATCTGCATGGAACTTGACTTCCACTTCCCTTCCATAGCTTCGCTGTTTTTCAGCATAGCTGTGTGATCTAACAAGCTGATACATTGTGAATCTGGTAAAACCAGTGTAACAGCTTACAATTGCACCACGTGGTGATTCTGTGCCAGGGGACACTGAGTCTCCCGATGTCTCCCCGTGGCACCACTGCAGCAAGTCCACAATGAGCAGCCTGGCAGATTCCTGGGGCAAGCACACACCCAGGGGTGACATTCACACCCTGACGGGCCACAGTCCTCTCCAGGGCGCAGTTAGGGACTCCTTGCCCAACCGGCATCTCCCCACTCGACCACACTCTCAGCAAAACTTAGACTCTGCTTCAATAATTTGCATTTAAAGATTTATTTATTTGTATTGGAAAGGCAGATTTACAGAGAGAAACACCTTCCATCTGCTGGTTCACTCTCCAATGGCTGCAACAGCCAGAGCTGAGCCGACCCAAAGCCAGGAGCCAGGAGCTTCTTGCAGGTCTCCCATGTAGATGCATGGTCCCAAGGACTTGGACCGTCCTCTGCTGTTTCCCTAAGCCATAAGCAGGGAGTGAATGCTGGCACTTTCAGGAGGAGTATTAGCTTACTATGCCACCACACCAGGTGCCTTAAATCAATTTTTAGAGCATATCTTCAGTTCCTGGAGTGTAAAATGTCATCTTGATATTTTCCGTGAGCCCCTCGGATTTGTGCCAGTAAAGTTGGGAGATATTTATCATTGGACAAAATAGACTGTGTGTTCACCCCTGCTCCCTGGTGTCTGTGTGTTCACCCCTGCTCCCTGGTGTCTATGTGTTCACCCCTGCTCCCTGGTGTCTGTGTGTTCACCCCTGCTCCCTGGTGTCTGTGTGTTCACCCCTGCTCCCTGGTGTCTGTGTGTTCACCCCTGCTCCCTGGTGTCTGTGTGTTCACCCCTGCTCCCTGGTGTCTGTGTGTTCACCCCTGCTCCCTGGTGTCTGTGTGTTCACCCCTGCTCCCTGGTGTCTATGTGTGCTTTTCTTTAGAAGTTTGCTCTCAGAAGCAAGCCCACTGCAGTCCTCAGAGTGTTGCATCCCAGCGCTGTTTGTTCAGTGAATGCTGGCGGAATGCAGGCTGTGCACAGGCCTCATTGGGATGACACGCACCTGGGGGTATTCGACCATCGCAGGCTCTGGGCCAGCTGCCGGCCGGCGGAGCATTCTTCCTCTTACATCATTGGGGTTTGTGTAAGCGTGTCGCATCCTAGTTCCTGAGCCTTCTCTCTGCATGTGCTCCAGGGGCAGGGATGGTCAGAACTCAGAGGTACCTGTGTGTCTGCAGGGCGGGTGCGGTTCATGCCACTGCAGGGCCAGCCAGCGGCGACCTTCCCCTCCCCCCTTCCTGTGTGCCCCCTGTGTTTGGAGCCTCGCAGCTTTGGTGCCTATAATTTCATCATTATTTTATCTGCTTGTTGATTTCATGTCCTCAAAGTGAATTTAAAGTATAATGAGGTCCCAATCAAAGCACTAATTTGGCTTTGAAGGGAACTTGGCGAGGGATTTCCAAGTGCCTTTGAACACATTTAAGCTCCTTTGTTCACTCACGGTGCCTCTGGTGAGTCCACGCCTCACCGAACTCTCCTCCAGGACCTAGTGCTGAGGAAGAAAACCGACGTGGCTCCTTCCTCAAAGCAACAGCGAGAGAGGCCGACATCACAGAGATAGGACGCCTTGGTGTGAGGATCAAAGCCGAGCATCCAGGAACAGCAAGAGGGGAGGGATGCGCTCTCCAGAGAGTCAGAGAAGGAGGCGTGGGAGGCCGGACCCACAGCCACACTCCACGGGGACGACCCACAGCCACGCTCCACGGGGCACTCCCGGGGTGAGGACGACACAGCCACACTCCACGGGGCACTCCCGGGGTGAGGACGACACAGCCACACTCCACGGGGCACTCCCGGGGTGAGGATGACACAGCCACGCTCCACAGGGACGACCCACAGCCACGCTCCATGGGGGATGACACACAGCCACGCTCCACGGGACACTCCTGGGGTGAGGACTACACAGCCACGCTCCACGGGGGACTCCCGGGATATGGGACAACACACAGCCACTCTTCACAGGGGACAACACGCAGCCACACTCCACAGGACACTCTTGGGGCGGGGACGACACAGCCATGCACTCTAGGCAGACACAGAAGACGTTTGCCAGGATGGTTTGGGGCTGTGCTGACACACATGACTGTGCCAGCACTGAGAGTGACAGCAGGGACAGACCGAGATACACTGGGACGTGGGACGGAGCCTGCGGCAGGAGATCTGTGGCTCTCAGCAGGGCGAGGGAGGGCTGTGGTGCTCTGTGAGTCACAGATAACAGCCGTAGGGCTGAGGAGCTTCACAGTGCGAGCACACTTTACTTGTGCAGTAGTCAGGAGGCACACACCCAGGACGCCCTCCAGGATAGCCCACGTGGTGCAACGGGCCACGCTGGAGAACAAGAAGCTGCAGGAACTCAAGGACTTGGGTCAATGGCTAGAAGATCCTAGCTGGTTCAACGACCGGAAAACAGGCCGGGAGCGTGGAGTGAGACAGATCGTCACAGCCTCGGCCAGAAAGTCCGAGGGCAACACACTGGTGTTCACCCTCCAGAAAGGCTGGGACTCACCCCGAAACATACCCACAGTGAGGCTCCCAGCACTGCAACATGCCCCAGCCTGTGAGGAGACGTCCACAGACCAGGACAGCCAGCCCCCAGACCAGACGGCCCATTCATGCCAAGTGTCCCACCTCAGGGCAGAAATGAACGTGCTACAGCTCTGGTAACATTGACAACATCCTGTGAGCACGAGGACGCCACTGAAAGGCTGTGAGAACCAGGACACTCAAGCTCTATCAGAGAAGAACAATTAGGGAAGAAACTGACAACAAGACCAAGCAAGGAGCCGCGAAATCCAAGGCAGAGGTCCCATGGGGGCACAGGTGCCGCAGCCAGGGCTTGCTGAAGGTGCAGAGGTCCCGTGGGGGCACAGGTGCCGGAGCCAGGGCCTGCTGAAGGTGCGGAGGTCCCGTGGGGGCACAGGGCCTGCTGACCGGGGCAGCCCACAGCTGATGTAGAGGTGCAAGGGGTTATTACAATGTATCCTGCGTCTGCCACCTTGGTTTTCACATCTGTGCGTCTGTCCACGCAACAGAAAGTACCGTGAGGAAAGGGGAAACTTCTAGGATCTCAGGGGATTCTAGGGTCCCGGGACTCCATGGGACGCAGACCAGAACCCACGGGGCAGGGGCAGGAACCCACGGGGCAGGGGCCAGGACCCACGGGGCAGGGAGAGGAGTCCACGGGGCAGGGGCAGGAACCCACGGGACAGGGGCCAGGACCCACGGGGCAGGGAGAGGAGTCCACGGGGCAGGGGCAGGAGCCCACGGGGCAGGGGCCAGGACCCACAGGGCAGGGACAGGAGTCCACGGGGCAGGGACAGGAGTCCACGGGGCAGGAGCGAGGACCCACAGGGCAGGGACAGGAGTCCACAGGGCAGGGACAGGAGTCCACGGGGCAGGGGCAGGAGCCCACGGGGGGGGCCAGGACCCACGGGGCAGGGGTCAGGACCCACGGGGCAGGGGCCAGGACCCACAGGGCAGGGACAGGAGTCCACGGGGCAGGGGCCAGGACCCACAGGGCAGGGACAGGAGTCCACGGGGCAGGGACAGCAGTCCACGGGGCAGGGGCAGGAGCCCACGGGGCGGGGCCAGGACCCACGGGGCAGGGGTCAGGACCCACGGGGCAGGGACAGGAGTCCACAGGGCACAGGACGCCCACCAGTCTTTCTCTTTCAGCACAAACAGGGCACACGACGTATTTCAAACACTGCGTGGCTGCAGTGATGAAACTGCTCGAGCAGGTCCCAAAGTGCAGTGATCAAAGCCACTGAATCACTTAGGGAACACGCGGGGTCCTGGTGTCCACTCCGCCAGCGCTGCTCTGCTGGCTGGGGATGCAGAAGCACATGAGTGGACAGGCAGCAGCTACAAAAGGACATGAGTGGACAGGCAGCAGCTACAAAAGGAGGGAGGACTCAGGCATGGGCGGGGCCCCGGGAGCACTCAGAGAGGCGCAGGAGCACTGCCAACCGGCCAAGCCTCTGCTCAGGCGACGTGGGAGGGTTTTCTGGGGAGCCGCCATCTGCGCTGAGGCTGCAGGATGTTTAACGCTCAAGAGAGGCAACCAGAGAACGTGGACAGTCCTGAGCCTGGAGGACTGAAACTGGAAGGCACAAGCGTGAGGACTGAGGCCCCGACGTGGGAAGGCCCAAGTGTCAGGGACTAAGCCGCCCAACACAGGAAGCATTTCCAAACGTCAGGAAAAGCTAGCCTGCCAGGCCCCAGAGCCCAGGCGAGCAGGGCTGGAACCAAGAAACTTGTCCTGCTTGAGCAGCACAGAACATGGTCCCCCCACAAGGTCACCACAAAGTCACCACTGCCACACAGGTGCAATCTCAGGAGGTCCGTGCCCTGGGAAAGGCAGCGGAGTCCGGCACGGTGGAAGGTCACCCAACGGCCAGGCGGCATCCACATGAACAACCCCATCAACGGCTCTGCACGTGTGGCAGCAAGCTCCTGGCACCCCAGGGACGCCTGAGCAGCAGGGCTCCCACACCTCCTCACGCTGACACAGTGAAAGTGAACAACAGTGAGACACACAATGAGAGAACCCCAAAGCACACACACGCCCCTCATCCCCGCAGCCCAACAACATCCAAGGAAGACTTACTGAGTGAACTCGGCATCCGACAGTGGGGGCACAGCTTGGCAAATCCAGTACTGAGGAGTTCTGGGAGTCAGTGACTGTAAAGCATGAGAAGTGACCATGGACAGCTGATGGACAGAGACAGGAGTACCAGCGTGTGAGACCCTGGCAGTATTCGTAATTAAATCCAGGTGAAGCTTAATGAGACATGTGGCCGCACACGGACAAGTTAATTAACACCCATTGATGGCTAAGTTGAAGCACAAGTACAGCTGGTAGTTCTAGAAAGTGCTGGAAACAGCAGCGGGGAACGTGCAAAGATCTCACCCCCAGGGCACCCACTCACTGTTGCAGATGGTTGGGGGAGGGAGACCCAGGAGACCCAGGAGACGTGGGAGACGTGGGAGACATGGGAGACCCGGGAGATGTGGGAGATGTGGGAGACGTGGGAGACGTGGGAGACGTGGGAGACGTGGGAGACGTGGGAGATGTGGGAGACATGGGAGACGTGAGAGACGTGGGAGACATGGGAGACCCGGGAGACGTGGGAGACGTGAGAGACATGGGAGACCCGGGAGACGTGGGAGACGTGGGAGACCCGGGAGACCCGGGAGACCCGGGAGAAGTGGGAGACGTGGGAGACATGGGAGACCCGGGAGATGTGGGAGACGTGGGAGACATGGGAGACCCGGGAGATGTGGGAGACCCAGGAGACATGGAAGACCTGGGAGACCTGGGAGACGTGGGAGACGTGGGAGACCCAGGAGACGCGGGAGACGTGGGAGACGTGGGAGACCCGGGAGACGTGGGAGACGCGGGAGACCCGGGAGACGTGGGAGACCTGGGAGACGTGGGAGACGTGGGAGACGTGGGAGACGTGGGAGACATGGGAGACGTGAGAGACGTGGGAGACATGGGAGACCCGGGAGACGTGGGAGACGTGGGAGACGTGGGAAACGTGGGAGACGTGGGAGACGTGGGAGACCCAGGAGACGTGGGAGACGTGGGAGACGTGGGAGACATGGGAGACGTGAGAGACGTGGGAGACATGGGAGACCCGGGAGACGTGGGAGACGTGGGAGACCCGGGAGACCCGGGAGACCCGGGAGACGTGGGAGACGTGGGAGACATGGGAGACCCGGGAGATGTGGGAGACGTGGGAGACATGGGAGACCCGGGAGATGTGGGAGACCCAGGAGACATGGGAGACCTGGGAGACCTGGGAGACGTGGGAGACGTGGGAGACGCGGGAGATGTGGGAGACGTGGGAGACGTGGGAGACCTGGGAGACGTGGGAGACCCGGAAGACATGGGAGACGTGGGAGACATGGAAGACGTGGGAGACGTGGGAGACCCGGGAGACGTGGGAGACCCGGGAGACCTGGGACACTGTTCTCGGTGGATGGTTAGGGTTGGACATGCACCCAAAGGCATCTGCCATTAAGCTTGCTTATGTTTTTGAATGATAGGGTTGCTGAAAGAGAGCTTCCATCCTTCGGTCCATTCCCGGGATGGCCACAGTGGCTGGGACTGGGCCAGGATGAAGCCAGGTGCCTCACTGATCTCTTGTGTGGGGAGCAGAGGCCCAAGCACTTGGACTGTCTTTGGCTGCTTTTCCCAGGCCATTAACAAGGAGCCAGATCAGAAGCGGAAGAGCCGGAACAGGAACAGTAGACCATATAGGATGCCAGAACTGCAGGGGGTGGCGTTACCCACTGTGTCACAACACCGGCCCTGAGAAGCGAGTGGTTTTATTTGTCACTTTTTAAATCCACACTGGGCTTTAGATCCAATTCTTTACAAAGAAATATTGTGTCTGAGGGCTGAAGTGCTGCAGGAGCCTGACATCTCCTCACTCTGCAAGGAGCCCCTACAGGAATGCCTTTATATTGGAGGCATCGATTTTCCAGGGCCTCCCAGGTCTTTGTTGGAGGACTTTCCTCCGGGAGCTGGTGTTTCTGTAGCGATGTCCTGACACGGGGGTCAACAGGTTTCCCCCGGCCTTCGCTCCGTCAAGAGCAATAAGCCACAGGCACATTCCCCGCTAACAGGACCTGCCTCCCAGCCCTGCTCTCTGATTGAGATTCCACACAGTGCGTGGGGCAGCGTCCATGGGGTAGTGGCTCCTGGCTCCATGCCTATTGGTGGACGCAGCATGGCATGGCCACTGCCCACTCCCTGACCCCAACAGGACCTGGCTGGGCCATTACCTGGGCAGCAGCTCGTAGCGCCGCAGCTCCCGTCTGCTTATTCCCTCCTTTATTGAGGAAGTGGCATGCAGTCCCACAGGATAGTAAATGTTGTGACAGTGAGAAAAAAAATCAAGCTGAGGCTCGTCAGCTCCCGCACTGTTGATGCATCTATTTAGATCTTGAAACTAAAGTGGTATGCCTCCGGGGTCCTCGGAAGCGCAGTGAAGGACACTCAGTAGCACACTGGGGAGCGAGAAGCATTCAGACCTGTTTACATTCTGTCACATCCAAGCAAGGCTCTTTGTTAATCTGAGTCATTGGAACTGATTAAGCACTTGTTGTGTGTGGATCATTGTTCTGGGGGACGCGAACAGGGACAACACAGTCCAACAGAAACACGTGCACAATTAAGGCCCGTTCAATCCCAAGCCAAGAAAAAGTGGCACGAGAGCCACGTGCAAAATCACAGTCGCCAAGGAGATGGAGCAGTCAACGAGAAGGAAGAATGGGGTGGAAAACCAGCAGAATGATCCTTGGTGACCTGGGGGCATGGGCCGCCCGCCCCTCGGCCTGGCCACAATGCAGGTCAGCACCCTGGACAGCTCTGCCCCCAGTCTCACACTAGACTGTCTCAAACCTTCGGCGGCTCCAGGGAAGATCAAATCCTTGCTCTTAAAAGGCTTGGAAGGCCTGTCCATTCTCCTTTCTTCTGTCCACATCTTGCGCCTCAGTCAACACTCGGCACAGGTCCTGCATGCTGGGGTCTCTCCCCGACCCTCTGACCTTTCTCCCAACAGCTCCTCTTTCTTCCCATCTCAATGTGTCAGGACCCCAATTTCAGATCATGGGGTGGTATAAATTGCAGAGTTCTCTCCCCTCTAACTCACCAATCTGAAGCTGCTATGCCTGTGGTAATGGTTGCTGGATTGAATGTGGGAACTTGATCCAATTGTGGCATCAGAGGTGGACCCAGTGGGCAGTTCTTCAGGTGGCTGGGGTATGTTCGTGCTGGTTCTCACAGGAAGCTTGATTGTTTGTGTTTAATTTCTGCCTGTCTGTCCTCCTCAGCTTCCTGGACAATCAGGGGTCTCTCCCCCACACTCACCAAGGTAAGTTCCCATTAGCAGAGATGGATGGAAAAGAGTTCCTGCCTTCAGGGAGGGAAGAATTCAGGCAAAAGACAGAGAGGAGAGACTAGCAAGGCAGTGAGGGGCATCCATCAGACACCTGTCCAGACAGAAGAGAGAGAGAGAGAGAGAGAGAGAGAGAGAGAGAGAGAACGCGGGAGGGAGGGAAGTGACTGTCTTAGGGAGACCCTGAGCGTCTGGTGTGGATTCACACTGGGGCTTGCACGGGATGGGGTCCAGTTCTTCCCACTGTGTCTCTTCCCCCTTCCTCTTCTCCTGGACAAAGGGCTTGCAAGGAGAGAAGCAGGTGAAATTCCTCCTAAGGATTTATTACCAAATTCTCAGGCTGCTTAGCCTTCCGGTGCCAAGCAAGGGAGGTCCCCCTAGGGCACCTTTTTCAGGGGAGGCTGAGCCCCTCTGGTCTGTGCAGTTACCAGGGATGGGTGGGACTTGGCAATGTGTCCAAGATGTGCTGCCCAAGGCTGCGTTCCTTTCTGGGCAGGTCCTTTTCCTCTGGCCCCAAGATTACCACCAGACCCCAGCCTAGGGGGTCACCTGATCCTGAATTGTAGCCTACAACTTTGAGTTGAAATAAATGCTTTCTTCCCCCAAGAAGCTGTTCTGGGTATTTTGTTAGACTAATGGGAAGTTGGCAGTGCAGGAAGCAGGTACCAGGAGTGGACTCATGACTAAGCCAACCTGAACCTTTGGAACCAGGTGACTGAGAAAGGAGCAGGCAAGCTGAGTCCAGAACAGCCTCTGCAGAGCCTCCAGCACAGTCCAGACGAGGCTTGGAAGACCAGCATGTGGCTGGTGCTCCGGAGGGACAGAGCCTGAGCGGGATCCTGTTACACCACGGAAGGGGGTGCTCGTCCATTCCTGCCCCTGAGCACCAACCTCCAACCCATCCTGGGCTGAGAGAACCGGGGACAAGGAGCTGCACCTTGCCTGATGGGCTCCTGCAAAGCTCGTGCGAAGGCAGAGGACACTTGCTGCCGCCATAGACAGAGCCACACCCAATGAGAATGTTCTGGAACCGGTGAGTCCTGTTGGCTGCAGACTCCATCAGCTTCCCCCAGATCATTGAAGAGGCTTGGAAACAAGAGGCTTGAAGTGTGTCTCTAGCAAGCTACTTGAAAACAAATGAGGGAGATGCCTAAGCCAGGTGGGCAGGGGCTCTGAAAGTGCATGCAGGTTTTGCACGCTGCCACCTGCTCTGTAGGAAAATGGCACCTGAGAATCTAAGGACAGAAGAGAGACGTGCGAGTGACCATTTCAAAGTCACAAAGCAGCTCGATCAGATGTCCTTCAGTCACATCCTACAGTGTAAAACCTGAAGCCATCCACCCATTTGCAGGGCTTGGCAAGTAGAGGTGATGGAAGACTCCATGGGTTCCTGAGTCCATCCCCTGTGGAAGAGGATTCCAGCCCAGCGAGTGAGAGGAGCAAAGGCGGCCGAGGGGAGCATCCTCCCAGCCAAGGCTCTGTGGGGCGTGTGCTGTCACACTGTGTGCTGCCACGGTCTGTCTCTTAGTGTGACAGCACTGGTGTCCCGTGCCGAAGGCCGCTCGGCAGGTGATGACACGGAGGGGCCGTTGCCAGGCAGACAAGCGACACCTCGGAAAGTTCTGACTCAGAGGTTAAGTGGTGACAGCATGTATGCCAATCCAACTCTGATTTTGACAAAATGTCTCATTCTGACGCAAATCGTTGTAAAAGACAAAGGTATCATTTTTTTTCTCTCTTGCAATATCGAAGCTTGCACGAAGGCAATTTGTCCTCCTGACAATTTTCTGCTTAGATCTCGAGGTGAGACTTGCCACTTCAAGTTCCTTTTGAAATTTTCCCCATCGTGTTTTTCTAGCAAACCTCAGCCCCGCAGCCCCGATGAGGGACGCCGGCACAGTGCTGCTTGCCACGCACTCCGCGCTGCCCTTGATCGGTTCTGGGACACAGACCCCAGGCCACAAGCAGACGTGTCCTCCCTGCGCTCCTTCACTGGGCGGGGAGGGCTCTGCCCATTCGGGGTGAAGCTGAATGTGAGCAGGAGCCAGCAGGAGCTGGCCACACCTCGCAGGGGAGCAGGCCGGGGACGGATGTGCAGGATCCCTGGTCCTGCAGGGAGGAGGGGAGGAAGGACGACGAGAAAGGATGACAGTGTCTATGGGAACTGGCTGTAAATGCCAGGCAGGCTGTCACCCGAAACAGCAATTAAACTCCGGAAGGTACATGTTAATGCTGATAGATGGAAGACAGCGAGCAGGGGGTGGCCAGGCTCCTGGGGCGCCGGCCGACTGTCTACCGTGAACAGGCACTGGCCTCAGCACACACCTGTCCAGATACTACAATGGCCCTGGACAAAGCCTCAGTTACAGATTCTGACACTTGGCCCCTGGTCCTTGTAACGACTCGTGACCTAATCTTACATTCATGATGAAGCTGAAGCATTAGCTAGAGTGATTGTGTCACGTACAGTTTAAAGCAGGAATACAAATATGTCATAAATATTGCAGAGTGCTATAGAATCATTAGCGCCAGGATTGAAAGAGGCAAGTTCAAGTTACTAGAGAATTTCCAGTGTCTGCTGCCCCTCGCCAGATGACTGGCTAGTGTTCTGTGATGTCATCATCAGAAGACGTGAGAACGGTGTTATTCTCCCCTTGACGCTCCTGATTGGGCAGCACGCTGTGGCTGTGCACAGCTGCCTGACTCTCCAGCTTTATCTGGTGTGCTTCCCCAAAGGCACGCACCTTGGCCCCAGGCTTTCTGTTGGGGGACCTGGGTGGCAGGCTACACCTCTCAGACACCCACGGTCTAGGCAGCAGGTACAGTGTGGGGGTGTGGACTGACTCAGCTGTGTTCAGAGCCAGAGCAGGAGAGGGAGAGAGCAAGCTGGAATCTGGGGCCGGGCTCAGGCAGCAGCCCGTGTGGTAAGGGAGTGGGTGGCAACGTTCAGGAGGCCGATGCCTCTGCTCAGAGAAGGTTGGTAGGGCCCAGGGTCACTGCTGAGCTCTCCTGGACACTGGGCTGCAGGCAGAAGAGTTGAGGTTGGAGCAAAGAGCCTGAGCGTGAGCTCACCGCTGCCAGAGACGGCCAGGTTCCCCAGGCCCTGTTGGACCAGGTCAGCTGCCAAGAGAACCGGTATGGGCCTCCCTCCACCTCCTGACACACAAGGCAGCTTTTTTCTTTGACCAGTTCTGCTCTAGAATCGCACAAGGAAGTTCTAGGATCGTGGCAATACTGGAAAAGGACCATTGAGATGCTTCTAGGTCAATGGAGACAAGTTCACATGGACCAAAGCCCTACAAAGCAGTTCTATCACCCCAAACATCACAAGTGCTAGAAACTAGACACAGCATTGACCCTAACAGAAACTTGACAGAGACTCAGCAGCACGTGGAACCAGGTGGGTGCCAGGGCCAGAGTCCCCAGAGGCTCAGGGCTTCCCTGGGCATCCTGGCAGTGCCATGGCTGAGATCAGTCCCCATGATGGGCTGCCTATCACTTCCAGATGAGGACAGTGAGAGGATTTTAGGTGCATGGCACCTGTGCTTGGTCCCTGCGTGTCGGTCCAGCCACACGTGGGGGTGAGAGGCCCCGTGTCAGGCTCTCCGTGACGCACACAATGCGAGTACCAGGTTTAGGTTAAATTGCCCCCAAGAGAAGCCCCCTGGGTTCCTGGCAGAGCAAATGCAGATACAACCCCCCACTCAGAAGGCCCAAACACCCACCAACCAAGGAGGAAGGAGGATGGCAAGAAGGAACTCAAGCGGCAGGGAGGAGGCTCAGGGAGAACCAAGACCCTAGTTCAGAGAGTCAACTACACAGCAGAGAGAAGTTAGGGCCGGCTTCTGGCCTAACAGAGCACCGAGAAAACACCTGCAAACACATCCAAGCACGTGGTTCAGCTCTTTTTCAAAAGAAGTATTTATGTTCTTGAAAGGCAGAGCTGAGAGACAGGGGAGACAGAGAGATGGAGAGAGATCTTGCACCTGCCCATTCATTCCCCAAAGGGCTGCACTGGCTGGAGCTGGGCCAGTCCAAAGCCAATAACCAGAAACTTCTGCCATGTTTCCCACATAGGCACAAGGACCCAAGCTCCTGGATCACTCTTTGCTGCTTTCCCAGGCACCTCAGCATGGAGCTGGACCAGAAAGGGAGCAGTCAGGACCAGAGCTAGTGCCACAGGGGCTGCCTGCACCACATGACCACATGCTGCAGCTTTACCAACCATGCCACCCTGCTGGACCTGGGGCTCACCTCCTGCCATCAGACCCTGGGGGTCACGGATGGTAGGCAAGGACCTTGGTGCTGCCATGTGGGGGACCTGCTGCACTGCCAGCCCCCAGCCACTGTGCAAGGTGAGCACTTAGGAGAGACGAAACCAAGGGGGTCCCACACCTGCCTCTTACCTCAGCCCACTGCCAATACACACTCTTTCTTGAAATCATTAACTAAAGACGCCAGGATTCATGAGCTTAACTATGTGGAGATTATGAACTTGTGATCATTAAGAATCAATGCAGGTGAGTGAGCTCTGTGTCACGGAGAACCCCGTGGAGCAACACACAGAGAGAGAACGCAGCAGAAGAGCTGAGCAGACCGCTCGGGGTCCCTGACTGAAGGGACCCCAGACACGTAGCCCGGAATTGCACTCTCAGCACAATTCCCAATAGCTATGTACATGCATTCAACACAACACACACCATAACTCCCCACACACACTCACACACACTCCATCTATACACACACACACACACACTCCATCTATACACCTACGCACACCATAAACCCACATCACACACACAGCATCTACCCACCCCCCTCACACACACACACAGTCACAGGTGGAATGTTCATCTGTATTGTGCAACACGGTGCTAAGTCAGAAATAAACCCCCATGTCCCAGGCAGCATATGGCGTAAAAGAGCTGTGGCTGAATTATATAATCAAACAGTCTTCACGATGAAATTGAATAGCTCACAGCCGTGCCTCCCGAGCCCTGCATATCACTGTTGTCAAAAGCCGGGCCCGACAACAACAGCCTCAAGCAGGCGGGACCAAACACACAGCCTTGACAAGAGAATTAGGAAAATGTCTTTATGAATATGAAGTTGGAAATTATTTTTAAACAAGAGAGAAAAGCACAAAGGAATACTTGATACATATGAATTTGCTACAATTACACTATTTTAGTAATAAACACACCATGAGACATGCGCCCACCTGTATCTGCTGTAATTCTAGGCAAGCAACAAGTGTCCTCAACATTTAAAGTACTCTCCATCAAATTAGCTTTAAAAGCAACACAATCACAGGCAAAAATATTTCTTTAAAATTAATGATTTGCTCAAAAATTAAAGTGATACACACACATACATCACCCAGCAGCTAGTTCGCTCCTCAAATGGTCACAGTGGCCAGGGCTGGGACAGACAGAGGCCAAGGCCAAGCAACCAAGAGCTTCTTCCAGGTCTCCCGTGTGGGTGCAGGAGCCCACGGCTTGGGCCATCTTCTGCTGCCTTTCTTAGACCCTTGGCAGGGAGCTATTCTGGAAATGGAGGGAGCAGCTAAAACCAGAACCCATATGGGATGCCAGCGTCGCAGGCTGCATCTTTGCCCACCACGCCACAAAGACAGCCCATAGGCAAAGTCTTCAGCAGAACTTTTCCAAAAAGGAGAAGTTTTAAAAGCCAATAAATGCAGGAAAAATTGTTCAACTTCTCTAAAGATCACAAAAATGTGTCACCAGAACTACAGAGAAATACCATTGTGTGTCCAAAGTAGAATAAACCTGAAAAAAAAAAATCCTATAGTAGCACTTCCAGGAAGCAGAGGCACAGGGCCCAGCTTGGTGGCTGAACTGGCTAATCTTCTGCCTTCAAGAGCCAGAATCCCAAATGGGCACTGGTTTATGTCCCAGCTGCTCCACTTCCCATCCAGTTTCCTGTTTAGGGCCTGAAAAGCAGCAGAGGACGGCCCAAAGCCTTAGGCCCCTGCACCTGCATGGGAGACCTGAAAGAAGTTCCTGGCTCCTGGCTTCCTATTGGCTCAGCTCTGGCCATTGCAGCCATTTGGGGAGTGGAACAATGGACCATCTGGGAAAGATCTTTCCATCCCTCATTCTCTCTGGGGATCTGTCTTCTCAATAAAAATACAATAATTAAAATGTAGGAGGAACAGCATCATTTTTGCCGGTAAGTAACAGCCAGGTCCCTTAGGGGGTGACATTACGGTGACGTTGAGACATCTGCATGTACAAGACGTTCAAGGAAAGCACACGGGAGCCTCGACTCCGTCTTCCTGGGAAGCGTCATCCCTGCTGCAGTGTGGGAAGCATTTGCTCGTGCGCAGGAGAGTCAAGAGAACTTACAGCCACATCTGTGACCGCAAAACCCAGAGTGCAGTACACCGCAGGGCCGGATAAATGGTCCCGCCTCCACTTAGTGCAGTGCTACGGAGCAGCAAACGCGGTGAGATCTGTGACATCACCAAGATGAGGCCCGCAAACTTCAGGCTGCTGCACACGGGCAGCCCCAGGAGACCACGCGCCATGTCCCCCCATCACACAAGGTCCACAGCCCCACAGAAGCCAAAGCTCTGGGAGATCAGACCATGTGACAGAAGAGAAAGAAGTGAGGACTGGCAACTACACCACTGGCTTCAGGTGGGAAGGGCAAGGCCTGGGCAGCGTGCCTGTCTCCTCGGGTCCTGCTTTCCAGGCTGTGAGCTGAGTGTGTGACAGGTGCACTCCATAGGCACGTGTAGCTGCCCCGTCACACACAGTAGTCATCAGTTTGCCTGCAGTGCACTGTTTCCCAGGACTGAAGCCCAACTTCCTGTCTGCCTCCTCTTCCTTCTGGAAGGATCTGGAACACTGGCATGTGCTCCCACACTTAACACCCCTGCTTTGTCCTGGTCTGCTTCTCATGGGTTGCTCGGCCTCGGCAGGCTTAGCCATCATTCCCCATGCTGCTGAACTGCTCACACAGGTGTCGTGATGCTTAAACGAGGCGCCGGGCCGTTGGGCAACGCCACCGATGATGGGTCTCCATCCCACACTGCACACGCTCAACCCTGGACTCCAGGAATGTCGCACTGCTGACTTTACTAGTCTTCATGGCCTGTTCTGTCACTGCACGTCAGACGTGTTGACAGCCCCAGCCAGAAGTCAACAATGAATGCACCCACAACCCCCAGGGAGGACCTCGTCCATCCGGCATTTCTCTGCATCTCCAAGGTCTGGGTCGATGCGGCATATCCCGGGAATTAAATTAGACAGAGTGGAAACCAGGCACACAGCCCAGCCAGCAGGCAACACCTGAGTCTGCAATTACCACAGTAACAGTTGTGGGTTCCAGCAGGATCCAGAGTATATCAGGGACAGAGGTGGGGATGCCAGGGAGGGGACTGCAGACACAGAGCGTGGGGCAGGGCTCTAGGGACACCACAGCCACAGGGACAGGTCCACAGGGCACTTCACCCCACCGGTGCCAGGGTGTGTGGCTGGAAGCTGTCCAATGCTGGTGTGTCCAGGTTGGTGAGCGGCCATCCTGATGGGCTCTGAGCAGTCCTGTGAGAGGACAGCGCCGTGACCCCAGTCTCATGGGCAGCCACGAGGTGCTAAGAAGTGAGCTAGGGTAGATGTCTTAGGCAGGCAGGGAAGAATGACAGGTGCCACTCCAGGCACCGCCAGGATTTGCCTGAAGGATGAGGGGGTGCTGCCACTCCCACTGAATGCAGAGTGGGAGGAGAGTTGGCAGAGTTGAGCAGGTCCAGAAAGTTGGCAGGCTCAGTTTGAAGCCCGGGGCTAATGGCACCAAAGCCCTGTGGATACTCTGCGTTCTTTCCCAGCTTGCCTGTTGCCCCATTGGGGACGTGGCTGGACCCCGGCCCTCACACAGGCACTGTGGGGGACGTGGCTGGACCCCGGCCCTCACACAGGCACTGTGGGGGACGTGGCTGGACCCCGGCCCTCACACAGGCACTGTGGGGGACGTGGCTGGACCCCGGCCCTCACACAGGCACTGTGGGGGACGTGGCTGGACCCCGGCCCTCACACAGGCACTGTGGGATGCTAAAAGCATGTAGAACAGTGCTGGCTTCTTCATCACAAATTGATTGGTGGAGCATCTGCAAGAAGGTAGACATCCTTCATTAAATGCATAGATTAGCCAGTGCAATTAGACATAGTCTATTACTCAACCGGAAAATTGCAATAATTTATTTTTCTTTAAGCACTTTCTTGATGGAGCTATTACTCCAGAAAGGTTTGCAATCACTGAAACACATTCCTACTTTAAATATCCAAATGTGGTGACTTCTTCAATTTTCAGAACAAACAAATCACTTACAGACAATTTTTCTGGGGAGTTTGGTGACCTATGAAAGTTGTGTTTCTATCCTACCGATCGTTTTCTCCCGCACTACTGGCAAAGGCCATGCCACTGATGTACCAGAGCACGGTGGCCGAACTCAAGGCTGCCCGTGGCTTGCAGGACAAGGCACAACATGGGGAAGCCAGCTGAGAAGCCTCCAGGGCCAGCCGGGCTGTGTTTGACTCCCCAAACTCCAACACAAGCGTACAAGGCTCCATGGACAGATCTAATGAGACCTGCGAGGGACAGGGGTGACTGGAGAGGAAGTGACTGTCAAATAAACGCTCTCCATGCGCAGAGCTTTCTCCAAAGCCTGGCGATGCCCACAGGGACTCAGGCTTCTCTATTCCTTAATGCGGTGTTGGGGAGGACAACAGAGGAGAGGGTCAGAGCAGACCCTCCACCTCCGGCCGCCCGTGGCAGCAACACACCCCGGGGGAGGGGCACTGCAGGATGTGTGTCTGCCACGCTAGTGAGAGTGCCATGGCAAGTGGAACCAAGGGACGGGCACTGTGAGGGCATAAAGGGCGCACAGAGAGGCCCAAGTGCGTCCTGAGCAGGCCAGCCCTGGGTACCTGCCAGGGCGGCAGCAGCAGCACCCAACGGGGGATCCCATCACAGCCAGGGACCTGGGAGTCACCGTCCCCTCCCTGCCTAGCCCTCCCTCCTGACCCACAGCACAGACGGGACCCGGGAAAGGAGAGAATGGAAGGCAGGCAGTTCAAGCTGGAGCCTCCTGGCTGTCCCACCAAGCCAAGGTGACCTTGGCCAGGACACCATTAAGAAGCAGGCTCCGGGCAGCAAGAAGAAGCTGCAGGCAAGCTTAGAAAACATCAAGCAGCTCCGCATCTGTGCCCCATTGAGCCAAAACCCACACAAAGCCAGGGCTCGGGTCATGGGAATGGAAAAGAAGCAGCAGGGACGACCAGAGGGACCCTGCTGTGTCTTGGGAGGCCCAGGGCAGGGGGGCCCAGGGTGGGGGAGGCCCAGGGCAGGAGGGGCCCAGGGCAGGGGGGACCCTACTGTATCAATCGGGGGGCCCAGAGCAGGGGGGCCCAGGCCTGGGGAGACCCTATTATGTCACTGGGGAGGGGCAGGGCAGGGAGGGGTCCAGGGCAGGGGGGCCCAGAGCAGGGAAAACCCTACTGTGTCACTTGGGGGAGTCCCATGGCAGGAGGGGCCCAGGGCAGGCGAGCCTAGGGCAGGGGGTGCCAGGACAGGGGGCCCAGGATGGGGGAGGCTCAGGGCAGAAGGGGCCCAGGGCAGGAGGACCCTGCTGTGTCATTGGGGGAACCCAGGGCAGGGGAGCCCAGGGCAGGGGAACCCAGGGCAGGGGGACCCTGCTATGTCATTGGGGGGACCCAGGGCAGGGGTTCCAGGGCAGGGGAGCCTAGGGCAGGGGGAGCCAGGGCAGGGGGACCCTGCTGTGTCATTGGGGGAACCCAGGGCAGGGGAACCCAGGGCAGGGGAGCCCAGGGCAGGGGAACCCAGGGCAGGGGGACCCTGCTGTGTCATTGGGGGGACCCAGGGCAGGGGAGCCCATGGCAGGGGGACCCTGCTGTGTCATTGTGGGGGCCCAGGGCAGGGGTCCCAGGGCAGGGGAGCCTACGGCAGGGGGTGCCAGGACAGGGGGCCCAGGATGGGGGAGGCCCAGGGCAGCAGGGGCCCAGGGCAGGGGAGCCTAGGGCAGGGGGTGCCAGGGCAGGGGGCCCAGGATGGGGGAGGCTCAGGGCAGCAGGGGCCCAGGGCAGGGGGACCCTGCTGTGTCATTGGGGGAACCCAGGGCAGGGGAACCCAGGGCAGGGGAGCCTAGGGCAGGGAACCCAGGGCAGGGGAACCCAGGGCAGGAGGACCCTGCTGTGTCATTGGGGGAACCCAGGGCAGGGGAGCCCAGGGCAGGGGAGCCTAGGGCAGGGAACCCAGGGCAGGGAGCCCAGGGCAGGCGGGCCCCAGTGGTGCAAACACCCAGCTGCCATAGAGCGTTTGTGCAACGAAGCTCAAAGCTCAGGCTGGACCCAAACAAAGCAGCTGATGTATAAAGTGAGCTCTGAATCATCACAGGAACAATTCCCAACTATCGGCGTTGTCTTCTAATACAGTGACCCACAGTGACATACCAGCCCGTTGCCGGCACTCCCTCAGCTGTCACACTGCCTCCCAGAGCCTCACAAGATCAGGGAGTGAGGATCCCTGTGTGCGTGTCTGTCCGAGGGGTGCCAGTTGGGCACACAGCCTGCATGGGATCTCAGGAGCCAGACAGCAGCCTCAGAGGTCACACCCCAGGGACTCACACTGGGCTCCTAGGTCACCAGACCATGCCCCACAGCCACAATCTGGTCACAGTACCAGCTGAAAGCATCTCAGTTCAGGGGGAGCAGGGAAGGGTGACATGGCCTCCAGCCCCAACTCCTACAGAACTGATACCTGGGTCATGTCCTGCACCCCCAGAGCTGTCTAGCCCCAAAGTCTGTTTGTAAAGTGGAAGCAGAGGGGTGCAGCAGAAGTACTCCTGTCCAAGCCCTTCTCCACTTCAGGCCTCACTCCATATCCACCTTGGTGTCCACCCCAACATGTGCACAGCGGAGGAAACGTCCCGTTCTGTCCCCTTCAGCCAGTGCACAACAGTGGGCATGACTCAGTCTGTCCACCCCAGCATGAGCACAGCAAAGAACATGTTCCATTCTGCCCACCCCAATGTGTGCCCAGTAGAGGGTATTTCTCAGTGGCTGCCCAGCATATGCACAGTAATGCATGTGTCCCTCCATAACTGCACATGTGTGCATGAGTCCTGGGTCTGTCTAGCATGGGCATGTCTTAGGCCTGTCTAGCATGGCCATGTTCTGTGTCTAGCATGGCCGTGTTCTGTGTCTAGCATGGCCGTGTTCTGGATCTGTCATGTTCTGGGTCTATCTTGGGTGTGTCTTAGGCCTGTCTAGCATGACCGTGTTCTGTGTCTAGCATGGCTGTGTTCTGTATCTAGTATGGGCGTGTTCTAGATCTGTCGTGTTCTGGGTCTATCTTGGGCGTGTCTTAGGCCTTTCTAGCATGACCGTGTTCTGTGTCTAGCGCGGTCGTGTTCTGGGTCTGTCTAGTGTGAGCATGTTCTGAATCTGTCTAGCATGGGCATGTCTTAGGCCTGTCTAGCATGGGCATATTCTGAGTCTAGTGGCCATGTTCTGTGTCTAGTGTGGGCGTGTTCTGAGTCTGTCTAGCATGGCCATGTCCTGGGTCTGTCTAGTTTGGGCGTGTTCTGGATCTGGCATGGGCATATCTTATCCAGTCTAGTGTGGACGTGTCCTGGATCTACCCAGTGTATGCACAAGCAGAGGGCATTACCCTCTTATGTCTTTTCAGCATGTTCACAGGAGTGGCCATGCTCTGCTTTTTGCCCCAGTGTGTGCTGCCCCCTCCTCCAGTGTGGCATCACAGCCCCCTCTACACTGAGCACTGACAGTGTGGGGTCTGGAACCCGTGGCTGATGCAAGGTGGGAAGACAAGCGTCTTGCCCTAGCATCTGCATGTCACCCTGGCAACCATGTGTCAGCTGAAACCTGCGACTTGAAGAAAAGACAGGGACTGCTTTGCTCCATTTAGAGTCTACTTGAAATTAACAGAGAATAAATGTTCCGAATTCAAACCTTTCAGGGGACATTTTCCATTAAGCCCAAGCTCAGCTTCATTTCTGACCTGCTGTTGCGAGGAGGAACAGCTGTTGGTGCCCTGGAACTGTGATCCAGCCTTTAAGGCCACAAGCTGGAAGATGAAAGCTCTCCTCAGTCGCCCGGGGAAGGGAGACAGAGAGGCACAGCCCGTGGATTCCTGGCCCCTGCAAGTGCCCAGCTCTGCTGCAGGCCCTGCCTGGGGTGCCAAGTCAGCCACCACCCTGGCCCCTGAGGAGAGTGAGTCCAGGCTGGGATGGACAATGGCTCCCAGGTTGCCACACACACAACACGGGAGAGGCAGGAGGCTGGGAGCGGGCTCCAGGCTGGTTCTCAGCTCCCCGGTCTTTCCAGCTGGCAGTGCCTGCGTCCAGCACAGCCCTGGGCTTGGGGACACATCAGGAAATAAGCTGCACTTTCTTCTGGGCAGGAGCACAACCCAGCAAGTGGGGCAGAGGGACGAGGGCTCACACAGTGACGGCCTGTGATGACAACAGTGGCGACAAAGACACACTTCAGAAGCAACGTTGGTGCTGAAATGTGGGCGGGGCAGGGAGGGGGCACGACAAGCACAGAGCTCCTCAAGATAATGCCAGCAGTGGGAGAGTTCAAAGCATGGGAGGAAAGAGGAGCCATGGTGGAGAGTCCCAAGAGGCAGAAAGGACTGGCTGGGACAGGGCCTGGCAGCCCACACCTGTGACTGTACCAGCAGTGGCCATCCATGATAACAGTGGGCCTCCACTGCAGGGGGAAACATGCTTCTCCCCTGGGTTTGCACAACATTAACTCTGGGGTGATTGCAATGGCCAGCGGAGATGATGAATTTGCTTTTAGAAATGTTCAAGTTCTGATGCTCAGGCAATCTCTGTAGACATCGAGAAGGCAGATGGAAGCCTAAGCCTGGGGCTCAGGAGAGGCCTGCACAGGGATGCAAGGCTCAGGGGAATGGTGCCTGGGGTGGAGGGAACCACGAAGCTGTGATGGCCATGCTTGCAGGACAGTGAGCACGAGGGAAAGGAGAAGCAATCCAGGCACCAAGTCCCAAGGGAGTCAGTCCCCAAAGGACAGACAGAGAGACGGCCCTGAGGGAGACCAGGAACCCCTGGAGAGGAAGCGCTGTTCACCTGACCTGAGCCTGGAGAACTCAATGCAGTCTGTTGAGTCCCTGCAGACCACCTCTGATACATGAGGAATGCACATGAAAAGAGGGCAGCCACCTTGGGGAAGACCACCAAGAGGAGGTGGTGACCAGCTGTGTCCAAAACTAGAGACAAGCCCTCAGCTATGAGGGTTTTGTATTGTACTTTTAACAGGAAGACAACGGTGTACATCAAAGGAAAGTACTGGGAGGAAGGAGAGGCTAGAGTCAATTGCAGAGAAAAGCCAGGGCTGGGAGGGCACAGAGTGAGGACGGAATGGATGGGTGACTTTCTGGAAGGCTTTGTAGCAATGAAACCTCACAAAGTGGGTGCCATGACTAATTTCTATGTTCTATCAGAGTGGCACCGACATAACAGGAGAAATGTAAACATTAGGAGGAAGAATGGATGGATGGACGGATGGACAGATGGACGAACAGATGGATGGATGGGTGGATGGACGGACGGATGAAGGGTGGATGGACAGACGGATGGACGGGTGGGAGAATGGATGGGTGAGTGGATGGATGGATGGATGGATAGATGGATGGATGGGTGGATGGATGCGTGGAGGATAGATGACGGACAAACGGATGGTTGGGTAGATAGATGGATAGGTAGATGTATGGATTGATGAACTGATGAATAGATGGGTGGATGAGTGGATGACCTTCTATGGAAGTTCCAAGCATGCAGAGACCAAAACCAAGGTGCTCAGGTCAGACAAAATGGGACTGTGCTCTTCTGGGTTGGTCCAGGAGGTCATCATGGGTTCAAAGGTAATTTACACAGAATGCAAGATGTCTGTACACTGGATACCCCAAAAGCCCAGGGATGACACGTAAGCAGGGACACAGGTCAAGCCAAGCAGCCATGCTGAGACCTTGCCCAGCTTCAGGAGGTGATGTCACCAGGTGATGTCAACACAACTGGTGACACAAAGATGATGCTACTGAGGACATGGAGGGTGGGTCCTCAAAGGTGAAGCCAGCCTGTGCTCCCGGCTTCCACAATCAGCACGCCTGCCAAGGGGGGAAGAAGGGCCGCTGCTGAAGATGCAGGGAGCCGTCATTCTGAGCCCCATGACCAAGGCCCGGCGGCAGCTGAAGACAGCCTGAGCAACACAAGGCTCCCTCACCGTGGCTTGGTCACAAGACTGCAGAACACACAGGCTCAGCTGAAGTGCAGAAAGACAATCAGTGGTGGGCATTCAGCCTCTGAGGAGTGTCACCGTGAAACAAACATGCAAACTTGATCCTAGCCATGTTAGGGCCAAATGCTGCGTCTTTGGCAGGGGCCATTGCTGCCTGGGAGCAAAGAAATCCAGGTGGGGCCAGGACTCCTTCAGCGCCAACGGGTACCCACAGTAGGGGACAGGGTGCCATCCCAGGTCCAGGGACCCTGCCACTGCCTGGTAGTTTCAGGACTTCATGGCTTCCTTTCTAGAAAGAGCTCTAGAAGTCTGGGGAAATCACTGTGTTCCTTTTCCTTTCTTTGCATTTGATTTGAAAGACAGAGTGAGCAAGACAGACCAGCAAGGTTTCCTCCGAGTGGTGCCTCCCCCAAGCCCTGCAGCAGCCGGGGCTGGGCCGCGCGGATGGTGGCTGACATGAGCTCCAGGCGATCTCCCACACAGCTGGTGGGGACCCAAGTCCTTGAGCCTCACTGCTGCTTTGGGGGGTGGCAGGAAGCAAGACTTGAACCAGGACTCTCCCATATGACTGCCACATGTGCCCCACGCTGACTCCACTCGATCTGCAAACTGCTTCCTGTTGCCAGCCAGTCTTAGCGTCATTAGACCTCCCTTGCTTGGGGGGCCTCACAGGCTGCAGCCACGCGCGCACTGCTCAGGGAGAATCCATGTTACCCGATAAACGTTGGGTGCAGGCACACAGATAAATGCTTGCTATCCCTCCCCGCTCCCTCCCCTCCTATGCTCATCAGTTTTTGTAACAGGATAGCTCAGGTCAGGTTAACCATGCCTGCACCTTCCCAGTCCCTGGAGAAACCATGGGACCTCCCACAGGTCCAGTGCAGTGTTTAAAGCGGGCACTCAGGGCCTCTCTCATTGAATCAAGCAATACAAATCCCGTGGAGAGCTTAAGTTCCCCTCCCGCAACTTCCCTGGGCATATCCTCTCTTCTCCTCCATGAACTCCTTCAAACCAGGCAGGCCTGAAAGACCAGGACAAGTAGAGGTTTGCTAAATAGGCGCGCACACGTGCTCACCTGGGGCATGGTCGAGGCCTTGGCCAGGCCTCCCCACTCCAGAGCCTCTCTCGGTGAGCTTGTGCCTGGACCCTGGTGGTGATGGACCTGGTTGCCAGGGGTGGGCAGGCTGCTGTGGGGCCCAGATGGGGGTGAGCCAGGCTTGGGGAAGGTACTGCCATAGGGGAGTACAACCAGGCCTCAGTCCCGTCTGCTGTGGCCTTGAGGGAACTCAGGGAAACTGAAGGGCTCCCCGAAGGAAGCAGCCTGCAGGAGAGGACTCAGCTGGCCGGGACAGAGCTCTCGTCCACCTGCCGGCTGCCTCCTGGGAACACACAGGCACAGCAGGAGGGTCCAGCCACCCCTGTGGAGCCCTCCCCAGCCTCTCACACTCCGCTGGTTGTCCACCTCTAACAATCGCAATTCACTCTTGCAAATGTGCTCCGAAGGAGCCTGGCCACTTCTCAGGACGGGCACGGAGAGGGGCTCCCGCCTGGGGCAAAGCCAGGCCTGCCCTAGCCTTGGCACATGGCTGTTTCTCCCCGGCACCTGAGCTTCAGGGACCCACAGGGCTCCCCTGTGCTGGAGTCCCACTTGCCACGAAGGGTGACGTCATCAGGACACCTCTGGATGATTTTCCAGAAGGAATTAGCACAAGCTGCACTCTTCCTGCTGCAACTCGCCAAGTGGTACGGAGCAGGTGCAGTACGGAGCAGGTGCAGTGAGCTGGTGGGCATTTTCAAGGAACAACCTGGACTCGCTGCATTCCTAAGCACTTTCTTCTCTCACAGGACATACGTTCCATATCCATGTGGCAATAAGAGGATTTACCTCTAAGAGCCACATCTCCCAATTAGTTTGATGGGAAACTTGGGATTACTGCAGAGACCCCCAAACACAGGGCTGGCACACATGCAAACCAGACAGGCAAACTGAACACAGAAATCAGACAGGCTAACCAGACATACAAACCAGATACACTAAGCAGCCAGTTCCAGGAACCCCCTAAGTACAGCTGCCCTGGAAGCACCTGCCTCGCAGGTGAATGCTGCCCATCGTGCCCGCCAGGTGACAGGGGCAGCTCCCACTGGGTCTGCATGACACCTGCTGCTGCACTGACTGCAGTTATAGTTGGACCACAAGCTCCACGTACTAGAGCAAAGTCTGCCTTCCCCGCCAGGTGACAGGGGCCGCCTCGTTCATCTCATCATGCTTGTGCAGACACAGTCTGGAAGTGCAGTGTATCTTCAGTGAGCCCCTGGCATGTGAGTGAGCAAGTCAGTCACTCCCTCAATGCGTGCCACTGGTCCCTGGACCAGTAAGCCTAGAATTACGAAGCTGGTGTCATTCGAAAAGACAGGCCCCGCCATGCCCTCGCACTGTCTCTGCTTCTCTCACAGATGTAGCCCTTCCGTGCCGGAGCAAGACTCCAAAGTCACGGGCCCTGAGTGTCCGAGACACCAAGGCCGGCTGACCCTACGGCTTCCAACAGCGATTCCCTAGCTCCACGCATCCCAGTGAAGCCCTTGCTCCTGGGAGATCCCGGGCGCGCATGTCCTCCCCAGGGACAACACGCACCATCCACAGTGGGCAAGCCCAGCACAGAGATCCTAATGGCAGCTCACCATAGAAAATGCTCCAACCCTTCCTGGCAGGAGGGCCCCTCTCCCCACACTCCCGGAGTCACCTGTCACTGGACCATCTAGACAGAGCGGAGGCAGCCCACGCTCCCCTGGGTGCATGAGGGCGTTACAGACCAGGCAGTGCGCACAGCCGGGTTATGAGGTCATGAACTGTGTCTCCAACTGTGGTTTGGCTAGCCCGCACAGCCGCTGCGTCAGTCAGAAACGCGTCCAGTGGAACTTGGCAGCAAGGCTGTCCACATGGCTGCCTAAGCACGGGCTCCGCTGCAGCAGCTCCCACGCACGCCTTCCTCACTCTGCCACAGCGTCCGCCCCAACGGCATGCATGCTCAAACTGCAGCTGCAGCCTCTGAAGCTCACAGCCTCCCCGCAGGGTATTGATGCCAACTTCACAGACTCACTGCCCAGTGGTGGTGGTGCAAACGCTTCAAGTCATTGTCCCGGGCACTGTCCCAGCTCTACACATCCCCAGGCCCCAGAGAAGGAGCAGGCACAGCCCAGCAGGTGTGAGTGGCTCAGGCCCCGACAGCAGCTGCGGCCAGCTCTGGTCCCTCCAGGATGCTCGGAGCACACCTGCCGGCAGAGCTAGGAGCTCCAGGCCACCCAGAGCCCAGAAGCTAACCCTCAGCCTGCGCTGGAGGCTCCCAGGGGGTCTGGTCTCAGCCCAGCTCACACCCACACCCACATGATTGTGGGGAACCACCAGCACTTTCACGATGGAGCAAGAGACACCGTCTGGGGGTCAGCAGGTGCCCGGTTAGCTGGCTGCCAGCTAGGGGCCCAGCTGCTGATGCTCTGGGGCAGACCCACCTGAGGGGCGCCTGCTGGAAGGCCCCGAGGGCCCCTCACATGGTCCCAGGCTGATAAATAACCACAGCTGATTCCCCCAGAGTTCTGTAAGTTCACTTCGACAATTTGAAATAACAGAACACAAGATCGCATTTTCCATTTAGTTACGCCACAAATCCCAGAACTGCTCCCTTTAAAGCTACTGAGGCTTTTGCGATGTTGCCTTAAGAATCAAAGGACAATTACTGGCAGAAAACAAAAACTGAGAAGCAATTTTACACACAGTCCTCCCTCACTGCAGAGGCCGCTTAAATCGGGGGTGCAGGCGGGAGGGACAGCAGCCCACAGCTCCTTTGTCTGCCTGCCAGGTCCCCTGGTGCCCACGCCTGCCTCTGCCCGCACCCCACACACAGCCCTGGCCCGTGAACTGTGCCGGCTGCTTTGTGAGGCTCCCTTTGAGTTGAGCCTCGTAATTAAAATTCACAGCAGAGGCTGCTGCAAACATGTAATCTACCAGCAGAGCAAAACCAGCCATACAGAGACACACCAAGCCTGGTAAATTGCTGAGGAAAATACCAAACCACAAAGCACCCACACAGGAATCCGACAGCACGGAGCTGCTTGGAGCTGCTTCGCCGACAGGACAGACAAGGGCCTCTCTGGGGGCGCGCTAGGCCCTTTGCCCTTCCACCCGGTAGATGCACAGGCCAAGGGGTCCCAAGGGTTCTGCCTGCTTGGCTCCAGAAAGGACACACTGGCCTGGGAGCCCTACTCTTGGCCAAACATCATCTTGGGTCTAGAAGAACCCATGAGGTCTGGTGCCAGGCTGTCCTGTCCTGGGCCTGCTCTGGGAACTTCAGCTCCCCTGTGTGGCCCAGACTGCCCCCTGTCTGCAGGGAGGTGCGCTGTGTGGTGGCTCCCACTGTAAGCTAGGCTGTCCCCACTCCATCATGCCCCAGGGACCTGGGTGACACCACGGAGCAGGACCCAGGAATGAGGCGGAAGCATGTCTCGGCCTCGGTGGCTGTGCCCACCATCCAAGCATCTGGACCACCATCTGTGCTCCAGTGCCATCTGCCACCTCACCCACTGCAAGCTCTCCAGAGACCCTCCATGACCGAAACACCAGGTGCCCATTCAAGGCGACCCCCTTCAAGGCCTGGACCAGTACTGCCAAGTGTCGCGGGAGGGGGGCTGGGGGCAGAGCACATGTCCCTCACCCCTGAAGAAGGCGAGCCCCCCACTCCCAGCACCAAGCACAGCTTGGAGCCTGATCTGAGCTCCTCCTCAGCCCGTGGAGGGCCACATCCAGTGCCAGGGCTGGTGTCAGCTTGGGGAGATGGGGCCAGGGGCTGAGGCCATATTAGAGGACGCAGTGGTCAGAGTAATGTCCCCTGCTTAGGGCATCCGCAGAAAGTGAGCTTTTCCCACCCCCAGGCACTCTCCCGCACCTGCCCTGCCCCCAGGCACTCTCCCACACCTGCCCTGCCCCCAGGCACTCTCTAGCACCTGGCCTCAGGGGCACTCAGCCCTCACAGCCTTCATCCCCAAGCCTGGTCTTGAAGAGCCCTGTCCCCACTCTAAAGAGCCTGTATGAGTTACGGTCAGTGCAGCTTGTGTCCCTGGAAACCCGTTTCCTTTTTTGGCATCTCCAACCCCAGCTACCACCACACACCTATTAGTCAGGGTTCTGTGCCCCTGGCCTGCCTGTGCCTACCCCGTGACACCACTGCCCTGCAGACCACCTGCTTTGTCTCCCTTGCTGCCTCTCCTGGCTCGCGGTATGGTCATGTTTGGGACTGAGCCACAGGAGGGAGGGCGTGGGAAGACACGGGGCAGCAGTGATGGAGAGCAGAGCTAAGTGTGTCCAAGTGACAGATGGACTCGATGCTGCTTGCAGAGAGTAAAGCCATGGCTCACGGAGCAGACACAAACCCGGCGTCTCCTGGGGGACCCAGCAGTGCCAGGAACCACACACATGACCAAGCGGCAGTTCACCCGCCTCTTGGGTCCACATATCCGTGGCAAGACACAGCCTCAGCCTCCTGGAATTCCCTCATAGACACACAGGATGTGAGACCCATTCTGTCCTGTCCCGTGGGCCTGACACTGCCTCTCTGGGAACCAGGTCAGAGGTGTCCTTCCAGGGACAACCCGCAGGACCCTGTCCCTGCCCCTCCTCTCAGTCTGTCAGTCTGGCGACCATGCTCAGTGAATCTGCCTGCGGTCGGCAGAGTGGACTTAGCAGGGAGACTGGCCCCCATGCATCAGCAGGCCACCTGGCTATGGGTCCATCAACAAATGTTCGACTGGGCCCAGCCCCAGGACTCCTGTTTCCCACTGGGAGAACCACCAGGGAAATGCCACACCTCCATGTCCTCCTTCCTGGTTACTGCCACCTGCAGGCCTCACCTGCAGGGGTGGGCCCTGCAGCTGGGGCCCGAGTGCGGGGACTGAAGGTGGGAAGGCTGTGCAGACACCGGCCAACGGTGTCTGCTTGGTGCTGGGTGGCCCCTGCCACCTGCCAAGATGGGACATGCTAATGGGACAGGGTTCCACGTGTCCACACCAGACCCGAGTCCCCGGGGTCCTGGGCCCCCAGCACAGCAGTTAGCTCCTGGCTGCTGGGAGAACCCGATAGCCACACAGTGCCCGACACCCACTGCACACAAGACAGGGAACAGGAGACCCTCAGGCATGCCCCAGGCTTACAGCAGCTCCTGGCTTTGCCTCATTGCATTCCAAAATAATTGTGCAACTCCCAGACCACAAACCACACACCCGCCACTCTAAGCTAAGCAGGGCCAACCCTGGCCCCTCACTCGCAGTCACCAGGGCAGGCGCCTGCTGGCAAAGTCCATCTGGAACCTGAGCACTTCCCAACACAGGGCCCAGCACATGGCCAGGCTCCAGCCAGGGTGCACCTGTAGCCCATTTCCTCTGGCCGCCCTCCTCTGCCTTGGTTACAGAAAACAGCTTTTTCTCAGGCAGACAGCACAAAGCTCTGGCCATGAGTTCACATAATTCTCCTCACTTTTGTTTACTGTCAGCTCTTACTGCATGCAAATGGCACTGCAGACAGAGATACAATCACGGTGGGTAATTGAAATTGCAAAATATTAAGAATTTAGAGTTTGGGGGGATTTGGTTTAATATAGAAACAAATAAAGGCTTGTCACACTGGCAAATAAAAGTTGACAGTTAAGAAATTAAATTTGCATACCAAACAGTTCCCATAATGAATTAATTGGCAGCAAATTTTGCTCAGAGCATGGGGATGGAGGGCAGATACTAACAGGTGTGGGCATTTGGCCCAGCAGAGGCACGCCTGGATTCAACTCCTTGCTTGGTCCCATCCAGCTTCCTGCTAATGGACACCCTGGGAGCTGACAGGTGAGCTTCAAAAGTGTGGGCCACCAGATGGAAATCCGGTTTCCTGGCTTTGGCTCTGGCCCAGCCGGGCTGCATGTGTGTGTGTGTGTGTCCCTGTCCCTTAAACAGATACAAGTGAACAATTTTTGAAAAGTCTCTCCTTGGAAGGGCCCAGGAGAGCCACAGGCAATGGCGGCCACACAGGTGCCCAGCTGGGGCCCAGGCAGGGGCCGGGGCGGAGCTGTCTCCTCTGCACCTAACACACCCTCGGGGTGAAGGAAGGTGAGGTTCCCAGCAAGGCCCTGCTCCAGCCCACAGGCTGCTGACATTCCGGGCAGCCTGCCTGGGGACATCAACTCTGGGCAGTCCTGCAACAATGGCTCACAGGACCCACCAGGCCCCTGCTGGCAACGGGTGCCCAGCTCAGCAGGTAAGATGACTAAAGCGGGTCTGGCTTCTGCCCCCACCTCCCCTCGCACCATGAGGTGGAGCAGCCTCTGGGCACCAGGTCACCTGGAAATGCGGAGACCCCCACCTCCTTGGCTCACCCCCAACTGCCAGAAGGCACTGTTTCTGTGGTGTTTGTGGGGTGTTCAGGTCGGTGCACTGCAGCAGGTCCAGCCCAAGGGACCCTTGTCCAGTCTGTGTGGGCACTGATGGGCACAGGGGAAGGGATCGACTCTCCTCTGGGGGCCACAGTCCTGGACCTCAGGGCCCTGGCCCATCCGACTGGCTGCCCTGGTTCCCAGACTGCTCTGGCTCGCAGGCAACAGGTCAGGGCACCACGTGGCCTCCATCACGCTGAGAAGGCCCCAGTGCAGCTCCCCCTGGGCATCCACAGCTGGCCATGCAGAGAACCCCAGCAGACGGAATGGGGGCCGACATTTGGCAGAGTTGAGTCTGTTGGGGTGCTCACATCCCACAGCCGAGGTGCCCCAGCTCTGCTCTGACTCTGGCACCTGTCAAGCAGCGCCCCGGAAGGCAGCAGTGACAGCTCAAGCCATGGGGTTCCTGGCACACACGTGGGAGCCCTGGGTGTAGCTCCCAGTCGGCTTCAGCCTGGCCTGACCCCACATTTGGGGACAAAAGATCTCTCTCTCTCTCTGCATCTCTACCTTTAAAATAAATAACAAAATTTCAAAATTATGTTTGTCCTGGTGCAGTTTCTGGAACTCATTTCTAATTATTTCATCATCTTTGTTTTCCATGAACGTCTTGAACATCCCAGGAGGTCCCTGAGCTGCCCTGACGGCCATGTCTGTCCTCGCAGGCTCCAGCCCACTGACAGGCCCTAGCAGGTGACTGGTGGCTCGGCTACCTGTGGCCACCCAATTCTAGGGTGCGTCATCCACTGAGACTCTGGCTTGGAGAAGCAGCAGGCCGAGCTGTGAGCGGGGCAGGGAGACTCAGTAAGACCCCTCAGCAGGTGTTGGCACCACGGAAGTGGCATTGGGCTGTGGAAGCCTTGTAACAAAGCATGCAGCATCCGTCACCTTCACACAAAGCCTCCGGCAGTCACAGAGCTCGTAGCCCCTAGGCAGTCATCCTCCACCTTACAGCGTCTGGGGAGCATCACCTGGAGGCCCCACCCAGGGACCGCAGCAGCTGCCATGTCTGTGGCCCGTGCAGCCTGGAAAGAGTTGGGGTGGAGGAGCCAGCTAGAGCAGAAGTGGATCTGTCCTTGGCAGACACTCGCTCTGGGTGCGCCTCCCAGGCCTCCCGCAGGGGCACAGAGCCGAGGGCAGGCAAGGAATGACCAACAGTGCTGGTGCGGGAGCTCAGGGTCTGGGAGGTGCCGGAGCTGGGAGCAGGCTTTGGAATTCGTACAGGAGATTTCTCTTCCTAATCTGCTCGTTGCCTCTGTGTAGGACACAGAGTGCAGGATGGGACACCTCCCCTACACCTGCAGTGAAATGCCTGCAGCCAGCAAGTAGCACAGCATTGTGCCCCAAGGCAGAAGCACCCAGTAGGTGTCCCTGTAGGAGGAAGTCCCGGCTCCCGGGCCTTCTCAGCACCCCATACCTCCCTCCCTGTGGACCCTGGTAACCACCCTCCCTCTGTCTCGCACGGATTGACGGTGACGCAGAGCACGTGGGGTTTCCTCTCTGGTCTGGTGCATTTCACACAGCAGAGCGCCTCCTCCTGTGGACAGCAGAATCCCCGTCCCCCGCTGCCTGTGTCGGAAAATGGCCGGATCAGAAGGTACTTCCTGCATCTGTGTTCCAAGGACGGTGCTGCAGTTCCCATCCCAGCTGCTCCACGGTGGTCCAGTCACCTACACCTGTTCCTGCTCCTGCGCTGCAGTGCCCACCCACCTGGCAGCTGCTGCCTGCCTATCACGGCGAGGGGAGGCCCAGAGTACTCCCCCACGCACCTGCTGGCCGTGTGTGTTTTCTGTGAGAAGATGCCTTTATCGTTTTGTAAATCAGGCTGTTTGCAGATTTTTGTTTGCCATGGGATTGAGGGAGTTCTTTAATGAAGCTAAGCCATCAACCTCTTCTCGGCTGTGTGGCTTGCAAACACGCTCCCCAAGTGCGTGGGCTGACTTTCTCAGTGCAGTGTCTCCCAGGCTGGGCAGCAGCTTTCCAGTTGGACGAGGTCTGCCTGGCTTATTTTGTTGGTGTTGACTGAGCTTTTGGTGCTGTATACAAAATGCCCAGGGCCAGTGCAATGCCCGGAGCAAGGACAGTGACCAGGGTCAGGCCAGTGTCGGGCCAAGCCAGTGTCCAGGGCCAGGCCAGTGTCCAGGGCCAGGCCAGTGTCCAGGCGTTCCTGGCCCTTTATTCTTGGAGTTTTAATTCCTCTTAAGCCACCACCTTCCGATCCCTGTGAAGCAGTTTTGTGAATGGTCTCAGATACGTGCCAGTCACACTCCTTGGCACGTGGGCACCACATCATCCCAGCATTACACACCAAGGAGACGGTCTCCCCATTTCTAAACCCCATTCCTGTGACCAAGCATTGACAACCGCCCAGATCAGGCCTCCTCCTCAGCACAGCTGGGCTTGCGGGTCCTTCAATCCTCGAGTGCCCCACTGCCCACCCCGTGGAATTCCACACCCACGGTGTCAGCCCTTGGTTCACTCAACACAGGGGCCATCCAGGCAAGCCGCTCCTCCTGCTCAATGCACACTTGGGTTGTGCGGCCAGGCCTTAACAGCCCAGGTGCTGCTGTCATCTAACTACCTCCAGTACAGCCTGGGCCTCCGCTCCCATGAACTTCAAGGCCGTGATGGGGGCGACTACATCCTGACCCAAGCCCTCTGCAGTGTTGGAGCTCACAGACAGTTCTCTTGGCCAAGAGAACTCAGATTAGAATACGCTTTCATTCTTACGGCAGAACAATGTCAAATGCCTTTACTTAAAATCGTTTTTGAAGGCATATTTTTTTGTAAAGTCTGACCTGAGCCAGAATCTAACTCGAGTCCCTGGGAACTCCAGCTCCCTCACGTCTCCCGCAGACTGCACTTCCTCCGGGAAGCCTGCCTGCTTGCTGCCAGGCGTCAAGTTGGCCCAGAACTCTGTGCCGAGACAGCAATGCCTGTCATGGCTCTGTGAAGCCTTGTGTGAGCCGCAGCCACGTTACTGTGGACACACCTGTTACCTGCTTTGCCGGGGGTGCCGTGTCACATGAACACGTTCCTCCCAGTCCTTAGAGGGTGACCCTGAGCCCAGGTTACAAGAGGCCCTGGCTGAGGAGAAGGAACTGGAGCTGAGTGGCAGCGGCACACCGAGGGCGTGGGCTTGGGGGCCAGCAGGCCCAGCTCTGCCTGCGCCACAGCAGGACCAACGCTGGGTTCCTGCTGTGTGTGCCATCATGGTGCTGCCTGGCACTCCCTCAGCTGTGCCTTCCTTTCTATGGGGTGGGGCAGACGCAGCACACGGCCGGTCCATGACACAGGCCAGGGTCACTGGGGTAGACGCAGCACACGACCGGACCGTGACACAGGCCAGGGCCACTGGGGTAGACGCAGCACACGGCCGGACCGTGACACGGGCCAGGGTCACTGGGGTTAGACGCAGCACACGGCCGGACCGTGACACGGGCCAGGGTCACTGGGGTTAGACGCAGCACACGGCCGGACCGTGACACGGGCCAGGGCCACTGGGGTAGACGCAGCACACGGCTGGTCCGTGACACGGGCCAAGGTCACTGGGGCAGACGCAGCACACGGCCGGACCGTGACACGGGCCAAGGTCACTGGGGCAGACGCAGCACATGGCCGGACCGTGACACGGGCCAGGGTCACTGGGGGTAGACGCAGCACACGGCCGGACCGTGACACGGGCCAGGGTCACTGGGGTTAGACGTAGCACATGACCCGTCTTCCCCAGTGACCCTGGCCTGTGTCATGGAGCTGAGACCAGGAAGTACGTGCTGACCCCTCCTGCCAGGGGTGAGCCAAGGGGCCACCTAGGACCACGCTGTGTGATGGGGTGGAAGAGAAGGACTCCTGGGGAAAAGGAGGTGTGGCCGCTGGGCTCACCGGAGCTGGGAGCGCCCACTTCCCTCCTTGGGGTTCTTCCTGCCCTGGGCGAGGCCGGGTCTGAGCAGCATGCCTAGGGCTGTCTGTGCCATGTAGTAGACTGTCTTCACCTAACAATGAGAACACCACCACGAGGGCTGGCTCATGGGCCCTGGCTGCACAGCTGAGAGGCTGGGCTGCAGGTGCCAGCCTTAGAGTTACCACCATGTCATGCCCCATGACAGGCCTCTCCCACCATGACGATGCTGAGACACACGGCTTTGACTCTCACTCACGTGGGCCCCAGAACAGCATCTTCCCTTCTGGTCCCTGCACAACACTGCTCACCAAATAAACCCAGGACGGCATGGGTGGGTCAGCCTGATGATTCCCAGCCCCCAGAGGAGCCTGGGTCTTGCCACACACTGACTGCCCAAAGCACGAGGCGTCTGATTGGAGCATCTGCCTGTTCTGGGTCCAGGGAGGCAACAGCCAGGGCCAGAGGCCATCAAAGTGAAAAGCTTTGTGCCTGTGTCCAAAGCAGCCAGCCTGCCACCTGTAACCCTGCCGCCCACCTCCATGCCCACAGGGTCCTGATGAGGGAGAACATGACTACCACATGGTGGCCTTGGCTGCGCCTGGTGGAGAGCAGCTAATCTCTACCAAAGGAGCATGCTCCAGGAGACACCAACCACCACCCGAGAAACCCTAATTCTTAGAGAGCCCTGTGGAGCACAGCGAGGAGAACAGCCACACAGCCCTCTGGCTGAGGCCCCAGAGTGGGCCCCTTAGAGACTACCACCTGCTGTCTGAAACTCTGAGGACACAGGGGAAGCCACAGCTCATCTTCCAGAAGTGCTAAGAAGGCCTGGGCCCAGCCCCCTGTCCCGGAAGAAGCCCAGGAGGCAGGCAGTGCACCATCCAGCCCTCGGCAGACACCAAGATGGAGGCTCCTGGGACCGGAGGCTGGAGCTGGGCTGTGAGGTGTCCAGACCCGATGGCCTCATCCACAGCCACAGTGGAGGGCGAGAGGCAAACATACCACCTCACTCCTCCAGCAGAGCCAGTCCTTCAGGGTAGTGTCACTGCCCCAGGGAGTGCTGGCACCGGGACCAGGCAGCAGGGTGCCCACGTGATGGTGATGGCGTGGCTGCCAGGATGCCCCGCTCCCAGATCATGGACATTGAGCCCACATCAGGAGCCTGCAGAGGGTCTGCACATTGAGCCCACGGAGCCCACTTCAAGAACCTGCAGTGTGCAGTGGGTCTGTCTGACTGTTAAGCCCAAGGAGCCTGCATCAGGAGCCCAAGGTGGGTCTGTGCGTTGCGCCCACGGAGCCCACGTCGGGAGCCTGTGGTGGGTCTGCGCGTTGAGCCTACAGAGCCCACATCAAGAGCTTGCAGTGGGTCTGCATGTTGAGCCCACAGAGCCCACGTTGGGAGCCTGTGGTGTGCGGTGGGTCTGCATGTTGAGCCCACGGAGCCCACATCAGGAGCCTGTGGTGGGTCTAAGCATTTATTTCATTTTCCTGGCTTGACTGTGAGCTGTGTCTTGGAGGGAGCAGGGAGAAGACTTTGCTCAGAGGAGTCTCAGCTAACATAACATACTGAGTGGTCAGCATGGGTTTATAGCAAGCTTCGGCTGTCACCGGGGTGTGTCTTTGTGAAAAGCCCGTGCCTCTGGGCTTTTAATTTGCTGAAGGGCGCTGCCCTGCAAGCATGGTCCTGTAACAGGAGCGTCTGCCATGCTCACACTTTGGTGCACGAGTCCTTCCAGCATGAATCCAGATGAAATCTGGAGGATTTGGCTCACCACGGGCCGGCAGGTGTCCCGTCCAGGTCCTACAGTCTCCACCGGGATGCCCACGGCTCCCCATGCCCCACAAGCTCTAATTGGAATACCTTGGCGCCTGATGGCAGCTGAAAAGGTGAGAAAATACCAATTTTGTCTCATCTACTCTTTATCCTACAGCTTCAATTAATTCAAGTGTGATTCCATCTGACCTCACTAGCAAAATCCACAGCAAGGCTTGGGGAAAATACACCATGGTCTGTGTGGTTTTCCACAACACAGCTTAGGTAGGTCTCCAAGGTCATTACCAGAGAGCTGGGCTGGAAATGGGCAGTTGGGACGGCGCCCTTATGGGATTCCAGGCCTGTGGCTGTGTCTTAACTGGCTGAGCCACAACGTGGTCCCCACTGAATTATTTAGTAATTGAGGAAGGTGTATGCAAAGCAGGTTGCCTCCATAAGGAGCATGATGTTCTAAAGAACTTGTTAAATCAACGAACGTCGGGACCTGGGACGGGCAAGGCCCTGTAAAACAGACAGTGAGTCCACCACCAGTACCTTGGGGAAAACGAGCAAACTATTACTTAATGATGCGAGGCAAAATTATAACAACACAATGCAGACTCCACCAGGCCTTCGCAGGGACAAGCAAATAGCACACATTCTTTCGTTCAAAGGGAATAAACAGACACAATGAGCAGAAATCACCAGGCAAGGATGGCAGAAATGGTCTCGAGTCGGAGTGAGAAATTGTACATCGCTGCTTTATCTGGCGGTGAGCTTAAAACTACCCTAAACGTCACACCTCAAGCAAGAGGAACGGTGCGTCCAGTGAAGTGACCAAGAGAGCCAGGACAACTGGGACAAGGACACAGACAGTACAGTCACACCAGCAAAGAAAAGTTAGGCTGAAATGAGTCTCGCTGCCTGGAGAGAACTGCTTTGTGTTGATAAAAGTTCCAACATAACGATGCAAACTTGGACTGAAGCCACCTGACCACAGCGGCCGGGCAGGCTGCAAGTACAGAAGAAATCAGAAGACGAGAAGGGGACAACAGAGCCACAGCGCCAGCTGGGGCCGAAGGAGGGCGCCTGCCTGGGCAAGCCTCCCAGGAGCCCAAGGGGGGCAGAAATCGCCCCAAGAGAACACCAGTGATGTTTAACAAACAACACACATCGGCCAGAGTCGCCACTGCACACTGAAACCTGACATCAATAATGTGGCTTTTACTACCAAAACAAGAAGTTAAAAAATCTAATTTTGGGAGGAGGGATAAATAACTAATGATTACAAGGAAGAAAGAAGGTAGCGTGATACAACCCTGTCTTGAACATAGAAAGGCAAGGACAGGACGGCAAGTACTGTTAAAGCCACGACTTTAACGGCTGCAGGATCAGCCACACAGACAGACGCGGAGGGAGCGAATGGTGACCGGAAGCATGCGCAGTGAGCTGCCTGCGGCCAGGCACAAACGCTCACCAGCACACGTGTTCATTGCACATAACGAACCACTTGATGTATCCACTGGGGTCTCTACTAACTGCTGTTTGCTCACTGGAGTGTGTGCTCACTGAAGTGTGTACTCAATAGAGTGTGTACTCCCTCTACTGTGTACTCACTGGAGTGTGTACACACCACTGTGTGCACTCCCTGGAGTGTGTACACTCTCATGGGTCCTGTCATTGTAGCAAGGCATGAGGCAAAAAAAGAAAAGAAAATATTTACGGAGAAGGGGCTTCTACCTACAAGCACTCTTCCAATACATTTAAATATTGAGAAGAATGCAGCAGGTGCTGATGAAGTCTCACCCTTGGACTGGCAGGTGGACTGTGCCCTCAGGCAGATGTGTGGCAGCCTTGTGTGGACTGGACGCTTGACTGGTGGCTACAGCTGTGTGACAGTGTGGCCCTGGTGTCACCTGAACGGCAGTGCAGTGCCAGACCAGTCTGTCCTGCAGCAAGACTGAGATGTTTCCAAGAAGTTCATGGACACTGAGGATTGGGGGAAAGCCAGGAGTGAGTCACAAAATCACCTTATACAAATTAAACTCATCTTTTCAAAGATTAGTTATTTATGTATATGAAGGGCCACGTTGGACAGAAGGAGAATCAGTGAGCGACCTTCTGCCCATGGGTTCACTCTCCACATGGCCGGGGCAGTAGGGGCAGGACCAAGCGGAAGCCAGGAGCCAGGAGCGCCTTGCACGTCTCCCACCTGGGTGCAGGTGCTCAGGTCACCCTCCACTGCCCTCCCAGGTACATTAGCAGGAAAAGGAGCAGCCGGGACTCGAACCTGGGTCCACACAGGATGTTGGTGTCTCATGTGGCAGCTTTAGCCTCAGGCAGTTCCAAACTTGCCTTTTAATTCCATTTTCCATGAACTTCCTGCAGCCCTCTTACATTTAACTATATCATTTATGCATAAATTGAGTTTTGAAAATAAGCAAAGGATGATTCATTCTGATAATGTGTGCGTGTGTTGTAGGTGTCTGCATGTTCACACACACACACACACACACTCCCATGCTGAAATTACACTTGGTTAGCTAAGAAGGACATTCTCTTTCCATGCATGGGAGCGTAAATAAACATTTCCTGGGAGTTTGTCAGGGGAGCAGAAGAGCCATTGCCAGGTCAGGCGCGGTGGTTACGACACTGGGCTGCCACACTCCTAGCGGAGTTCCCAGGTTCCGGTTGGTTGGGAGTCCAGGAGGTTGGGGCTCTGCCTCCCCCAGGGGAACTGGATCGAGCTCCTGGCTCCCAGCTTCAACACGGCCCAGCCCCAGCTACTGTAAGACATTTGGGGCATGAAACAGTGGATGGGAAAGTCTCTCTCTCTCTCTCTCTCTCTCTCTCTCTCTCTCTCGGTCTCTCTCTCTCTCTGCCAGTTGATGGACCCATTCCCTTCAGGCTGTGCCTGTCCGCACGAAGCACTAGTCTGTCAGTTTCCATGGCAAGTAGTCAAACAGTCTGAGGTCAGTGTCAGAGAGAAAACCTTCAGGCCAGCAGTCGGGGATGGGCAGGTGGCACACAGAGCAGCAGGTGCGAAGCTAATGTCAGACTCCCTGTTGGAAACACAGGGACGCATCCACAGAGCGGAAACAAGGTGCCGGCAACGACAGGTGCACATCATTAGAGGGTGTCAGGCAGATATGAACAGAAGGTCTCAGTTAACAGTACAAGGACCCTGAGCAGGGTCCCCAGGACACCCGGCCCCCAGGACAGCATGGACCCTGAGCAGGGTCCCAGCACACCCGGCCCCCAGGACAGCATGGACCCTGAGTGGGGTCCCCAGGACACCCGGCCCCCAGGACAGCATGGACCCTGAGCAGGGTCCCCAGCACACCCGGCCCCCAGGACAGCATGGACCCCGAGTGGGGTCCCCAGCACACCCGGCCCCCAGGACAGCATGGACCCGAGTGGGGTCCCCAGGACACCCGGCCCCCAGGACAGCATGGACCCTGAGCAGGGTCCCAGCACACCCGGCCCCCAGGACAGCATGGACCCTGAGTGGGGTCCCCAGCACACCCGGCCCCCAGGACAGCATGGACCCTGAGTGGGGTCCCCAGGACACCCGGCCCCCAGACAGCATGCAGCTGGCGGCATCAGCGGTTGCCTGGTCATTTAACCTGCTTGGAGGTTAACTGCTTCTGTCCAAGCCAACGCCATCATATCTGTCCAAGCCATCATACCCATGAGATGCAGGATGCCGTGCCCCAGCGCCAGAACGAAGGATGTTACTGCAAGGTTCTTAGGCTGTGAAGATGGAAAGTAGCACTTGAAGACAGGAAGGAATAAGTGTAACAACACACACAAAGCAATCACCAGTGTGAAAATGAGCTACAGCTCATAACCCAACTAAAGACAGGAAATAGACTTTTTAAAAAAGAAACTCCAGTCCAAACAACAGGGGAGAGAGTGAGAACCGAGACTCTGTGATGTGAAAAGCACGAAGAACACGGTGAATGGCGCCTCCAGCTCCATCCAACCACTCTGATGAAGAGACCACGACAGGCCAGACCCAGCTGGAAGGCACGCCCCCCAGTCAGGATACGCACACGTCACCGGGATGAGAAGCCGGCCCCCAAGACCCTCCCAGCCACAGTGAGAGGCGCTGTCACCACGCCAAGGGAACCAATCCAAGGCCATAACCCACAGAGACCATGGGACCTAGCAAGGTGGGGACATACACAATTGGTAAGACGTTAAACTATTTAGACCAGCTACAAACAACTTGGAATTCAAAGTTAGCAAAACACTTGTAATAGGATCAAATATGAAATTGATCTGACAAAAGAGACAGGTATGTTCAAAACCATGAAACTGTTGAGAGAAGTTTTTATGCCTAAATCAATGAAGGCCTGAGCTCCGTTACCCTGTGGGAAAACTTGATGTGGTCGGCATGTCGGCCCCATTCTAAGGCTACCTACAGGTTCAGCATACCCCCAAATTACAATCGACTTCTTGACAGAAATGGACAAACTGTTCTTCAAATCCACCCAGAAACTGAAGGACCCGAACAACTATGCAAAAAGGAGAGCGAGTGTGGGAGGACATCCGCAGCCTGGCCTCAGACCAGCGACAGTCTGAGTGTCCCCAAGGCAGAGCCGCGGAATGAAGCCAGCTCCGGAACATTGGGTCCGGGCAACTGAACCCCAGTAAACACAGGGACCCTTAAGAAAGGGCCATCCGGGGGTACACGCCTTGATGTCTCAATGCAAAGGGAATAAGGTGACACTTCAGCCCACACTTCACAGACAGAAGCCAATTCCAGCTGGATAGTGGGAGTACAGCAATTCAAACACGAAAGGGAAATGCCGTCTTGCGACTTGGGCTGGGCCAACATTTCCTCATGCCGCACGCAAAAGAATAAATGCTCAAGTGGGACGCCATGAAAACCCACGCTTCCCTCTGCAGTCGACTCCACCAGGACAAGGGAAGACTCGACCCACCCGCCAGGAGACACTGAGGCGAGGGGAGGAAGGGCTCGCATTCAGACTGTGCAGAGACCTCAGAGTCCAACAAGCACTAAGGCAAAGGGAGACGCAGGCAGAATACAGACACGTCACTTAGGTCACGCGTGAGAATGGCCACAGAGACACAGGCCCGGAGACACGTGTGAAAACGGCCACAGAGACACAGGCCCGGAGACACGCGTGGGAACAGAGCTGCACCTGGCGAATGGTGCGGTGCTCCTGACCCCACTGGGCGCCTCGGCACCGGGCAAGCTGAGCCTCTCCCCCGGCCATGGAGCACAAACACGCCCCACTCTGCCAACGGTTCTACTCATGGAGTCCTGCTTTTAAATGTTTATTTACTTTGAAACTCAGATTTACAAAGTAGGGTGGGGGCAGAGAGACAGAAAGATCTTCCTTTGGCTGGTTCACTCCCCCCCGGTGGCTGCGACTGCTGTGAAGGGGAGCGGTGCAGGCAGGCAGCCAGAAGCTAGGAGCTTCTCCCGGCTCTCCCATGCGGACAGCCAGAATGCCCTCTGGCTTCTCCCAGGCAGGGCGCAGGGAGCTGGGGCAGAAGGCGGCAGCCAGGTCACAAACGGCGCCTGCAAGGGATGCTGGTGACACAGGCAGCAGCTTCTCCCACTGCACCCCGACAGCGACAGCCACCACCACAGAATTTCTCACAAGATGGGAACTCTCCACTCGTGCTTCCTGCTAAGAGAAACGCACAGGAATGTCCATGGCAACTTGACTTGCAGCCACCTAAAAAGAAATTGCCAGAACATCGCAGACCACAAGTGGCTGAGCCCAGCAGTGAGACGCTGAGACCCCAGAGTTGTTACCTGGAGGGAAAGAAGCCAGGCAAGAAAGGCTCTCATGTCGCTTGCGCCCATCCCCAGGAAGCAGTGATGGGGAGCAGGTGTGCGGCTGCTGAGGCGATGGCGTGCTGAGAAGCTCTGAGAATGATGGCGCCGGTCATTAACCCGGTGGAGGAAACGGGCGCACAGGGCACCTGTCAGGGCATCACCTGGGAGTGGGAGTCCTGCTCGTGTCAGTTACACCTCACTGCAGCCAGGAAACTGATGCTTGGGAAAATAATAAATGTTATTCTCAAAACAACGGCCTTATAAACTATTCAGTAGTGTTGTAAACTGCTCATGATAAAAGACTACAAGACTGGTAATCTAATAATATATGAAATGTGGTTATTTCTATGTAAGAAAAACAAAACAGCTTTATGTGAGGAGGGGAGGCCGAGCTGCCGGACATCCTACACGGTGCTGGGATCTGAGAGTTGAGGCTACATGTGTACATGTGTACATGTGTACATGTGTACAACTGTGTGTGCCCGAGTCTGTGCTGGTGAATGCTTGCATGTGTGAGTGTGTGTCTGTGGCAGATTCAGAATGTGTCAGCTGCCGCCTGGCCGCACACACCCCTGCCTGCCTTGCGTGTGACCTGGCCTCCCCAGAGCGGCAGGGCATGCGCTGTGGCTCTCTCAAGTCGGTGCTCACAGCACTTGAAGCTTGCAGCCCCCGTGGCCCATGGTCCTGGTTGCCAAGCAGCCACTGAACCCTGCTCTGGGTAGCGTGGTCCTAGGGCAGCCTTCACAGCTGTCCTGGTCTCACTCACCAGTGATGGTGCCCTTGCCACAACCAGGGACAGGTGTGGGCCTGCCCAGGTCCCTGGCATCACTTTCCTTCTCACTCACATTCTGAGACTGAAGCCGCCGGGGACCACCATCATCACAACCTCGATGCCACAAAGACACAACTTTCAACTGCGCAGGTGTTGCTCCCGGCAGCCGGGTCGGGGTCGGGGTCGGGCCAGGCCAGCTCCCACCCAGACCATGGGGCAGCTCCCCCGTCAGTCAAGCACACACTGAAAGGCGAGGAGAGTGAACCCATTGCAGAGAGAGCTCATTGACAACAAAACCCCCCTTGCTGGCCAGGCCAGTTCACTCACCCCCACAGCTCACTTGGCACACACAGGCCCCGAGCAGCACGAAGTTCAGAAGGCAGCGCATGACCTTGGCGGTCAGCTCCTGTGCCGGTGATGAAAACACGGACCGCCATCACCAAGACCGTGGGGAGCGTGGCCTGGCCTCGCCCACCCCTCCAAACACGGATCTCACAGTACACCTGACCTCCATGTCCACACCAGCTGCTATGTCTACACACAGCCCCTGCATGCACACCAGCCCCTGTGTCCACACCTGACCCCTGTGTCCACACCAGCCGCCCAGCGGCCAACCAGCATTGGGCATGCCTCTCCTCTTCCCTTTGGCACCTGGAGCCCCTCTGCCTCGCATCACTTGCAACACATCTGCTGATGTTCCTGACTCTAAAGCACTAGAAAAGTATCCAGGATTGCTAACCCAGGCCTCTGAGAAATGAGCCTGCTAAACAGAGTACAAAATGTGATTAGAGTTGCTTGCTCTGCAGCCTGAGGTCAAGGTCCAAACGCAGTGTTCCAAAGTTATTTGGGCTGGAACTTCTGCTACCTCCCAGCAGCTCCTGCGTGGCTGTGTTTGTCATTTCATAAAACAAGTCCCTTAGGCTTCTTAACCTAGATGGCTCCCCGACCCCCTCGGTGAACCCTGTGGCGTTCTCTCTCTGGAGTAGGGAAAACTTGCTGAGTCTCCAAGGCAGAAGCTGCACGGCCGGCACAGAGAGGGATCACCTCCCGTGACATGGCCTGGGTCACCTCCAGTGACGTGGCCTGAGTCATCTCCCACGACATGGCCTGGGTCACCTCCCCGCCCCACAGTGGCTCCTGGCCGTCTCCCTGCTCATTCCATCGGCCCACGCAGACACAGCTCCCTGGCCTCTGCTTCGCCTTTGTCCTGTCAGTCCTGGCTTTTGTGTTTCATTGTTTTCTAAAAGGTGAAAAGATGCGTGTTTCTTCCCCATTTCCCCTTTTCCCTACATCCCCCCTCATCTTGCTTTTCATCTGCCTAATGATGCAGCCCGGAGCTGCCTCCCTGCCCCACACGCCTGGTCAGCCACGTGGCAGGTGCATGCTGGGTTGTGGTGTGGACAACAACCCAGAAACACTCGAAGATGGGAAAGTGCAGACGTCTCCAATCACCACTTAGATATTACAAGCAGGGCTGAAGGAATCGGCCTGCAGACCTGGCTCACGGCAGGCTTGGGAGCGAGTCACGCCGCAGGTTTCTAGAATCTGGGTGGCAGACCAGAACAACAGTGGAGTTCCTGGCTGTGGCACATCGTTCCGCGAGGCGCCTACCCCAAGGTCCCCACCATGCCACCGGAGGGCACCTGCTCCCCACAGCCCCACAACAGACTGAGGGGAATCATTTCCTACGTGTGTTGACCAAGTAAGAAGCGACATGTCTGTGCGTTGTGAATTTGCATTTGTTTTACTACAAAATGGGAAGAACCCCCTCTGCTTCCGAGGCCGCACTTGGGCCTCCAGCCGGAGGGAGGGCAGGGAAGCACCGGGCTCGCCGCTGAGCCTTGGCGAACGCCTTTAGCGCTCTGTGGCCCCTACAGTGTGCCTGCTCTGTCCTGTTAAAAGGCCCACCAGTCATCACTTCCAGGAAGAGTGCTTGTTGAATGTTGAGAAGGACATTTGCACTTTCGTGGGAGAAAATCATACACAAGGTTCTCTGCAGATTATGCAAATATTTGGCTTTATATTAATGAGTTCGCTTATACTATGCAACCTTGTATTAAGGGGAACAAAATCTCACTTAGCGTGAGATAGCATTTTCTTGACCTGGAATTATACTCTGTCTGCTTTCATCCTTTTTTAAGATTTATGTATTTGCAAGAGAGAGAAGGAGGGAAAGACACTCTCCCACCACTGGATGCTTCCCCGGGGTTCTGGTTACGCGGTGTGCCCACACACATTTCTGTAGGCCCATTGCCTTTGAGTGCCTTGTTCTTGGTGAGGCTCCTGCACTCGCAGACGCGATGGTCGGTGAGCCATTTCCTTGACAAGGCTCCCTAAGCCCCGCCCTGCTAAAGCTGGCATTTATCTTCCCCCATCACATTATTTTTGTATGACTCTTCATTGGGGTTTAATTTCCATATCATAATATCCACCCCGTTTGTGGATAAAATTTAATTCTTTTCAATAAGTGTAAGGAGCTGTGACGTCATCAGCATCGTTCAGTTCTGGAACACGTCCATCACTCCCCAGAATAGACTCGTTTCCATCAGATGTTACTTCCTGTCCCTCCCCTCGTGCAGACAGCTGCTGGTCCGCGGTCTGAAGACACAGGTGCACCTTTCCAACTGCTTCCTGAACGCAGGGTCATGCAAAACACGTCCTCACTTGTCTGGCCACCCTCCCGTAGGATGAGAGTGTGAGGCTCTCCCGGCTACTGCCCCAGCACCATCACCACCTTCCCTGGCAGGGATGGAGCATGCCTGCCACGGGCTCCCGGGTGTCCACGGTGCCCTGCCTGATCCACAGAAGTGAGTATACACATCTTTGCCTCTCTGTGCCTGGGCGAGCGGATGGTGGCTCTCACAATGAATACAGGCCTAAGATACAGCCAAACTGCCTCCACGGCAGCTGTGAGAAGGGGTCCCTGCACCCCAAAGCCTCTCTGGCACCCGGCGCTGCCTTCCCCACCTCCACTCAGAATCCACTCTGTGGGGCTGCTTTAAGCAGCTTCTGGCACCAGAGCTACAAGGTCGAGAGGGGCTGCTCGGGCGAGGGGCTGTGAAGTCAAGGCAGAGGTCAGGCTATGCTGGTGCTCTCCGTCTGAGGAGGGCAGAGTGGCAGAACTCAGAGGCAGGAGGCCCAGGTGGCGGGGACGAGGTGAGCCAGCGCTCCCGCGTCTCCTTGCAAGGCCACCATATTCCATTCCCCAGGGATCTAAGCTGGCTGGTCGTCCCCCCACCTGCCTGCCTTGTCAGCACTGTTACCCCAACACGTGAGGCTTTAAATACATAAACCATGTTCAAACTGCAGTGCAGCCAGTCCGTCCCTCTGCCCAGCCAGCCACCCACCATCCATTCAACTCTCAAATATTCAACATGCCACGCAGTAACACTGTGCTCTCAAGTTTGCCTGGTTGTCTCCTGGCAGAATTAAATTTCTGTTTTATGTGGGTTCCTCAAGAAAGCGCCTGCGTGTTCGAGCTGATCTTTAAATAGCTCTGACATCTGAAGGACGACATTGCCAGACAGGAACCCCTTGGTGCACTCCCTCTTTGTTGGAGTTCTTTGAGCACGCAGCTCCTTTGAGGCTTTGATTTGCATGGTCTCTGTTGTGGGGAGTCTCTCTCCCGCCCTTGACCTTGGGGTGGGGGGAGGGTGTCCTGTCTAGGAGGCTTTGGGTGGACTGCACACCCTCCTGGGACCCTCCTTCCCACACGGCACCCACCGCCTTTACTGGGGCCTTGCTGTTCATCTTTCCCCAGGGGAGGCCATTTGAACCTTTCTACGATTTCTGATTTCTACCGTTTCTCATCCATTCATCTTGTTGCATCTGTAATTTCTGTCTCACGGTGGTCTTTCCTGTCTCTGACACCGTTGCCTTGAGGCCCACCGCGACAGTGACAGCAAGCCTGCTCGGCTGCGGTGGTGTCCCTGGCCAATCCAACAGCTGGGGGTGCACGAGGTCTCCCCATGGCAGGTCTGCGTCCCAGGGCGGTTCCTCTGTGATCTTGTGGCTCGTGTTGGGTGGTCCACGTGGCCCTGGGCTCCAGCTGGTCCTCCCTGGGCACCGTTAGTGTGGTCCGGGGTGGGGCATGTCCTGATGGAATGCATGTGGCCCTGTGTCTCGTGGTCCCTGGCTGGAGCCTTGCTCTCCCTCCCTGTCCTCTCCTCATGCAGTGCCCCCACAGCCTCACCTCTGCACTCGCTCCGCCCAGCCTTGTGTTGGGAATCGGGACGTGGGTGAGTCTCCGTCCTTCAGATGGCACACTCATTGTGGCATCGACCCTGGGGCATCTCTGCCCCGCCCGACTCCCCTTGTCCTTCACAGCGACACGGCCCCTGTGCGTGGTCTTCCTCCCGCTGGCAAGAGACTGGCCGGTGTGTGGGTGCACGGAGACCCTGGCTTGGCTTGGCGTAATCCCTGCACTGGGAGTCGTGCACGTGCGCAGGGCCCTCACTTCAGAGTCTCAGAACTCCCCAGCCCCTTTGTTTGCAAAAACTCCAAGCTTTGCCCACATCCCACGCCAGGCTTGTGGCTCAGCGCCGGACTCCCTCCCACTCCAGTGCCTGCTCACGCACCCCTGAGAGGCAGCACGGGCGTTCAGGTGCCCGGGGCCTGGCCGCCCAGGACTGGGACACGACGGAGCTCTAGTCCTGCCCAGGTACCACTACTGCAAACACTTGGGGAGCAAATCAGCAGATAAAATATCTCTTTTTAAAGATTTATTTATTTTTATTGAAAAGGAAGATCAGAAACAGAGGAGAGAGACGTTTCCCTGCTACTAGTTCACTCCCCACCAAATGCAACAGCCTGAGTTGAGCCCATTCAAAACCAGGAGCCAGGAGCTTCTTCCTAGTCTCCCACGCACACACAGAGTCCCCAAGGCTTTGGGCCACCTCTGTTACTTTCCCAGGCCACAAGCAGGAAGCTGGATGGAGCAGCAGGACTCGAACCAACACACCCATATGGGATCCTGTCTGTTGGAGGTCTCTCTCCCCTCTCTCTCTTTCCTCTCTCTCTCCCCCTCCTCTGTCTGCCTATCAAATAAATTAAGTTTCAACTTATTTTAGATAAGAAATGTGCACTTCATGCACTACAGATGAATGCATGCGTGATCTCAGCCCTGTTCTTGTGCCCTCTGACCCCGTCCCAGCACACTGCCCTACCCCCCGTGTGACCTTACCCATTCCGTTCACCCTGGCTCACACCCCACGTGCTGCAGGCGCTCTGCCGACCCACACCTCCTGAAGGCTTTTTCCAAGGACCTGCCGTGATGGCCCTGTCCTTTGAACCACTCCTGTCCCCGTGTCACTCCTTCTGAGGCAGTAACTGTGAGCTCCAGGCACGCATTTCCGACCTATTTTTATCCCCTTGCACAGTGGACCCCAACGCATCCTGCCACACCAAGCAGCCACAGGAACTGCACTGACAGAGCTGATGTCACCAACCTCAAGGGATGTCACCAACCTCAAGGGATGTCACCAACCTCGAGGGATGTCACCAACCTCAAGGGATGTCACCAACCTCGAGGGATGTCACCAACATCAGGTGACATCACCAACACCGGGTGACATCACCAACCTCGAGTGATGTCACCAACCTCGAGTGATGTCACCAACCTCAAGGGATGTCACCGACATCAGGTGACATCACCAACCTTTCATGTGGGTAGCAGGAACCCTGAGCCATCACCACTGCCTCCCAGGGCTTGTGTTGCCAGCAAGGGGGAGACAGGAGCTGGACCCCGTGCTCTGATGGGGGCTGCAGGCCCCCTACCTGGCACCCCAGCCACGAGAACTGACCCTGCCCGGCAGGCCCCCTACCTGGCACCCCAGCCACGAGAACTGACCCTGCCCGGCAGGCCCCCTACCTGGCACCCCAGCCACGAGAACTGACCCTGCCCGGCAGGCCCCCTACCTGGCACCCCAGCCACGAGAACTGACCCTGCCCGGCAGGCCCCCTACCTGGCACCCCAGCCATGAGGACTGACCCTCCCCAGTTGTCTTTGCAGGAGCTGCCCTGCTCTCCACACCCCGTGCCCTTGGTGGCCACCGTGTTCTGCCATCTCCAAGCCTCCTTGGATGATTAGGAGTGAGCTTCGATTCCCAAATCTTGTCCCGGACAGTTTCATTTTAACATGTCGTCCTTTTGTCTGAGCCCGCGGCTTGGCTAGCCTAGCTTGGGGACGTGCACACCATCTGACTTTGCTTCTCCCCTGTGACACCTGCCAGTCATCCCAGCGTGCACTCCGGGGGCCTCTCTGGCTCCACGCTGTTCCTGCTGACGCTGCTCTGTGTTGTCTCATCCTAAGTGTGGGGAGGAAGTGGATCTGAGGCTGGCGTCTGACCCTGGGCCCTCAGGCGACCTCGGTGTCATCCGCCATCATTTATCCCTGGATCTTGGAGACTTTCTTGTCCTCGGGCATGTCGATTCCAGACAAGCCAAACCAAGTGCCTTTGCCCTTGCGCTCTGTCTTCCCTCCTTAGGATGCACGCTGGGCTTTCCTCTGCTTGCTGTAAGCTGTGCTGCTGGTCCACGTGTCTACGGCCCTTCGGGTCACAAGGCGCCGGCCGGAAGAGCCACCTACCAACCCCGTGATCACATACTTCCAGGCCGAGACTCAGAACACACGACCGACCGGTATCACACACACGCACCTCCTGCTCTGGAGACACAGAGCCGCGCCTGGGAGGCACGTGGAGCCACTGCAGGATCCCTCCTGCTTTCCTCACAGATCACCTTAATCCAGCCAGAGATCACAGGATTTGACAGGGTCTCTGTAGGGCGGCACGTCTTCTCTCTTCTTTTATGTACATTTGCAAGCCCTTGAGGGCCCGGAAGAAAGCCTCAGCCCGCTGCCACACCCATAGCAGGTGCTGGAGCCTTGATCATTTTCTCTCGGGCCCAGTTCCTCCAGGCCAGCCGCCTCGCTCCATCTGTCATCTCACCTTGGGGTATAGGTTATGACTTGCATCTTTTTTAAAAATATTGATTTATTCTTATTGCAAAGGGAGGTTTACAGATAGAAGGACAGACAGAAAAATCTTCCACCTGCTGGTTTACTCCCCCAGTGGCCGCAACGGCTGGAGCTGAGCCAATCTGAAGCCAGGAGACAGGAGCCTTTTCAATGTCTCCCACACGGGTGTGTGGGGTCCCAAGGCTTTGGGCCATCCTCTACTGTTTTCCCAGGCCACAAGCAGGGAGCTGGACGGGCAGTGTAAGAGGAGGATTAGCCAGTTGAACCATGGCACTACTCCCCCCACCACCACCATCTTTTTTTACCAATGTTCTACTTTGAGTTTTGCTGCATCAGTTTCTGGAGCCTGCGGAAGATTGGCTCAACTTTTTAGGCCTGAGCTGTGACTTCCAAAAGCTCCAGAACCTCCCAGGCCACATCCACACAGAGCACAGCCTCAGGGCTTGACACGCCTCCTGCCCCAGCCAGCGGTGCCATTCATCTGTCAGCAGGCTTGCTGTCTGAGGTTCCTGGCTGCAGATGCCGCAGCGGAACCCTGGGCTGCGACTTTACCAGGTTCCTCTTCCAGAGGAGGACAAGGAGCAGAGTCCTGGTCCTCCCCAGGAGGAGTCGGGGTGCTCCCCCACCCTCAGTCCCCTCCCTTCAGAGAGCGCCATGACTCCGGCCTAGGCCTCAAGGCACCAGTTTCTGGTGCCTCGCAGATGTGGCACTCTGCCAGTCAGGGCGCCGTGGCCTCCACAGGTCATGGGCACCTCAAAGCAGTAGAGACAAGGACATGGCCACGGCCCAAGGCAGGGCCCCAGAGTCCAGCGTGCGGGCCCAGCACTCACCTCTGTGCCAGGAGTCCCTCCCAGGTAAGCAGGTCCCAGGGAGGGTCCCAGGGAGCCTAACCTCCTCGGGCCAGCCTCATCTCCGCCCCACAGCCTGTTTGAGTGAGGATGTCAGCGCTACAAACCACAGCGCTCGGCAGCTTCCACTTCCGGCCCTGCGGATGCCACCCCAGGGTTCTTACCAATCGCTTCTGTCTTGGTTCTTAGCTTTTCCAAGGAGTTAAACAGCCTGCTGGGCCAGGGCAGGGACCCCTGGGCACTCTGCCTGTGGAGGTGTGCTGTGTCCACGCTGAGGCCTGCATAGCAGGTGCAGCAGGAAGGGCCAGCCCAGCCATAGTCACCGCGCTTCCTCGGTACCTACAGCCTTCCTCGTGTCACATAAAAGATTTTGAAGAATCTAGCTGGCCTCGTCAGCAGCTCCCTGGAGAAGCAGTGCAGCAGCTCCCTCCACACCACCGCCCACGGGGGAGGGGGGGGAGAGAGAGCAGCGTGCTTGGGATTCTGGTGAGCGCTCCGAGTCCTGCTACTACCTGAGAATGATTTCTCCCACAAGCCTGAAGAGAGATTTCACAAAATGCAAATGTCGGGGGCACAGCGAGTTTCCCATTCTGGTGGCATTCTCTACTCTGGGCCCAAGCCCGGCCAGCGCTGTGGCAGGAGTTAAATGAAGTGAGACTCACCACTGGTGCTGGCCCTGGCAGGAAGCCCGCGGTGAGTCTAATGTAGTCTACTTTTGGGGGAAAAAAAATACAACGCGTCTTCAAGTGAGAGGCGCCAGCTCCTGCCTGTCACTAAGTGGAAATTCCCCTGCAGACTGATCCTGGGATCAGTCAACTTTGCGCAGGCGTTTCTGCTCCGTGAGCAAAGACCCTGTCGGCTCTGATCACTCCGTGCCCCCACCTCACACCCCGTGCTTCCCAGGGACAGAAAAATTACCGAGCTCTGCCAACGGGCCACAGACACCGACTGGCAAGAGCGCCTGGGCCTGCCCGGAACCCAGCCAGGCCGTGTCTCTCCAGGTTCCGCTATTCCCACTGCAAAAAGGGGGAGCTGGGGCAGCCAGCATCACCCAAAAAACAGTGCTTGTTCGCACCCCGAAGGCAGTGACACCTCCCCAACAGACCCGATTTCACAGCAGCTGGAGAGCAGGAGAGAAGGGGGGTGTCTGGACTCCGGTTCCATGCTCTATGTTCCTGCAGACCATGCAGAACACCCCAAGGCAGGTCCCTGGGAGAGAGGAGTAGGTTTTGTGGCTGTTTCAACTCCCCTTACCCACAGCATCCCCTCTGCATCCTCCTCCCACAGCCTCCCTCCCATACCCCCTCTGCGTCCACCTCCCACAGCCTCCCTCCCATACCCCCTCTGCGTCCACCTCCCACAGCCTCCCTCCCATACCCCTCTGTGTCCACCTCCCACAGCCTCCCTCCCATACCCCCTCTGTGTCCACCTCCCACAGCCTCCCTCCCATACCCCCTCTGTGTCCACCTCCCACAGCCTCCCTCCCATACCCCCTCTGTGTCCACCTCCCACAGCCTCCCTCCCATACCCCCTCTGTGTCCACCTCCCACAGCCTCCCTCCCATACCCCCTCTGTGTCCACCTCCCACAGCCTTCCTCCCTCCCTCACTCCCCCTGCACCCTCCTCACACAGGCCACAGCTCTGCTACCTTGGCAGTGTTTCCAGGGTTTTCTAGCAGGAAGGCTGGGGTGTGGACAAGGTGCACACCTGATACACACCTGAGCAAAGCTTTCCTGCTGCCCCCAAGACTCCACGTGCCCTGGGACAAGCTAACTCAGTGTAAATCCATAGGGGGGCCTTTACACACAAGCAGCGATGCTACGGGAAGGCCCTGTGGGAGGGTCAGCCAAGTGGGGAGGGTCCTGAGGAAGGGGTCAGACCCTCACAAGAGAGGGTCTCTATCGCATGAGCACACCGCCTGCAGTAGAACTTCTGCACATGGAACTTGAGCCTGGCCCCCCGCCTCAACCTCAGAGCTGTGCTGGCACAGAAGCAGAAAAGCCAGGCAGCTCCAGCAGCAGGAGGTCACACCACCTGTCCAAACCCAGGAGGAGCATCCATGCCCCAAGCACAGAGCACCCATACTGTCAGCTCAGGTGCCGAGAGCCCCCGTGCCAGGCTGTGACGGATGGGGCAGCAAGCATAGACTCCAGGCCAGGTGCCAAGCCAGGCCCCAGAGCTGAGCCCAGAGCTCTGCACTGCATCCACAAGGACGTGTTCCCTCCTCACTGGCTCCTGGCTTTCAGGAAAGCAGGGCTGGGGATGCCTAACGGAGCTGCCCCGTTGACGTTGCCAGGCCACGACTCCCAGTCGTGGCACGTTCCCGTGGCTTAGTTAACCTGCTCCTGCTGAGGCCAGAGGACGCCCGCAGTGCCTAGTGCCCCTCCTTTGACAAGCCGCACACTCCCCTGGCTCCATTGGTTCCCACTCAGCCACCAAGCCCACCCACCTGTGACTTCTTTGCTGGGTGCTGTAGGAGCTTAGCTCTTGGGCTAAATGCCCATATCCCACATCACACCATGAGAGCCTGTGTTCGAGTCCTGGCATTGGCCCCTGGCTCCAGCTTTCTGCTGATGCAGTTCCTGGAAGGTGGGGACGGTCCAGGGCATGGGGTTCCTGCTGCCCACAGGTGGCTTGGATGGCATTTCAGCTCCTGGCTTTGCCTCAGCCCAACCCTGGCCACTTCACGAAGCAGTGTAGTGGACGGCAGTATGTTTTTATTCTCCCTTTCTCTCCTAAGAAACAAAATAGAAACCTCAGGAATCCCAGGTCCCCAAAGATGGAGAGGACCCGCCACCTGCCCTGCTGTAAAACAGGTGGCACCGCAGCAGCCCCCTGGTGCCCATCCACTCACGGACCTCTGGCCTGCATTGACCTAGGCCCTTCTGGAGTGAGAAGCAGCTGGGAAACAAAAAACAAAGCCATTCCCTCAACGACCACCCTTCGAGCTGGAGCGGCCTGGCCGCCCGTCCCCGCCACAGCTGGTTCACCAGGCACCTCAGACCTCCTCCTTCCTTGCAAGCTGGACTCAGGTGGGGAGCTGGACCCTTCTGCCCCTAAGGACAGAGTCAAGAGCAGAGGTTACAGGGTGCCTGGGCCCTCCCTGATCACCCCAGCCCTCCCTGTGCCAGAAACCGCACTGGGGGTGCAACGCCGCCCTCCTGTGCTGGGGCCACCCAGGGAGATGGGGCGGGAACTTGTGTGCCCTCTGCCTGGCTGTTAGCATGGATCCTGGAGCGGTGTGGGCCTTGTGCCGCAGCCCCGCCCTACAGCTCAGAGGTCAGGGGAGATGGGGGGCTTGGGCCCCACAGCCCCCGATCAGGCCAGCCTGTGCCAGAGAGCCCGGCCACCAGTCCAGGCAGACCCAGGCTCTCCAAATGCCTTGGCCAGGATCTCCGGAATCCAACCACTAATCCCTCACCACAAGAGCCACCCGGGACAGGTGTCAGAGTGGCTGAAAAACAAGCCCGAGGCCCAGGCAACAGACATCAAACATGTGTGCTGAGAATCCTGCGGCAGCGGCAGGGTCACAGGCGCTTCAAACACGCCTGAAACAGACAGGGGGTGGGAAGCCACGTCACAGCAGTGGGCATCTCAACAACAGGGGGCCAGCGGAGACCCCAGAAGCAAACGGCTCGGCAGGTGTACCCACAGGCAGAAGGGAGGGAGACCCAGGGGAAGAGGGGTCCACAGAAGCCTGTGAGCTCGACAGCGGGCAGCAAAGGTGCTCAAGGGGAAGCAGAGCCCAGGGGCCCAAACACCAGCCAGCAGCCAGCTTCCACCCGGACAATTGGGAATGCAGCCAGCAGAACCATGGAGCCAGGACAACACCGGAGCCTAAACACGCGGGAACCCTCCAGAAGTGAGAGTCTGTGCACACCAGCACATGAATGAGAAGCCCATGGCCTGCAGGCCGACCCTAGCCCGTCCCATCAGAGCTGGCCCGGCCTGCGCTTCTGCCTCACTGCCTTCTCCTGCCTTATCCGTGCAGCCCTCCTCCAGCCTCGATCCAGGGCCCAGCTGTATCCTTTTCTACCTCTGGCTAGCCTGCCTGCTCCTCCAAAGGCCAGCATCTCGTGGTGCTGTGTGGCCACCCTGGGCAGCAGCCATGCCTCCTGCAGTGTCAGCACTGCCCATTCAGGCTCCAACCTGCAGATGGCTGGGCAGTGGGGAGCTGGAGTTGGACTGGGCCCAGTCTATCCCAGCAAGGCCTCTGTGCTGGGCGTTAGGATGGGCTGTGAGGGCCTGCGGCTTGGCAGGCCAGGGGAGAGCAGTGACGGGGCAGGACCAGCCATGGGAGGGGTCTGGGCCAGGGCCACCTCAGCCTACCACATCTGCAAATGATGACACCGTTTGTGGGGAATGCCGAGTGTCTGAGCAGTGAGTTCCAGTAAAGGACCCCGCCTCTGTTTGCCATCGGTGTGCTCATCCTCTCTTGCACACACATGCCTGATATGTTCTTCCTCCACTTTGCAGGTGGTAGGAACAGAGGCCAAAGCCAGACCCAGCATCTGCCCAGCCTGGGGCCCACCTGACTGCACAAAGTGAGTTCCTGCTGGAAGTCACAGCACAGGACCCAGTGGGAAGCAGCATTGTGCCCTGCTGTAAAACAGGCCGCACCGCAGCAGCTCCTGGGTGCCCTTCCACTCACAGAGCTCTGACCTGTGCTGACCTAGTCCAAGGCTGCATTCACCTCCCAGGAGCAGGGGGCCCTGACCCCACCCTCCCTCCCACCCCTGCTGCACCTGCTGGGGCTGACCTCCCAGCAGGGGGCAGGGGACCCCAACCCCACCCACCCACCCCAGCTGCATCTGCTGGGGCTGACCTGCCAGCAGCAGGGGGCCCAACCTCACCCTCCCTCCCACCCCTGCTGCACCTGCTGGGGCTGACCTCCCAGCAGCAGGGGGCCCCAACCTCACCCTCCCACCCACTCCTGCTGCACCTGCTGGAGCTGACCTCCCAGCAGGGGGCAGGGGACCCCAACCCCACCCACCCACCCCAGCTGCACCTGCTGGGGCTGACCTCCCAGCAGCAGGGGGCCCCGATCCCACCCCTGCTGCACCTGCTACAGCTGACCTCCCAGCAGCAGGGGGCAGGGGACCCCAACCCCACCCTCCCACCCCTGCTGTACCTGCTGGGGCTGACCTCCCAGCAGCAGGGGACCCACCACACTTGCTGCCTTTCCACAGTTGAACTTGCCCCAGCCAGCAGGCAGCTGTGCCCAGGCACCTGCGGGGTGGGCAGCCTCAGCAGTGATGAATGCTGTCTCTTAGTGCCAGCAGGCAGCCGCTGTGTCATCACCCAGTGCTAGGAAAAGCACTCAGTGAACTCGGCAGCTCTCTTTACTGCATGTTTGACCTACTTAAGGTAAAGAACAGCAAAAGAAAGACACAGTTCTTTCTGAAGGTGGAACTTACGCCCCCAGAGACCCTATCTGTTCCCGGAATTGCCATCTTCTGCAGTGGAATACACTTACAGACACAGTGATGTAACAGGCTAAGCCACAGTGTGCTGTGCCCGCATCCCATATGGGTATCGGTTTGCAACCTGGCTGCTCTGCTTCCAGTCCAGCTCCCTGCTCCTGCACCCGGGAGAGCAGCAGAGGACGGCCCAGTGCTTGTGGCCCTGCGCCTACGTGGGAGACACACAGGAAACTCCCGGTCGCTGGATTTGTCCTGCCCCAGCCCCAATTGCAGCCCTCTGGGGAATGAACCAGTGGATGCAAGGCCCCTCTAACTCTCATGCTTGCAATTCCCTTGCTTTGTGACACTCAAATAAATAAAAACTTTATAAAGAAAAAGCATGCCTCAGGCACTGACCTAGGGCTGTTTCCTTGGCTGTGTCCACTGAAGGGACACTGCACAAGAAACCCACCAGACAGACACTGCTGACACTCACCGCTCAGGGGAGGACAGAGTCACTGGCCTGGGTGACACAGCCACGCTGGAACCAGGGCCACTGCCCCAGGGCTCCCACAGCCATCCACACTTTGTGGCCAGTCCCCTGAAATGCCACTGCCTGCCCTTCTGTGTGAATCCCACCCGCACTCAGTACCCCACCAGAAGGAGTGTGCCTGATTCCTCAGCAACTGGAGATGGCCCAGCCCCTGGCCCCACAGGCAGCAACAGCCGCCTTCGCCAGCACATCCCAGCACCACCCAGCATCTCAGACCACGGCATCCAGCCTGGGGTTTCAGTCGCGTCCGACCCCACTGACCACAGTTGCCTCAAGGTCTTCCCAGTCCCAGTCCCAGTCCCCAAGGCTGCAGCTCACTTCCCCACCCTGCTCTCAGAACTGCTGCAAACTGGCCACCTGGGACCCGGGGCTGCCCTCACTGGGCAGGCACCTGAGCCTCAGAATTCTCCCACTGTGCTCTGACCATGGGGCCTCCATTTCCTATGGCCCTGCCCTCCTGTGCCACAGCTGGAGGGCAGGGACCTGACAATGCGACCTTGTTCAGCCAGGGCAGGGCACACAGCGCAGGGACACGCAGGCCACAGGCTGGCCTCAGGGTTCTTAAGGCAGCCGACTGTCCACCACAACATCGAGGCTCACGTCGGAGGCCAGGCCTCTGCAGCACCCCCTGGGCATTCAGAAACCCCTGCCCCTTCAGCATCCCTGCAGGCAGGACAGGGTCTCCCCCACTTCCCTCATCCAGACCCACACCACTTAGTCCACAGAGGCCCGGGCAGGAACTGGCAGCCCTGCTTCCCACACCTGTGCAAGGGGCTCCTGGGCACACGAAGCGGTAGGTGCAGCTGAAGGGCAGCCAGGTGGAGTTACACGGGCTCTGTCCCAGGGCTCGCTTCTGCCACCCCGTGCACGGGCTCTGTCCCAGGGCTCGCTTCTGCCACCCCGTGCACGGGCTCTGTCCCAGGGCTCGCTTCTGCCACCCCGTGCACGGGCTCTGTCCCAGGGCTCGCTTCTGCCATCCCGTGTTGGCAAGCTTACTCCCCGGCGGCACGTTCCAGACAACAGGCCTCATCATGGATCTGGGAGGTTGAAAACTTGGCACAGCTCTGGGCAGCATTGTCCACATGGCACAGGGGCACCAGCAAGAAATGCCAAAAAGATCTGTGAAGCGGGCAGGGAAGCAGCTCTGCTGTCTGGGGGAGCCACTCCCTTGAACACACGGCAAGGACCTAGAGTGCTCACGGAAAGCCAAATCCTGTGTGTCTTCAGCACACGGCTCTGCCCCTGGCAGCCGCTGGGCCATTCAAGCAGCCGGTGCGCTGCCCGCTCCAGTGGCAACACGCTGCCAGCCAGCGGCATGGGCTGGTGTGCCTGCACGAGCGATGTGGCCTGCCCTTCCGAGATGCCATCAGGAATGCGAAAGAAGCGCTGCGCAGTACAACGTGATGCCCGTAAACTCCTCCACCCAGACCTGCGGAAGCCCCAAGGGGACGCGCCAGGCACATGGGAATTGCTGCCTCGCGTGGAAGAGGGCCTAGGCCCACGGGTTGTAAGTGGGCAGTAGAGATGGAGCGTAAGGCACAAAGTGACTGTCTCCACAGGATGGCTCCGCCATTCCCCAGGCCACGATGGGCCACATGGAAGGACAGTGCAACACCGAGCACAACGCACACCAGGCACAACACATACCTCCCCCCACACACACACACCAGGCATGACATACACCTCCCCACGCACACACACCTCCCCACGCACACACGCCTCCCCACGCACACACGCCTCCCCATGCACACACACCTCCCCACGCACACACACCTCCCCACGCACACACACCTCCCCACGCACACACACCAGGCACAACACATACCTTCCCTGAGCGCACACACACCTCCCCACGCACACACACCTCCCCACGCACACACACCTCCCCACGCACACAAACCAGGCATGACACACACGAG